>NC_090934.1:761169836-761476902 GCF_040938575.1 Ambystoma mexicanum
GGTTGTTGGCTGGGCAGGAAGGGTCTGCAGAGTGTTTTTTAAGGAGAGGGATTGCTTGAGGGACGAAGGAAAAGAACCAGTAGCAAAGGAATGGTTGCAGAGATCAGCCATAGCAGGGGCGAGAGAGGTGATATTTTCCTTGATGGTTCTGGAGGAGCAAGGAGCAACCTGTTTGGAAGAGACCTTCATGGAGTTGACACCTCTGGTGACTTCTTCACGGGAGACAGGAGGAAGAAGGAGGGTGAATGGTAGGGGAACCAGAGGGGGGAGGGTTGGGTTGGGAGAGTGCATGACATGGCTGCTCAGTACGTCCTGGGTTTTGGTAGTGAAGTCAGAGGCGAGTACATTGCAGAGGGCCTGGGAAGGAGTATGGGCAGAGGATGCTGAGGATGGGTTGGCAAGTTCCATGCAGATTTTGAAGAGTTCAGCCGTGTTGTTGGAAGCATTGGACACTCGTGCCTGAATGTGGGCTCTTTTTTTGGCACGAATGGAGAGTCTGTAGTGTCTCTGGATGAGGCGGCAGGCCAGTTTGTCAGAGGGGGCACCACCAGTAAGTGAGACACCTTCAAGTTTCTCACAATGTGCAGTTGTTTGAGGGCGTTTACAGTCTGTGTATGTGTGAGGGTATGTGCAGTTTGCAGGTTTAGGCATATGCTTAGCCTCTGGGTATAAGTGCAGTGTCTGAGTTTATGTGCAGGTTGTGGGTGTATGCCCTGTGTATGTGTGTTTATGGGTTGTCTGGTGCAAGTGCAGCATGTGGGTGCATGCACAGTAAGAGGGGTATCTAAGCACACGCTGGCAACATGGCCAGCAAAGGTGATTCCATTACCTTTACCCATAAAGTACCCCTTCTGTGGTTGGGCCATTTAATAGTCCCTTTTCATATTGCTGTTCCTGCCCCACTTCTTTCATTTGTTTTTTGAGTGTTCATTCGTTCCGCTTATTAAAACATTTCTCTGAGACTTTATTGGCCATGACCTTATGATAGTTATTTCTATCCTCATAACTGTAATGATTTGTTAACCAGATATAACAAGATAGTGCACTTAGCTCACGGCACCTTTTCCCAGAAAAACCATTAAAACCAAAAAAAGCATGCCCATGGTTAAGTGATGCTGTTCATAAAATGAGTAAAACCACAGCCCTGAAAACTAAATAATGTAAACGCTAATGTGAGGAGGTTGAGGTAAAGTAGACGTAGCCTGTCGCAATGCCATCAAGTTGAAAAAACTATTTGACATAGCTAGAATTAGAGAGCATGGCACCAAAGGTAAACTAATTCAAAGTAAGGACCTTGCATCCCCTTCAGCCATTTCCAGATCTCAGACTCTCTACAGTCGCATTCAAAATTGATTGTGTGAGAAAATGTGTAAAATGAGGGGCTGCAACTGATGCCCATCAGAAGGCACCCAAAACCATTGATTTTATTGATTCTTTCTCTGCACCATTTTCTTTGTCTCCTATCCTCAATACAGACATTGAAGCTACGTTACATTTCTTGAGACACTCCAGCCCCGGGTTGATCCAATACCAACGTCAGTTATTCAAGAAGGTCCAAGGCTTTTTTTCAATTGTATCACTCAGTTTATTAATCCCTCCTTTTCCTTTCAAGAGCAAGTGTTCAGAGACCGTCTTAAATATAGTTTGACCCGTCCATTAATCAAGAAACACCTTCTCGATCCAACAAACTGCTGTACTATATATAGCCAACCTTCCTCTGCTTGCCAAACTCCTGTAGCCTTTTTCCACCATTCAGATCCAGGATTTCGTATTGGCAAACAACCTTCTTGGTTATCGGTCATGTTTTTATCTAGACCATGGGACTGAATCCTTCCTTTATCTTTTTGGGATACTGCCATTAAAGCAGCAGACCAGAGTCCGCGTTACCTGATCTGTCTGTTGGATCTCTTGGTTGCTTTTGATACTGGGCACAGTCCCAATAAACAGATTGTCTCCATGGATCACTGAGGGGCCTATTGCTTTATTTTCCTCCTTTCTTTCCAGGGGCTCCCAAAAAGAGGTTCTTGGTCCTTATTGTTCAACTACTTCTGAAATCGCTTGTGGAGTTCCTCGGGCGCACCCATCTCTTCCCTACATTTAAACATATATTTGCACCCTCTTTTTAACAACATTGAAGGGTGCAACCTCACATATTAATCATAGCTCAGGGGAAACATGTTTGACTTGGAATCAAGACCACTATAGGTTCGATTCCTGTTCCTGCAGTTAGAGACTAGAGGCTGGCATGAAGGTAGTTATACAAAAACCATATTCATGCTGACAATAAATACTCTGCTCATTCTGAACCTCAAGCCACCTTCACCACAGCTCTACCATCTTAACATCTGCCTTTTGCCCGTCCAGTCCTGGGTGAGAACAAATGGTCTGCAGCTGAATAATCCAGAGATTCTTGCCCTTGTTACCTCAATAATTTCCAGACAACTTATTCTGGTTATTCAGTTGCCGAGTATCTTGACAATGGTTTCTGTATCTTTGAGTCCATTTTGAAATCTTGGGGTTCTTTTGGACACCCCTGTGACTCTCATCGTATTCATCAACTGGAGAAAAAACTGTTTCTTAGATGAGAACTGTAAAGCACATTTTGCCTTCCCTTCCTGATGAAGCGTGAGCAGTGGTAGCAGGAGTTCCTATTAACGCTCTTCTGGACTATTGCAATTCCCCCCTCACAGGTATCCCCAACTCTTCTGTTACCAAACTGCACGTTAACCAGAATGCAGCAGTTAGAATCACAACTTGCCTTAAAAGCTATGGCCACACCTCATCTAGTAGGAAATCTATTTCCTGGCTCCCTTTTAAGGATTGCATTGTTTAAGGTATTAACCAAACAAGGAGGGGCAAAGAGTTACAAGTTACCAGGGTGATGCCCTTACTATTTACACATTTTAACACAAAAACCGGGCAAAACATATCTGTGTCACAATTTGGTTACAGCCAGATGCTAGATACAAGAAAAAACCTCAGTGGTAAGGACCGAAAAGTGGACACGGTTGCGATGGAAGACAGGAAGGATAGAGCGAATGTCTTACTATCCCTGCCTAGGCCAAAATTTCAACTAGGTGGCGCTGGTGTACCGCTTGTCTAAAAGATACAGTATAAGAGATAAACTATCAACTTCTATAGGATGTAATACATTCACAAGAAGCCCGACTGTATGCAGGCGCGGCGATCCTCTAGTGGACTTGTTTTGCATCTACAGTCGGACTTCTTGTTAACGCGACGTATGATACGGTGCGTTAACAAGAAGCCCGACTCTATGCGGGCGCAGCGATCCTCTAGTGGACTTGTTTTGCATCTAACAAATAGACAGTGCCGATTTTGAATCCTTTCGACACAGTTTAAAAGGGGAGAAGCTTTCTCTTTTTCATGTCCAGACTACACAAAGGAGAGCCCATGACAGGTTCCCTCACAGACTGATCCAGTTTTATGGCACTTGAGATAAGTTGGTAAAGTATTAACCCACTTGTCCACCCTGTTTCTTCAACCTGGTTTTGATACATATGATTATACCAGTTGTTTGAGAATGAAGACTGTCCCGATGAAAGTGGCTTGATTTACACCCATGACACTGAAACCGGCCGATGGTAGTTGCTACACTCGAGAGGCATACCTTGGCCTACTATGTAGTTAGCAAACCTTTTTACTCTTCCCACACTCCGCCTAACAAATACACCTGAAGACGGAGAGAGGGGATTGTTTTGTCTCATTGTTGTTTAGTGATTTTTGTGTCTTTTTTAACCTAAGCTCACCAGGGTCAGCCAGACAGTCTTTAGGTGATTGATGTAGGATATACCTCATTAGATGTCTGGTTGTCTGACCTCTGGGCATGCTGTTTTAACTGTTTTTTCTCTTCCTAATACACACACATAATGGAAGAGTGTGGTTAAGGTTGAACAAGGCTGAATGTATTACATCCTATAGAAGTTGATAGTTTTATCTCTTATACTGTCTCTTTTAGACGAGCGATACACCAGCGCCACCTAGTTGAGATTTTGGCCTAGGCAGGGTTGGTAAGAAATTCGCTCTATCCTTCCTATCTTCTGTCAGAGTCTTGTCCACTTTTTGGTCCTTACCACTGAGATTTTTCTTGGATCTAGCATCTGGCTGTAACCAAATTGTGAGACAGATGTGTGTTGCCCGTTTTTTGTGTGTAAAAAATTGCATTTTTAAGACCTTATGCCTCATACAGTAGGGCCTCTGGTGCCAAGCACCAGCCTATCTTAGAAACCTAATTCATTGCAGTACATTTTACTATCCTTTCAGATCAGCAAATAAAATGTTCTCACTGTTCTTAGGGTGTGATGTGTCTCCCAAGGAGATCACTTCTCCTCTGGGATCCTGTTATATTATGTTATACATGACGCGGTTGAGAGTTGCAGGACTAAACTATTCCACCATCGAGAGAGAAGCGTTGGGGGTGAAATGGATCTTACAACACTTCAAGAACTTAATATGGGGCTTACCCATAATACTCAAAACTGATCACAAACCTTTGGTAAACGTCCTCCAGTCAAAGACACCCCATCTCATCTCTCCGAGGTTTAGACGTTGGTTCCTCGACATCATGCAATACAATCTCCAATTATGTTTTACTCCTGGTCCCTCAAACCGAGTGGCTGATTGCCTCTCCAGATTGTCCACCACCCAAGAAGATGAAATTCAACTCTCTGGTGAGGACATCATAGCTATTATCAATCCGGCAATTCCCAAGGATGACTGGGTGAACATCGCCAGCACCGACATAGAGCAACAAGAAATCAGGAAGGCCATAGTCCATGACCGGGTCGAACCTAGTCGAGCTCTTGCGGAATTCGTACCTATCAAAGACGAGATATCTATGGACGATAAACACATCTTCAGGGGTTATAGGCTGATCCCTCCCGTACCACTCAGAAAAAAACTGCTCGAGCTGGCCCATGAAGGTCATTTAGGGAGAAGTCTGACAAAAAACAGAGTGAGAAACAACAACTGGTGGCCGAACACGTGGAAAGAAGCTGAAGAGACAGTAAAAAACGGTTCTGCCTGCGCCATGAGTGACAAATCAAACATTTTAAGGAAGACTCCTCTTCAAATCATAGAGCCACCCAAAAATGTTTGGTCAAAGATTGCCATAGACATTATGGGTCCTTTTGAAAACATTGAAGATGTGAAGATATACATAATAGTACTCGTAGACTATACCTCCAGGTGGACAGAATGGGGAATTGCCGAAACGAATGTCACCACCAGAAAAGTCACAGAGTTTCTGACAGAAATATTTAGCAGAGAAGGGGATCCCAAAGAAGTGGTTTCGGACAACAGATCTCAGTTCATATCTTCTGAATTTCGAGAATTCCTCAAAAACAGATCCATCAAACATGTGACCACATCCCTGTACCAACCTATGTCCAACGGATTAGTGGAGATAATGAACAGGCTTGTAAAGAGCATAATTCAACTAGCTGTAGCCAATACTCTTCCATGGAGAGAAACACTCAAAGATGCCCTGAGTGCGTACAGAACAACGCCACACACAACTACCAACATTGAGCCGTTCTTAGACCAGCTTGGATCTTCATGAATGGCGGAGAAGCTAAACTAGACATGGAACAAATTCGGAAAAGAGTACACGAGAAGCAGACAAAGTACAAAAAATATTATGACTCAAAAAATGCTGTAAGAGAAATGCAAATTCGAGAAGGAGACTGGGTCTGCGTCAAGGAACCAAAAAAGACACTCGAGGGTGAAACCAATTTCAGATCCCCACAAAGAGTCATCCATTGTCAAGGCAAATCTGTCCTATTAGATGATGGGAAAAAGTGGTCGGGAGATGACCTCGTAAAGATAACAACTGATATTCACAGACCCAGTACTTCAGAGCTCATGACATACGAGACTCCACCAGGAAAAAACTCCCCTTCCAAGGGAACACTACACCACGGTCAGCGGGAGGATAATGAATCACTCAGAAATACCGATCAGACCTCAAGTGGTAGACTGTCTAAGAGAAATCGCAAAATCATCCAAAATTTCAACAACGATTTCATATACTACTAATCACCTTCGTCAACAAACACCTCATCATACAACGTTTGGACATATACCTTCTTCTCCTACCTGCCTCCTCCCAGTTCAACCCTCCCCCAAACCCTCCCCCCCACCCTCCTCTCCTCTGTTTTGTTTGTTCTCCCAGTAAGGGAGATGTTATATTATGTTATACATGACGCGGTCCACAGAACCCTGTGACCGAGCTTCAATCTTGGAGAACTCTAACTTTCTCGTTTGTCAGTTACTGTAGGTCCGACCTCCGGGGGCCGCAGAATAAAGCTCCTGCATATACTTACGTGTCCTGCCTCCTTTACTTCAGATCCCCAAAGTAAACACTCTTGCTGATGGACATCAGCCAGGTGTCTAATCCTCTGTTTTTCAGGTGGCCCCATAAGCCTTTTCTCTATATCGGGTTAACAGTTTTTTTCACCTGACGTATGTTTTCCTTTTTGCAGTGTTGAACAGCGCCAAGAGGCCACTAGATCATGCAGTGTACACTATCGAAATCACCCCACTCTGTTGAAGGGTAGGTGCATGTGTAATATGTACTATGTGCAAGGTAAGGTTTCATATGCCTGTGCATTAGCCTAGGGCTCAGTGTCACCTATTCCTTCTTTGTGAGTGGACAGGGCTGGTTTTTGGGCGATTGGATACAATTCAGGGGGGGGGGGGGCTGTGTCCCAAATCATCTGCATTGCTGGAAGCATGTTTATAAGCTGTGCTTGTGTCTCAGGGGAGGTCTGAACTGGGCAAGTGGATATGATCTGGGCATGCACTGTGGACCTTCAATGTATGGGACTCCATTATGTTATAGAGTTGCATTTATGAGCTGTGCATGTGGCTGAGCCATGAACACATTTGGGAGCTGTACTGCACGGATGGAACCATGGGATTTGTGCTTTAGAGCTGTTCATGCGCCTGCGACCAATCTAAGCATTTAGTGGCTCCGAGCTCTGGTCACACATATGATATGCCACATTCCCGTGACCAGGTCATGCTGGACCTGAAGTCATGCCCCGCTTCCCAACACCTTGCCAAGTTCTCCCAGTAAAGCACTAACCATCGCCAGTAGCGCTTTGTTCCCTCCAGCTTGACGATGATTCTTGGTGTAACATGGTGACACTTTGGGAATGCTCAGCTTGGAAGCCAGCGAGAGCCAACAAAGGGCAAGCCAACAGCAGGATGTGCTGTTCCGAGTGAGTGTCTTGTTGCTAAATAGTACAGCGTGAACACTCCAAAAGTGAGTTTATTCTTTTGAAAAAATTGGCAACTCTACCCTTACTAAAGATTACCTCTGCCCACTTTGACTGTGATGACCTTCAGTTTGGATTCTCACCATACAAAAGAGCCAGTTTTCAGAAATATAATTACAAGATTAAATATTTAATTTTCGCTTTGGTTTATTTTACTGTGTATTTCTCCATTATACATTGTAGAAATGGTAATCAAGTTGACAAATAATGTTGCCTCACATAAAAAAATGAATACTTGTTAAACTTGGATAGCTGAGGTCAACTGTGGAGAAGGGGAGTTTCCATCTTCCTTTATGTGATCCTTAGTGTCCTTCATCTGCCCTCTTTATCCATTATCTCCTTGATGATGATGTTGGTGATTTCACAATTATAGAAACAAAGTAATCTGCCTGCAGTAAATATGCCCTCTGCTCCTAAAACGCCTCACCGACTTTCAGTGAGGGCACACACCACATTTACTGTTGGCTGATCATCATGTATTTTCGCTACAATGAAGCCACTCTTAGAGTGGCTTACCTCACCAACATGTGTGGGGAAAGGATAGAGGTGGGCCAAAGCATTGCATATCTGTATCCATACGTGAATGCCATTAACCAACTAACCAAACGCTGTACCGTTAGGTTTGGCTCACACTAGTTGGTGCTAAAGCTCTAACTATGAGCCAAACCTAAGTGTGCTTGTGTGAGCACTGTTATCATAAGAGGTATGTATTTAATTCAAGAGATCTTCCATTTGCTGTCAGATTTCTCTACATGTTAGTTTTTTATTCACTCGTGGTTCAGACTTTAAACCAGCATATCAATGAGCCCCACATTTTGGGTAAATTAGAAAAGTATATTAGATTTTGAAAAACATGATCTAGAATAGCAACCTATTAGGAATTCTGCTGTCTAAGGTGCAGTGGGAAGGAACATATAAAGATTTAAAGATAGATACAAATTTCAACACATTAAGCTTAACGATCAACTTTGAGTGAACACGCTGCCCAAAAGAAATGCATTCGTATTAAGGACATACAAATCAAGTTGTTACTATTCTTCAAACTTCTTCATCCAAGCCATACAATACAACAAAGTACGGTGTGAGACATCACCCAGGACAAACGTCCTAGCAAGGGAATCCCTTAATCGTGGCTGCAACCTCCTATCCTGTATTGTTCACAAGCTGCACGTTGCCCCTTTTTACCCCGAGATAGCGTGTGAGGTGGTTCTTCCGTTCGCGATTATGGGTCAACTTGTCAGGGGTCAGCATTCCTCCACAGGCACACCCTGCACTCCGTTCATTGCTGGAAACTGGTTCCTGTCCCCTCAGGCATGCATCATTGACAGATCATTGGTGGTCCTGATGTTAGAACACTCCACCTTTGAAGCGAGCAGCCACAGTAGTTGTGAGCTCGATCCTTCACACACATGATCTCATTTCATTAATTTGCCTCCACATATTGCTAAATATAATATATGAATTATTTGGGCAATATAAAGAAATCTAAAGTGCTTAATGTACAGTACAGTAGTCATTGACTATCCAGAAACACCCATTCTGTACAGTATTCCGTGAACAATGCCGATATTAAGTCTCAGTTACCGTATGTGGTTTTTCTGTATCCTTTTGCTTCTTTAATCTGCCCATGTTATTTTTCATGAAATGTTTGCCTACGGTCTTTCTTTCCTCTCTGGGAATTGTAATCCTGGATTTCTATTGGCCAAATCGGGAATACTATATATTGCTGGAATAACCAAACAAGGAATGAGGAATGTTTTGTACTTCTGTTAATGTAGATGACTTAATCACACCACTTACATAATATATCGGGTGCATTTGTAAAGTACACATTTACCTGCCAGCATCTTGTCACTAAATGGCATATTTGTTGTTACCCAACTCAAAGGTACTCATGTTATCGACCATGGAGGGATCGAGGGCTGAGCAGACATGCCAGGATTTTAACTTATAACAATGAGGTATAACACAAATCCCCGAAGTGGGTGCACTAGTCAGCTGTCTCACAGACCTGACTGACTTATTGAGAGTCATCATGTAATCTTACTGCAACTTATGCTCACTCTGAGCAGCCGGTTGTGCTGATTCCGCCAGGGTGGGTCCATGCAGTATTTGACAACTGATGTAGCCATACAGTTTTTGAGCACAGATTTGCCAATTACACCCACCCCTCAAGGCGTCAAGGATAATTACTGAAACCTTGTACCTGCTTTTTTCATCCAGAAGTCCCATCAAGCTCCAACACATCAGAGACGCTACCTAGCTTTGTGCGCAGCCATAAGGCTACTTTCAATAGAGCAGTCAAAATCACATCACTCTCCAAGTGCTCTAATTTACACAATACACAATAGGTGTGAATATCATAGTAAGGCAATTTCCAGGTTGAGCTAGCCCTCACTGCCAGCACCTCTCCCCAGTACACAAATGCCGTACTTCTACTTGAAGTTAATGCTTTTGCTTTTGTAAGTTTGTGTGTGTGTGTGTGTGAGTATATATATATATATATATATATATGTATATATATATATATAGCGTTTGCTTAAGCAGTGCATCCATGCATTATGAGAAAGAAATGGTGCTCAGGTCTGAACCCAGCTCCAATGGCTGTTCCCTTTTTCAAATCGAGTGTTCAAACATCTACACTACCAATGCTCTGACTACACTGCCCTACAAGAGGATGCGAACCTAGAAAACCGCACAGTGCTTCAGACAGCACTAGATGACTGCCATTACCCCCTTGATAGGATTTATCAGTGGTCTATTATTATTGTTACCATTCTCAATAAAGATTTCACTAGTTAACTGATGAGTGGCTTTGGTCAGGGCTGCTCCATTTCCTAAAAATAAGACAGAGGCACTGCCTACAGGCTCCTGAGATCCTTGACTGTATTTTGGTTTAGATGTATAATGTTATTCTGCATAACTCAGCCAATGAACACCTATTATTTTAAACATTGTTTAGTTATATTATATTTGTTTCTGTCTGTTAATATAAGTAATTCGTGATCTGATCCTGGTGGCTTTGGTAGCCTTTCTGCCGGGAGTGCTGCAGGTCCTTCTATCATTGTGAGGACTGAAGTTCAGCCCTCCCTAAAGGACCAATATTCTTTCCCTTTCGTTGTTTTCCTCTTTTCCTTTTGATGTTTTCAAATGTGCCTTTTTGTTGTTTTTAATGTTTATGTTGAAAAAGTAATTTCAAATTAACTTTGCCACTGACTTCAATCAATGGAAAGATGATATGTGGCTCAACGCCCCTTTCAAACCTTTATTATGGGTAAGTAGCAGTGTGTGAACTTGCCAAGGCAGTGACAGGAAGGGCCATTGCCCAAGCAACGTATTGATGTTGTGAGTGTACTATGAGGACCTTGTATAGTCAGAGCCACTCAGCAGGTGTTCACTTGGCATAAAAAAAATGAAAAACCGAGAAATTAAGCAGAGCACTGGCAGAGAGGCTTCAGTCCCGTTCCAATGACTACTCCTTTGTAGCACTTACCTGTTTTGCACCCACTATTTTATATCTTTTGGTTTTGTTTGAATACTATTCCACCTTTCAGCTGAGCAGTATGTTTAATTGTAGGTAATTTTAGGCCATAACAGTTTACGCCTCTTTTAAAAAGAAGAGCACTAGTGGAGGGGTCTAAACGCAGCTCAAAACGCCATTTCATTTTTTTTTATAGTCACTCTACATCCTCTATGCAACCGGTGTTCAGATAATGAAGCATGTGCACACAAATGTAAGTTTAAACACAGCACCATGCACCACAATGTGCCAGGGATTGCATTATTTGCCTTCACTGCAAGCAGGGTCGGACTGGGGCATACAATTGTCTCAGGCACCAATGTAAAAGTGGCCCACAGTTGCAAATGGCAAATCATTCTTTTTGTGACAGACTAATTGAATATCACCCACGGGGGAGTTTTGGGATGAAATGTGATGCAAATTGTGCAATTTAAAGAATATTTATTCAGCAGCAATAGTCATAAATACTAGCAGCATAGTCAAGTAACTCATCAAACTATCCCACATTGGCCAAATAAGTTGCTCACTTTAGCCAGAAAAACTGGCCTGTACTAGAATCTTGCATTTTTGGTTCGCCATTGCCCCGTTGCCCTATACGTCAGTCTGCAAGGCAGTAGATAATGCAACATTTTGAGTATAGCTAAACCTACGTATCCGCCAAGTGATTTCTATTTAGTGCCCCACATTGTACAGGTGCAGTTACTTTTTTTAAGGCATATCAACAATAAGTTTAAGTTAACGTGTGGGAGGTGATTTGCTGAGAATGCAGGGTGTCCCATCTCGGCAAAGGGCACATTGTGTGTTGACCAATATTATAACTGTCAGTGACAAGTATTGTACGTTAAAGACTGTTTGGCAAAACATAAGGATGTCATTTTCTGCTTTGCTTTGTTGATACTGGCACAGACATGACCTTTCAAATGTAAGCCTGTGCACAAGAGGATAATTGCAGCTTATCCCATTTTGTACCAGAGGCACTGGTCCCACATACGTGTTCACGCTGCTGGGGGTAACCAAAGGGGACTATTCGAACTACAGGTGGCTCAGAATAATGCTGTGCGCATTGTAATGGCGATGGGTAGAGCAGACCATGTTTCCTTAGCCAGAAGGGCTTTGCACTGGCTGCCAGCAAATAGTCGTGTCCTGTTCCGTGTGCATTGCATAACACATCAATGCCTTTTTGGCTTGTGCTCAGACTATCTAGCCAAACATCTTTGTTGCTTGCCTGCATACAGGATATTGCGTTCTTACAACACCTCTCTTCTGGTGACGCGATGCTCTAAACGCTCCTGTGAGACAAGAGGGTCATTTCCACATGCAGCATCGAGTCTCTGGAATGACCTTCCCCTCAATCTGCGAGCTTGCATATGCTTTCCTGCCTCCAAGAAGGGTTTGAAGACAGCACTTTTTTGCCGAGTCCCCTATGAACTACAAGTCCCCCAGCCACCATCTCCTGTTTTTCTCCTTCTTTTTTATATGTATGTATGTCTTGTTTAGTGCTCCTATGCCCATGGGCTTTGCCTGTGCGCTATATAAATAAATAAACAAAAATGTTACAGGTTAGCAACTCTTCATGTTTCCTTTACCCATTAAAGTTACATGTTACTAGCATGCTTCCTTTATGTAATGCAATGTAGTCACACAAGTAGGCTAGGCTTCTCTTACTCGATTGTGTGAAAATTGAGGCAGGGAAGAAACTTTGCTGTCGGCAAAACATCCAAATATGAGCTGTAAACAAGGGAAAGGGGTTCCTTTTTAAATGTTGACATTATTAAATGTATGGCTAGGGCAATAGGGTACTAGTCTTCAGGATGCAGGTGCATGTTATGGTATTGTGATTCATACCACGCAGCGCTGCCATTTTCATGGTCTCCAGTCGCTCTGGCGGATCTGAAAAGGAAAAAGGTTGGAGGGCTTAGTTAGTGGGATTGAGAGGGAAAAGTGCAAGAGAGCTTTGATGTGCTGTTGGCAGCTAGAGTTTTGAAAAGCCGGTCACTGTGTGCTGGTTTGATTTTAGTTAGTAGAAGTTGTGTTGTTTGGTGCACGAGTGTGCATAAGGTGATGTGTGCGTGTGTGATTGGATTAGTTTCCTGTTCAGTGTTGTGTAGTGTCTTTAGTTTGCAGTGTTTGTTTCAGTTTAGTAATGGCCTTGAGCAGGAATAGGAAGGCACAGTGTCACGAAGATTACAAAGCCTCTTTATGACTCAGATGAGAATTATGGCTCTAAATCTATGGGTTCTGCATATGTAAACGTTTCTCTTTGTCATAAACTAAACAAATAAAGGGTCAAATGTATCAAAACACAGCCTTTTGTAATTTGTGACCAAAAAACGAAAAGGGACATTTATTCAGGGATCAAAAAGTTATGCAGAATAATATAGCATGTCATTATGTAGACTATCGTAGAACTCAGTTGCATGCAATCAATACTTGGGCTTATCCTTGTGTACAATCTGGTGTTTTCCTTTCCTAAGCCCCTGCACCCACCTAACTGTGACAGTTCATTGGATGAGAACCCCTGCCCCAAGGTCCCCATTCCAGTGATGGCGTGTGTTCTGCAATGCAACGAACAATCCTACACAATTAGAAACCCCCTCACACAAATGAAAGATTGTATAATAAAGGGGTATAAACCGCTAAACCATCGTGCTGCAAAATGTCAATAGTATATCATTGCTTCTCCATTTACTGTTCATCAGAGTGTACATTAATTTGTACTTGCATAACTTTGAGTATCTAGCTGTGTTCGCAGAAGTTTGGAAGTTTGCGATTAACTTTATGAAGTGAAAACTGGTTTGGTCAGACTATAATCTTAGAAGTCAAGGTTGTGCCTTGTTTTACACATGCTTTACCAGGGTTGTCCCACTTCAGGCCTCGAGGGATGCTATCCTGAAGGGTTTTTAGGCTATCCCTCATTAATATTCATGAGAAAAAATGTGCATACATTTAGAATCATTGTATGCAAATTTATCTCATGTATATTAATGAAGGCTTATGCTGGAGTTGGACACCCATGCAACAAATCCTCTTTCAAATTGGTGCAGACCTAAAGTAACATGGGTTGTCACTGCAGTTTAGACCACTCAACCTCTGCGCAAGCTATGACATGATATTCTGTTTCTTTGATGGGTGTTGCCTTTGTTATTATGTAACCTATCTCATTACCGTTTGCATTTTGTCTTTAACAAATAGCGGAATCCTTCTGCGCTAATGTCCTCTAATCTCCAGTCGTATCAGAAGAGGTCCATGGTGCATCTGCCGGACAGTGGGCTTGGTGAAGAACATAGCACCAGTGTCTCGCCATCCAATGGAGTAGAAAGACGATCAACCACTTTGTACAACCATTTCACGTCAAAGTCTGATGAGAACAGGTGAACTGCCAGTATTTTGCTTGTAGATTGGACTTGCTATTTGCCACATTCAGTGCCCTAGCTGTTATTGTTTGCTCCACTTTTATCAGTGGCAGAAATGATGGACAGTGCATGGAACTCAATTGATTCTTTTCTCAGGGGATTATAACAGCATGTTAAGTCTGTTTATTCAGCAACAGAAAAGTCTTTGTGTCATTCTTTTTCTTAGTAACAGTAATTGGAATCTTCACCCTTTTATGAAGGGGTTTGACAGCATTGTACTTAGATTGCCATCTCTTCTTTACATACATTTCTCTGCCACGGGTGAGATATCGTTCATTACATTTTTCCTAAATGTTTCTGAAACCTTATTGGTCCTTTTGAGGAAAAAACTCACCAGGTGATTTAAATTAGTTGTGCTAGGACATTTCTGCTTGTTCTGTTGTGGTGAACAAAATATTTAAATTATAAGTTACTGACCGTAGTGACTAACGTAATCTTAATTCATAGTCTCCTTTCCTCCAAGGGACGGGAGACGGAACCTTTTTCACCATAAAAAACCTTCCCCTTTAAATTTAGAGGGACTCATGGGTGCGGCCCAGGGAGCATGCACTGCCCTGACTCCGCACTCCGGCACCACACCTCAGTCCCCATTGACGCCTCAACAATAGATTTATCATTGCCTAATGACACCAGTATTATTATTGGGGAGGGTGGTGGGACCTATGGAGAAAAGGGGACTATGGACTAAGAGTACGTTAGTCACTACGGTGAGTAATTTATAATTACTCTTCCGTCCCGTCCCCTTTCCTCCATACTGTATGGGCGATTACAAATGATTGAAGCCCCGGGGTGGAGAGGAGACCCTCCTTAAGCGTAGAAGTTCCCGAGAACTGCCTGTCCGAAAGCCGCTTCAGATCTAGAGCCGGCATCCAAAAAGTAATGCTTGCAGAAAGCCGAGGGAGAGGTGCAAGTGGCTGCCCTGCTTATGACTTGGCAAGGGACATGGCACCGGAATGCAATGGCCGTTGCCTTGGCCCGTGACTGCGTGGGCATGCATGTTGGCCGGGGGGCTTGTGCTGGCCCTCATACACTTCTTTGATGGCAGAGACCATCCAGCGGGATATGGAAGCCTTAGAGGCCTGATAGCCTGGTCTTGAGCCTCCGAAAGTGACAAACAGGGCGTCCGATTTGCAGAAGCCCTTGGTCCTGTCCAAGTAGAATTTCAGGGCACGCTTGACATCCAGGCAGTGCAGCACTCTCTGTGCTTTGTCCTTGGAATCAGGGAAAAAAACATAGGAAGGACTATTTCCTCGTTCAAGTGGAAAGCAGAGGGGAACCTTGGGCAGAAATGCCAGGTGTGTCCGCAGGACTACCTTGTCCTTGAGAAAGGTGGCATATCATTCAGAGGCGACCAGCGCCTGGATTTCACGGACTCTCTGAGCCCAGGTAAGGCCCACTATTAAGGCAGTCTTGATGGTGACCAGCCTCATGTCCAGAGACGCCATTGGCTTGAATGGTTTGTGCGCCAGGGTGCCAAAGACTATGTTCAGGGCCCAAACAGGGTGCAGTCTCTTGAAAGGCGGGTAGAGCCTTGCGAGTCCCGTCAGATGTTTGACGATAGGGTTGGAGGAGGATAAAATGCCCTCCTCTGAGTTTCTGTAAGCCCCAATGGCTACGAGGTATGTGCAGCAGGTGCCCACCTGCACGCCTAAATGGGCAAGATGCGCTGAAAAGGAGAGCGCGTCGTCCAAGGTGCACACCAGTGGGTCAATTCCCTTGGAGTCTGCCCAGTGGCAGAATCTGGTTCATTTGCTTTTGTACTGGGCCCTGACAGATTTGCACCTAGCGCCTTGTATGATCTCCAGATTGGCCTGTGAGAGGTAAGGTTCCGAACCGTTACCTGCTCAGGTACCACGCTGTTAGGGCTAGTTTCCCTGGCACAGAGTGGATGACTCTGCCCCCCTGCTGTGCCAGATGATGTGCTGGTCCCATCGGGAGGTGAATCGGGGGCACTTCCGAGAGGCTGAACAGCTCCGAAAACCATGGTCTGAATGGCCACCATGGAGCTATTAGAATAATGAGGAGTTGGCAAGACTCCTTGATTTTGCAAATTACCCTGTGAATCAGGGGAGTGGGTGGAAAGGCGTAGGCTTTCATGCCGGTCCACTGGAGGTGAAATGCATCACCCAGAGAGCTGGGGCCCTGACCCTTGCCAGGATGCGAACTGGGGACACTTCTTGTTGTGCCAGGTGGCGAAGAGATCCACCTTGGGGTGACCCCACCTGTTGAAAATCTCCTGAATAACGAGGTCGTTTAGCTGCCACTTGTAATTGTCCACTCCCAGCCTGCTGAGCCTGTCCGCTTCCAGGTTGGATTTCCCTGCGAGGTGGACTGCCGTGAGGTAAATGTTGTTTTCCATGGCCCACTCCCACATGCTGATCACCAGTCTGCACAGAGGAGGGGATCTGGTGCCTCCCTGCTTGTTGACGTAGTACATGCTGGTCGAGTTGTCCGTCTGGATGAGGACAACCTTGCCCCTTAGAAGTGGTAGGAATGCCCGTAGCGCCAGCCAGATGGCATTCAGCTCTAGCCAATTGATGTGTTATTCCTGCTCCTGTCGAGTCCAGGTGCTGTGGAACGAGAGATTGTCCAGGTTGGCTCCCCAGCCCTCGAGTCTCTGGACCACCAAGTCAGGTCCGGGTGGAGAGATGAAGGAACGTTGATCATCTCGGATTGAGAGCCCCGCTCCTGGTTCCGTGAGGCTGTGAAGTGCAGTTGAATCCTCCTCATCCTTAGTCTCGTGTGCGTAACGGTTAATAAGACTGCTGCCAGAAGACCCAGGAAATGTTGGAACCACCATGCCAAGCTCACTTTTCTGCTGAGGAAGTGGGCGGTGGCCCTCTTGATGGACGAGATTTTGTCCTCCGACGGAAATACCTTCTCAGAGCACGTGTCCCAGATGAGGCCCAAAAATGTCAGAGTCTGCGTAGGCTGCAGCTCTGACTTCTTGAGATTGAGCGAGAAGCCCAGATCGTGCAATGTGTTCTTAAGGGCATGGGAAGAGTGGTGAACCGCTTTCGGAGATGTAGCCCTGATGAGCCAGTCAAGGTATGGGTACATGTGGAGGCCCTGCGCTCTGAAGAGGGCCGATGCCGCATTCATGAGCCTCGTAAAGACCCTGGAGGCCGAGTTGAGGCCAAAAGGAAGGACCTTGTATTGAAAATGGAAGCCCATGATCCTGAACCGTAGGAAAGAATGATGGAGCTGCCAAATCGGGATGTGTAGGTACGCGTCCTTCAGATCCAGGGAGCACTTGTCCAATGCCTCCGCTATAAAAGCTGGCGTGACCATCTTGCATTTATGCAGGGGTAAGGACAGGTTGAGGGTGGAAAGGTCCACCACAACTCTCAGGCCCGCCTGGTTCTTCTTCTGAATGGCGAAAATCCTGGAGTAAAAGCCAAAGCCTCGCTGGGAGGCTGGGACTTCCTCCACCGACTGGCTCTCTACGAGCGACCAGATCTCCGCCAAAAGAGTTGCTGTCCCAACCTGTGGGAGTGGAGGGGAGGAGGGAGGAGAGGCTGGGATAGGGAGGCGGTACCCTGTGGATACTAGAGAGGGGGCCACGACATGCTGGCACCAGAAATGTGCATGGAGAGCAAGCCTGCCCCCCCACCGGAGACGCGTGGACCCGAAGGGGCGTATCATGCCTTCCTTCCCTCGGAGGCTGTCGCGGGGGGGGGGGACTGGAAAAAGCCCTTAATTCCCCCCCCCTCCCCCTGTTATTTTGTTGCTTGCGCCGGTTCTGAGACGGCGAGCGGTCCAGCTGCCTGGATCTACGTTCCTGGAAGCCGCGGATCACTCCGTACGTACAACCCATTTGTGAGCGCTGCTGAGATGGAGTGTGAACGGTAGATCTAGTATGCGTTCCTGGACGTCTGGTTTGAATTTTGTTGTTCGGAGCCCGACTGTCCTTCTCATGTCCGTGGCGATACAGATGGCACGGCCAGAGATGTCAATATGGGCCACTGTGGATTCCTGAGGTCATGTGCCACTAGCTTGGCCTCGGCTAGCCCCGCCTTAAAGTGCAATTGGCTCTGGGTGGGAAGTTCCGGGAGGAAGTCTGCAATTTCCCGCCAAAATCTTTGGGAGGCGGCAGGCAGCACTGCATCGGCGTTGGCCTGACGCAGATGTAAAGAAGCGTTGGAATAGTTTCTTGCCATACGCCTCCAAGATCTTCTCGTGTGGCTGCGGGTGGGCCAAAAGCAAGAGTGTATCCCACTCCATCTGCCTGTACTTGGCGTCCAGGCGTTGATTGACAGGCTGGGCTGAGTGGGGTTTGAGCCAGCCCTTCTTGGCCCGGGAGACTACATCGGTCTTCATAGGAATCCCCGATTTGGCAGAGGGGCATCATGTGAGGACTTCCGCCAGAACCCCCTCTGCCGGCTGCTCGACCTCGGGTTGGGATAGGCCCAGATACTCAGCCAGGCCAGCAAGACGTTCGTGGAAGGCCCTGGCTGAGGGTGGCATGTCCAGATCCTCCTCCTCCATCCGTATCCTGCAGATCTGGGGGATCCTCTGGAGATGGGGTAGTTGGCACCGGAGGCTTGGGGTACAGGGACTACAGCCAGAGGCTGATGAGGCGGCAGAGGCTGAGGGGTCGGCTGGGGAGCCGGAGGAGGCAGCTGCGCCGGGGCCAGGGGCACCAACGGAGGCGTCTGTTGTGCCGCTAGCATTGCGGGAATGACTTCCCTGATGGCGTCTTTGAGGTTAACTCCCATCCGAGGTGACTTCATGAGGCCAAGGAACCTGTTGAAGAAAACCTCCTCACTGACTGAAGAGCTGGCAGAGGGTGCTGACGGGGTAACGGGAGACTACTGGAGCCGCTGCATACCCTGTCCATATGGACACAAAGGAAAGCTGCCCTGCGCAAATGAGGGATAGACCGTAGGCCACGTACCTGGTTGAGGCCAGTACCACCTTGACACTCGTTCTTCGCCGAATTCCTGGAACAGCGTCGGACAAGTGACTCTTTCTGGCGCGGCAGCCATTTTGTCAGGCTGCCTGACACGTGTTGCTCTGCCCACTGGGCCCGGCCTCCTCCAAGACTCTTGCGTGTGGATCACGAGGCCCACCCTGCTCCTCAAGCCTAGGTCCGGTAGGTGTGTCACCCTCGACCCGGGGGTCAGTAGAACTGCGTTTAGGCGCCCCCTCGGACGTATTGCCGGTATTCGGGCATAGCGCCTCGGCCATGGTGCCGGTATAAGGGCGGAGCCCCTCGGGTGACGACCCAGTAAAAGAACCTTTCAGTCTCTCAGCACTGCCAGCGGGAAGATCCAAGGATCCCTCGGCCCGGGGGCCGGTAGCTGCAGCAGCCTTGGTGCACGTGCTGGTAAAAGGACCTGAGCAGTCCCTCCCGTGCAGGAGAGTCCCTGGGAAGGAGTCTCCCTTGCAGGGTGCGATGGAGAATATCGCCCCTACCTTGGGCCTGTTTCGATGTTTCACGAAATTCTTGCAGTCCTCTGGAGGTGACTTCTGGAAGAGCTCCCTCCACCTGGCTAGTCTTTTCTTCAGCGCTTTTGAGGACAGGGAGTCACACTCTGAACAAGATTGCCAACCGTGGTCTGGGCCAAGGCAACGTAGGCAGAGGGTGTGGGGGTCTGAAGTAGGGAAGAGCCCGTTGCAGGATGGACACCTGCTGAACCCTGTAGAAGTTGACATACGCCGGGGAGGAGCGTGACGCCTGAGGGCCGAGTACCTAAATAATAAAAAGACAAAAAAGAAGACAAAGAGAAGAAGTATCCGCACATGGAATTACATGGCCGAAGCCAAACCCAGGAGCGCTGATGAAATTGGCCTGTTCCCGTCGACGCCGAAAAGGGGACTGAGGTGTGGCGCCGGAGGGCGGAGTCAGGGCAGTGCATGCTCGCTGGGCCGCACCCCTGCACGCCTCTAAATTTAAAGGGGAAGTAGGTTTTTTCTGGTGAAAAAAGTTCTGTCTCCCGTCCTTTGGAAGGGACGCCCATACAGTATGGAGGAAAGGGGACGTGACATAAGAGTACATTGGTTTACAAAACAAATCGTTTGAGCACAAACAATGTTTGCAATTCGGTATTTGAGACTGCTGAAACATGTGTTTGTTTCAGCAGTCTCAAATACCGAATGGATGACTTCAACCTCTGGTGTACATAATGCATATTATGCAAAAAGAGTCTATATAACCTATGTCGGCTTATATTCCTCTCCTAGAGCGAATTTTAGGTGCTGTTTTAAGTTTTTGGTTCCAGGATCTGCACTTCGATTACCTATATTGAGGCTGAAACAATATGGAACCTAAATTATAAACATTATGATTGGTACTCTTGTAACGTGCGATCCCCGGAAAAAAAATTAAATCAATTTTCCTATATAATTTGATTCGTTTATTTTGTGTATATATGCTTCTTCATGTATTCATTTCATACATTTAAACTTATGCACTGTACACTTTGTTAGGCAGAAACCTGTGCAGTTCCCTTAGGGACCACTGCAAAAGATTTAAGACTTACAGGTGTTTGGCAGTAAACCCTCTTGGTAGCAGTCTGTACCACACAGATTCACTGGTAGCTGTGGCTGAGCAGTCAGACTTCCCTCAAGACGAGTTGGGCAGTATACAGAGCATACAAACTAGGCACAGAAATACAGTAGTACAAGCAAACACTGACCAGAGCTTGGGTGTAAAAGTATATAATTATTTATTTAACACACACTTATAAAACACACTAGCACTAAATTGGTAAGATAAGTTCAAACCACAATCACTATTATCATATGTACATCCCTGATTACTTGTTGGACAAGTCTTAGTTAACACCACTTATTTCCAGACAGGTGAGCGCTTAACGTTCGATGGCACTCCCAACAAGTTAAATAAAAAGGGAGGGAAAAGCAGAATTATGGAAGCATACACACTAAACACTTTTTAAAGAACCACAGCAAGTTAGGAAGGCACAGTCTACTGGTGAGCAAGGAAGTTTAGGTGCCGGGCCCACTTTCAAGGGAGCCAGGCGGAAGATGCCCAAGATCAGACAGTTACACAGAGTCTTCAAAGTTTGGGGAGGTAGTTCGAAAAAGGTTTAGTTCAGTGCAGGAAAGTTAGCTAAGGTGTCCCAGGCTAACCCAGGTTCGAGAGACGAGGATTTAATACACCCCGTTCAAACGGTTGCAAGGGAAGCCAGGCGGAACACGGTACCTTAAATGGAGAGGATCCTCCAGCGGGGGCAGTTGTTCCTGGCAGCGGGTGCAAGTTGCAGCGTCGTCCAGAGGAGGAGAAGATCTCGTCGTGGAGGAAAGATGAAGGTCGTTGCACTGCCAGGGAAGAAACCAGCCGCGGAGTTCTCCGGTACAAAGGTACTACCCTTTCGGCTCGCGGTAGTGGTGAAAACGTGGTATCCCGGTTGCCGGGGTGCTTGGCACAGGCAAGGCGGCCACGAGATGCTCCAGGAAGGCGAAAAGAAGGTAGACTGGTTATCCCCACCAGTCGAAGGAAGAAGACTCTCCGGGCTGGAGATCTCCTCTGTCGTTGGGAAAAGTGGTGAGACGGTTCAGCAGGGCTCCACCGGTGGTGTCGTCGTTGCAGGCCGGTTCAGCTTCTCCCTCCTCGGATTCTTAGGTCCTGTGGCGACTTCTGAAGTTCCACTCCCCAAAGCCCTGCTTTTATGCAGCACACCCCCATTCACTCAGCCTAGCTGTCAATTAAACATGCTAAGTGGTGAGCCGGCCGGCTCACCACTTGGGCCAATCACACAAGAGTGCGACTTGAGTTACCAAGGTAACTCAGTCCAGGGTGCCTAAACCCCCTCCCACACCCCCTGTGGTACCCAGACAGAGTGGCACCACTTTTGGAGGCTTCTGTGGAGAAGCCCGCCAAAAAGTGGAACAAAGGGCTTGGTATAAGAATTAAATAATTAAAGTTGGTAGCCTCGAACAATGGGAAAATCCCATAGAGATATATTTGCGGTCGAATATAAAAAGTCGTATCCACTGCCACCAGCCAAAACTCGATCAGGGGGGACGGAGACGTGCCCCCTTGAACAACAGACCCCGGGGCAATCGAATTGCCCCGACCAGTGCGTCCACAATATGATGGTTTGTACTGGTTTCTGTTAATAATTTGTGACTAGCAAAGCCAATGGTGACTTTACATGCCCTGAGAGACAGTAGTCAGTCCCAGGGTATGGAGTCCATGTTGGGGGGTCGCTACGACACCCCTGGGTTACGGCACAGAGGGTGCTGTGTAACCCACATCAAAAAAACACATGAGTCTCTATGGAGTAAAAGACCCCATAGCCCATAAAACACATGGGCCCTCATTACGACCTTGGCGGAAATCGAAAAACGATGGCGGAAATGTAATACCGCCATCGAATACCGCTCGGTGCGATTATGACCCGTCACCGTAAAGTACGATGCCATTAGCGACACCGTAGTGAACGCCAACGCCAACTGCACCAAGTACGCGCACGCGCGCCATGCAAAACCGTAATTACCACCATGGCGCAACGGTACGCGAATGCTGACCCTAGCGGACATTTACTCAACGCCATCAAGCATGGCGGAAAGTACCATTCCGCCATGGTGAGAATTACGGCATTGTGAACCAACCGTAAATGGCCCTACTGAGTGCCTGTACACCACTCCCTGCCCACATTGCACAACTCCTCGTAGGTGCAATGAAGTAACACAATGCAACCAGTGAAATGTACAAGTCACCCATGCATGCCAACGAACAAATGAATGTAGGGGCCCCAAGTGCCATGTGAGTGGCCATCCATATTTGGCATGGCACCATTGCCGTACTGATGCAGCACAGGCATGTGAAGGACCAAGTACAGCAATATGAACTGAAACATGAGACAAAACAACAACAGGCCCCCATCGCTTGACACCAGTGTAAGGCAACATTCAAAGCAGTATCCTGAGGGAGACTGCACCAGCCCTGTACCCTTGCCAGTAAACAAACCAACCATCAGCATAAGCATGTACCACACAAGTTGGCAGAGTGACTGAGCAGCCAGGCTCATCTCAAGAGGGGCCAATGGGAGCTGCAGGGCACACATGGCACGAATACAGAAGCTATTCCAATGGACATGACCTCAGTCTCCCTCCAAGAAACGCACGCAAACACAGGCACCTGTGACCAGCCATTTTCTGATAATCACATCATTCCAGCAATCCACCTGGCTGACCGGCATCTGTTACACAAAAGCTAATCCCCCGCCCCTGAGCATGACAGCAATAAAACAGTCATAATGGCAGCCCCCATCCCTGACCTTACTGGGCTTCGTAGGCAAATGCGGCCAGTACAGTACCACGCAACTATACTCAGAAGCCGGAACCCAATGCAGATCTACTCACAATACATCGCTCCACAAATAGCAATATGCTACATTACTTGCAAAGAATAACGCTACACGGTTGATATCAGAATCAAATTTTAATGCACATCAAATTCACCAAGCCCATACAGCTATTAGGTCATAAACTCCAAA
The DNA here is from genome assembly GCF_040938575.1 of Ambystoma mexicanum. Taxonomy (NCBI): domain Eukaryota; kingdom Metazoa; phylum Chordata; class Amphibia; order Caudata; family Ambystomatidae; genus Ambystoma; species Ambystoma mexicanum. Next base: position 761,193,535 of record NC_090934.1, read on the forward strand.
ATATTTCACATTACTGTGTGCTGCATCCGCAATAAATGACCAGCTTCTTCTTGTGTGACGCCCTGTTCCTTCATGGTACACAGGGGCTACATTCACGTTCAAAAAGGCAACATGGAAGCGCCTAGAACCGCAGGGCCGTCCCATTAGGTAGGCACTAGTCCAGCTGAAAGGTTGAAATGTAGCTCCTAGCCACTAGTACTGCGTAAGGGCATGTGGCCCATTGGCGATTGTCCCATAAGATCGTAATGGTGCTCCACTGATTAACTCGAAGCAGCAGGTGTCGGGAGTAAAAGCCATCTGCAGGAGTGGCATACAGATGGCAGCGGCAAAAGGGGAGGAGATACCTGTCACCCAAATGAAATGAAAAAGAATAGTATGGGCATCAGAACTTCACTTGTATTACTCACTTCAATGATCACACTAAATCTACAGCCATATGCATGCTAGCCCACTCAAAAGGATGATTCCCACCCAAAAATCACTTGCGAATCATAACTATATAAATCGAGGTGAAAACACTATTACAAACGAGTGTTTGTGTGCATGCGTCTGTTAAAATAGAAACCATTAGATGGGATTAGTAACGTGCATAGACACAAGTGTTTGAAGGCGCGTCGAGACAGGGAGGGTTCAACAAGGGCAGATAGACGATGGTCCCACTATGGCAGCTCTGCATCACATAGCGCAGGGGAAGGGGATAGATTCCAAAAAGCCATGTACATGGCAAACTCTATTAAATCATCTGTCCATGCATCCATACATCATTCCCTCATCCCGGTATAAAAATGCCTGATTATTTACTCACATCACATTTGAAATTTCCATTGAGTCTGTGCGTAATGCAGTCTGCAAAATCCACTGTGCTCCAGCCCGGAATTCTAGTGTTGTGAAGTTACATGTATTTGGGAACGTCCTGCCTTATCGTCCACTACGCTATTGCGCATCCCATACTATTCATATCAATCATTGCATTCTCGCCATGGCCCCTGTCCCAAGGACATTAAACAATAGAACGTTATATTTGCAGTCAGACCTGTGGGCGTCTCCTCGCCGCTAGCTGAAAAGCGAAAGCGCTGTCCTTCGAATTCCTCATTTGCAACATCACGTCGAAAAGGCATCTGTGACCGCTTGAAATCACAAAATCATCCATGTAGTGCGGCAGTGTGTGAAAATGGCAACTGGCTTCACTCACAAATGGGACGCCCCGCCCGTCGGTGAACCTCGGTACAGTGCTGCATGAGGGTCCACCGTTAATCAAGTACTACATTCCACTGACCCTTCACAAGTTTGTTCGCGACTGCAAAGATAGTATGTGAAACAATGGGACCATAGCAGAATGAACATATAAACCAATATTTCACTGCCATCGGGATTAAATACATGATTGTAATAGCAAGATGCCATGCGTCACATTGCAGCGTTGTGTGCGGGACGTGCTCGCCCAAAGGGGATTGCAGCTGGCACAGGTGGAATGAATCACCACAGGTGGAGGCTATACAGCCTGAAAACACATAAATTGCACACCCAACCCCCTCCCACAACCACACCCACTCCAAAATGCTACCGGCAGGACTAGCGATGTTGGCCCTGGGGGACCTGATAGCACTGCAAGTACTACAACTTCAAGAAGAAGACGAACACCAACTACAACAACAACCGGCCGCACAGAGGAGACGCAGGAGGAGGAGGGCAAGGCAGGGCCAGCAAGGGCCACCAGCACAGCCACTACCACCACGCAGGCAGCCCGCAATCCCACGCCTCCGAGCTCATCCGTTCAACCTCACTGCTGAGCAGATCCACACCCTCTACCGTTTGGACCGGGACACCATAACCGCCATTGTGAACATGACACACGCTGACCTTGTCAGCATGATAGATAGCCCAACCGCCATCCCACCCCTACTGAAGGTGGTGTCTGTACTCCACTTCCTGGCCACAGGCACCTACCAGCACACAGTCGGACAGTTGCATGGCATTTCACAGCCACTGTTCTCACGGACACTATCGCAAGTGCTCGATGCCCTCCTGAAGCACGCAGACGACTACATCTCTTTACCACGCTCGGAGCAGGAGATTACAAACACAAAAGTGGGATTCCATGCACTGGCCGGCATACCGGGTTGCATTGGTGCCATCGACTGCACCCATGTGGAATTGGTTGTCCCACATGCCATGGAGGCCCAGTACCGCAACCGGAAACAATATCATTCTCTCAATGTACAGATGGTGTGTGACTCCAACAGGATCTTTACACATTGTTGTGCCCGATTTCCTGGATCAACCCATGATTCTATGGTCTTGAGGAACTCTACAATACCACGCTACATGGAGCGACACGCAGGGAACAGATCCTGGCTACTCGGTGAGTCTCATTTCATGCATGATAATGTGGGGTATGTGATGCGGCAATGACCTGGCAGGAAGGGGGGGGGATGCGTACGTAGCAATGTCATTCCACAAACATCCTTTATTGTCCACATACAGGTGATGCCAGGTATCCACTGAAGAGATGGCTCCTTACACCACTCCGGAACCCACAGAACCAGCATGAGGAGGACTACAACCATGCCCACTCACGTACCCGTGTAGTCATTGAACAGGCATTCGGCCTACTGAAGGCTCGTTTCCGCTGCCTCAGCAGGTCTGGCGGGGCACTCCTGTACCGCCATGAGAAGGTTGCAAAGATGGTCATGGCATGTGTCATGCTACACAACATGTGCGTACGTAGAAATGTGCCCATGCCCCCTGACGCAGAACTGCAAGCACCTGAAGATGGTCATGATGAGGGTGGGGATGTGGCAGCACCTCAAGGAGTCCGCGAGGCACAGGAGGGCCGTGAAATTCGTCAAAATATCATCGATTCATGCTTCTAGCACTCACGCCTGGTGGCTGATACATGGACACGGGACTTGTGGCACTGTGTGTGTCTGGAACATGCACAATGTGGACTGTACGCCAATAAAGGCCTCGTACACAAAGATCAATGTCCACACATCTCATTGGGTGATTATGTAATGTTTATAGCATATGTGAAATTATCTTACACACCCCATCGACCCGCCACCCAAGAAAGCCCAACACCCCCCCTCCACCCTCCTACCTCCCCCCCGAACACCAGTGTCCAAAGATGCTCATTGTCAGTGGGCAGACGCTATTGCAAGCCCCCTCTCCGGGTATCAGGGGCACCCCTGCCTGTGGAGCGCAGGTTCCTCCCAGATCTACGTTGGGGGCTGCCCTGGACGGAACTTGCAACGGATGATGTCTCTGCCTGCTCACGTCCATGCATGTCCCTAAGGGTTTGTGAGAGCTCAGTGAGCACACGGCGCACAGCGGCAAGTTCACCACATACGTCTTTGGACGTCGCATGCAGTTCCCCCCTCAGGCTCTCGGTGCTTCGCTCCATTTGTACCCTTAGTGTCTCTGTACTCCTCTCCATTTGTACCCTTCGTGTCTCTGTACTTCTCTCCATTTGTGCCCTAAGTGTCTCAGTAGATGTTTCTATGACTGCCTTAGAACCCACACATTCATTAGCATGCTCCTTGAGGAGCGTGGCCAGTTGCTGCTGTTGCACGATCACCTGGTCGAGGGACTGTTGCCTCTGCTGGGCCATGGCCATTTGCGGTGGTGTCACAGAGGGGCTGATCACCTCATGTTGCCTTGCCACAGGGCTTGTGGGGGGTGGCCAGTCGTCTTGTGGGTGCCCCTGCGTGGTATCCTCATGGTGTACGGGATGAAACAAACAGGGGGATTGAGACAGGTCATGGATGGGTCCTACATCGACAGCACCGTTTTCTGTGTCGGAGCATGCTGCCATTATTGCAGTGTCACCTATGGTGCTGCTGCCACCAGAAGCAGTGCCTTCTGTGGCATCCATTGGGGGGACCTGTGGTGCTGGTGTTGTGGGCATGTTTGCTGCTGGGGTGCCTGTTGAAGTCCCCTCCTTTGTGCTGCCACTTGATTTGTGCTGCTGCCGTGTCTTGATCCGTGCAGCTGAGGTGGAGGGTCTTTGGCCGTTGGTCTTGGCCCTCTTTGCAGGTGTGCTGGTAGGGGTGTCCTGGAGCTCGTCGTTTGAATCGGACCCTGTGGTGGAGTAAAGGAGGGCGAGCGTTATTTATGGGTCTGTGGAAATTGGAATGGCAATGTATCACATGCATTGGGGTGGTACCTGAGGGTGATTTGGGTCAGGGCCTTGGAGGTGGTTTCATTTTTGTGTGGATTGAGGATGCAGTTGTTTTGCAGCCTGCAGTTAGGGTGTGCATGCTGCACGTGTAGAGGGTGTTTTTAGGATTTCTAATTATTTCTGTATTTAATGTGACTTTTAAAGTGCGCTATCAGGCCAATGTATGTGGACGTTCTCCTGGACATGTGTTTCTGTTGCACTATGTGGACACATGGTACTTCACATGATTGGACATTGTGGATTTAGCATTGTTTTATTTGGCCCACCTACCTGATTCTTCGGATGTCTGCACTCCTTTCTCCATCCCTCCGACTCCCTCTATACTCTCCATTCCAATGGTGGAGGCACAGATTTCTTCCCAGGGGGTCAACTTGATGGGTGATTCTGATCCTCCCCCGGTAGCTGTGGCAATGTTACGGTTGGCTGATAGTATGCTCCGTACGCGTATCCGCAAGTCGTCCCATCGCTTTCTGCATTGCTGTGGGTTGCGGGGTGCGGTCCCCACCGCACTTACCCGCTGTGCCACCAGGGCCCATATGGCCTTCTTGTTCGCAAGTGCCGTCCTGGTCATTTGCGTCGAGAAGACGACGGCAGCATTCTCCTGGAGGGTCTCTGTGAGCACGGTGAGTTCCTCATGGGAGAAGTGGACCTGCCGCTTGCGGTCGCACGCTTTTTTAGCAACTTTTCCTATTTTGATTGTTTTAACTAGGGTAGCTAACGGGTTGGGATGTGTCTCAGGGTCGGATTTGTAATGGTTGTGTTGGGATTCTGATTTTATAGGTGTACGGCGTGCTGTTTCCCGTTCCGGGCCCATGTTTTTACTTCCGTTTCCGTATATTTACGGTCACCGTATTTTCCAATTTCCGCTCATTACGGTAACCGCTATGATGGGTGGCGGAATTGCACCTAGGGCGCCGTACGACGGCGGTGAGGGGCGTTTTGGGGACATTTCCGCCATCGCAGACTTTGCACTTCCGCCATGGCGTAATGCTCGTGCCCGATGGGTCATAATTAGCCGCACTTTACTCCTTCGTGCGATGGCGGAAACGCTATTTCCGCTATGGCGGTCAGGTCAGTTACTTTCCGCCAGGGTCGTAATGAGGGCCATGGAAAGTTAAAGGAACCCCTCAAATCATGTCTAAGAGTGGGAGCAAAAGAATCTCACTCTTAGCAGGAGAGAAAAAAATAAACCCCAAAAAATCCAGCAAAGCTGCTGGGGGACTCACTAGGTTTGGGAAATTAGCCTTACAGAGAATTCTCCCTAACACACTTCCATGTATTCAATTTCATACACATGTAATAATCTCCCAACACATGTTTCCCCACAAATTTAGCTGTGGTTCTTCAGGAGAGATTCTAAACCAAAAGAAAATAAAACGTGTTCTAATTTGTTTCCATCTAGAAAATATTAGCACAACAAAATCCCTGGGTAGTTGAATCTGTGAAAAAGTGCACAACATAGTGACTATTTGTTTGCTACAAACAAATAGTCACTATGTGCACTTTTTCGCAGATTCAACTACCTCAGAGAATTCAAAATATACCTTAAAAATTGAATAGTACAACTTTAATATCAACCAAAATCAAGGAAACTGAAACAAGGGTGAGTGTATATATTTATTTTTGGAAAAAAAGGTCCTCGTTCTTCAATCATACATGTGTGGTCTTCCTTTTTTTTGTGCTAATATTTTCTAGATGAAACAAATTAGAACATTTCTTATTTTCTTTTGGTTTAGAATTTCTCCTGAGGATCCACAGCTAAAGCTGTGGGGAAACAGGTGTTGGGAGATTATTCACTAAACAACAATACAAAATATGGAACTGTATACATGTGTATGAAATTGAATACATGGAAGTGTACAATGAAAATATGCAATATGGACAGTGCATAAGTTTAAATGTATGAAATGAATACATGAAGAAGCATATATACACAAAATAAACAAATCAAATCATATTGGAAAATTGATTGAAATGTTTTTCCGGTGATCAAACGTTACAAGATTATCAATCATAAAGTTTATAATGTACATAATGCATTTTGAGAATGAATTGCTGTTACACTTGCTCTCTCATCAATCCATTTTGCAGGTCTGAAATCTGTGTCTCAGACATGTATCTGACTTATACTGCTGTTGCCTCTGCTCTTTGCTATTGATAAAACAACACTTGTGCCTGAGGTTGCATGCTTGATTGAACTAGATACATCAATTTCCCTGGATACGGTCAAAGATAATTTAAAACGGGCACTGGTTTCCTGTTGATAAATTAAAGTTTACTCAAAGGAGAATGGGGGAGGAGGGTGGTTCATGTTTCTGTAGTACAAACAATTTCACAAGACAGACCTGGTTCCTGTTTGTTTTTTTTCCTCAGCGTAATCACTAATCACTGGGCTTACTCGGTTGTCCTAAACCACTCTGATGAGCAAACCATAGCAGATGTTTCCACCAACCGTGTCTTCTACATGGTAGGCATGCCCTCTGCCAACTAGGGACATTGACAGCTCTTTTTCTCTGATGGTACACCTCCTCCACTTCCGAATAACTACTCCTCTAGGTGACAACTCCTTCAGGCTCACAACATGTGTTTCTGATGGTCCCCCCTCCTACACTCCCCCACAACATTTCACCCCTGATGGCAACTTTCTTCCTACAACCTTCTCTAGACTCTCCCTTCAACCTCTAGGTCTCTCCTCCTGCTCTTCTCTAAGTACTCCCCTCTGTCACCACTCTCTGCCAAACTCCTTTCTCCAACTTCTCTTTGAACTCCACACACTGCCATACTGCACTACTTTTTATTGTAGTGTCCACCACCCCCTTCGATTATGGACACCTGTGTACTGAGCTTTGCTCTGTCTTGTGATGGGACATTGTGTTGGTGGTCATGTGGTTTGTAAGACGACTTACCAGAGATTACATAAAGCCCTGTTGCCATCTTGGATTTTAGTGGGTGCATGGATAGCCATGGAAATTCCTCCTGCCTGAATCCCTGTGGTCCTTGCGTGTCTCAATCTGGGCCCATCTGCCCTCTCAGGTTTTTTATTTGAAGTCTGAAAATCCTCTGTTAGGAACGCTAGAGGTTACATTTACAATGCCTTTGTTGTAGGGAATTTGCACTTTTGTGATCCCTGTAATGCTGGGAGAGTGGGGATTGTTTACTTTTATTGTGGTGTGGTCCACACAAATCACATCTGGTGAAACATTGCAATTGCTGTACTTCCGCTTACTGCAGAAGTGTGCATTACAATGCAGAATGTTTCCCTCGGCTGATGAAGGGACTACATTTCTTTGCTTGCCATGTATCTTGAAATGTTGCTCCAATTTCCATACTGTATGTGTGGGTCTGCCTGAAGGACTTGATTGGCTCTCTTAGTGTGTCTGATTCCTACGGAATACTCTCCTTAAGCAGTTTGGGCATCCATTTTCCTTTTGTGCGGCATTAGTAAGGATGGTAGGGGTATGAGTGCTGTGTGTGGTGGGCCTATGTATCTGTAGGGGCCATGTTGGTAGAGGAAGGGAGCATTGTTGTGACTTCCCACTACCTAAGTGTGGGGACCCAGTGATGGTGGTCTGGGTATTGCCTATATACCTCCGCTAAGCCCAGACCCCACTACCTCTTGGTGACACCCAGCCCCTTTGACCACCCAAGGTCAAGCAAGAGACAGTGGACATTCAGAACTTGCCCAAGCCTTTTATTGTTTTTTTCCATATTTTCCTCTTCGCTTTTGCCATGCTGTCTTCAAAGGCGTTGGCTTACAAGCTTTACAAGGAACACAAGCAGAAAATGTTGCTTACAGATCTGTACCTATGAGGTTATATGGCATGGACCACACCACTGATATGTTCATTGTGCTAAAGTCTACATCCCAATCATGTGTGGGAATATGTGATTAAGGTATGTAAGTATGTGGCTGAACAAACCAGGAATGTATAGCTAGATCTGCACCCTCCCTATTTCCACTGTGAGGACATGTTGGCCTCCCTCTAAAGAAAATCCAAAGGGCCGTATCCTGCTCCTTCACAGGTGTAGAAGAAAAACCTGTGATTCAGATTCTGCTCCAAATGCAAATCACCCTTCTAAAAACATTGGTCCTTCTCCACCTTGAGGACCGACTTCAACTCAGTCCAAGCAGTGCTCCCCTGAAGATGTGGAACCTGTTGCAACTCCTGAGAAACACCAGAGATACTTTCCCTCCTACTGAGATGGACTAGTTCTCGAAGACCCTTCTGCCCATGGCTCCCACTGCTTCTCAAAGGAAAGTGACATGAAGTAAATATTCAACACTCAGCTCTTTTAGATACAGGTTTTGGGCCTGTTCTTCCTCCTGCATCATACTGCTCTAAAGTAAATACCAAAAACCAATCTAGTCTCCTCCACTAAAGAGTCAGCCAGCACAAAGACTGACCCCGCCACTAAACAAATCCATGTGTGGCATACATTACCTTACTCTTACTACAATGTCTATGTGCTGCTTTTAACACGGCAAAGATTACCATTAAGATTACCATTAAAAGGTTAAAATGCAAACTAGCTCACAGTCCCAATGTAAGGACATTAATGACAAGGCTTTATTGATGAGGGTGGGGGTGGTGTTATGCAGTATATGAGAATTCATATCATGTGTCAGGTCTAGGAGATGTGGAATTTGGCCCCTCATTGAGGTTTTACCTCTGCATCTACAAATCACAAGCAGATCTCTCATATCCCAATCAATCTGGACGTTCACTTCCCTTTTATGGTCTGTTCATTAATGAGTTCAGCTTCTTTAGTGATGTCATGACATGGACCTCATATATGGTTGATCGCAGTAGCCCTACTTCAGGGTTGGCCTAGTTGAGCAATATCATTGAGTAAAGTGATACATTGGAGTTTCTGCTTCCATGTTGGGAAGCCCTGACTATACCCATACAAGCTTGAAAGCAGAAAGGATCCCCAATTGAGGGTACCAACACGCCAGTTGAAATATTTCAGACTATTTATGACACGTTAGTCTTATTGAGTATGTGCATGTCAATATCCATCGGTATAGTTTTTTTATTGGTGTTGGTTATATGACTGTAGAGCACATATTGCAACAGAAATAACTCCAGTTAGGCTATAATTCAGGCTTCTATGATTGCTGGGTTGATGATCAGCTTTTACTTGTCCGTTAGAGGGACAGGCCATAGCTAAGGCGTCCTTCTCTATTTGGATTCTTATGTAGTTTACTTCTTTAAATGTTATTCCAAAGATGATGAACCTGTGGATGGAAGGTAGCCATTAGAAGAACACATTACTTAACTTTGATAATGTTCTTATTTATAGTCTTTCTTCCACAAATTCCTTAACGACCCTGCTTTTTTAACCCTTGAGTTATTATGTGATTTCTTGCAAACTTCTGCTACTTTTCATTCATGACTGTTCTACCATTTCTTTGGTCTTTGTTTAGCAGGGAAACTAAACTGAGGTAAAGTGAGGCATGAGTGACCGTGGACATCACTTCTGGTGCCATTGATTACATTGTCACTATGACTGTTGTCCCGGGAGGATAGCTCAGCGGCAACGTGCTCGCCTTGGAATCAAGACTACACAGGTTCGATCCCTAGGTCCGCGCTTCAAAAAGAAAACGCGGTGTATTAAGTGTGTTATAAATACGCAACTAAGTGACATGGGGCCTCATTACGAGCTTGAAGGTAGCCATGATGCTATTAGCACCATGGCTACCCCCTTACCGCATTCTGGGTCCGGGTTCTCGGAATAGGGACTTACCGGGTCATTCCAACCTTGGAGGATCCGGTAAATCCCCATTCTGAGAACCATTCCCCATTCCCATTCGAGCCCCCATAGGGCTCAATGGGAATGGGAATGGGGATGGAGCTAATAACGGGCCTGCTAGCAGGCCCGTTATTAGCTCCCTGGTCCCTTAGCGGCACCCGCTAAGGGATCTCGTAATGCGGAAGTAAGGGGTTAACGGCAACGGCACCCTTACCGTTGCCGTTAACCCCTTATCGCCGACCTCGTAATGAGGCCCATATTCTTGTAACAGCACCTCGATGTCCCTGGGCTGTATGAGCGCATTAAAAATAAACTGTGTCTGGCTGAAGTAGCCCTGAAGCTCCTTGGTGGCTAATTGAAGATTTCCAGATCCAGTCTCCAGCTAAAGCTATTTAGAAATCTAAGAAACCTGTGGAGAAAGATCCTATACATCACAATGAATGTTATGGAATGTAAATATTATTTTCTGCTTAGTATATGTAATATAGGTAGTTTCTCGTGCCGGTCTTTGTCGTTTAAAATTCGAGATCTTCCAGAATGTGATATTCTATGGGGTGGTTTTATTTATAGCATTTCCAGACGGAAATATGCTTTTAATGACTAACCATTCCCAGCTGCTTGGCTGGGACCCCACAAGTGTCGAGCTTTCATGGAAATGGAGAGTAAGACATATGATAAAACAGTCATGAGAGCCCCGACCAAAAGGGATCATATGCTTTGCTGAATACGGTTGTATGTCGCATCTTACAGGTATTGCAACCGCAGATCCATATTTGAAATTGTATTTTAAATATCTTCCAAAATGAGTGAAACGCCTTCACATTTTTGTATACTGTCAGATGACATCAAAGTCCATGACCAATGTATTTTATGTTTGGGAGTTCACCATAACAACCTCTAGTCTCTTAGCAAGTCGTGATAGACAAAATGTCACTCACTGTTCCTGCAACAACAACAAAAAAAAAGAGATGAAAAACATATCATTCTTCACATCATTTAACATGTAGCGGAAAAATCCTGACACGATATCCAAATCATGAACACGGTAGACGTGGTAAATGTTTAATGGCAACAAAGCAAAATCCAAAGCGTGTATCGAAAGGACAAATATCGAAAGACTAAATCCAACAAACTTGCCCCTCACTTAAGGTAGCATCTCTTATATACTTTCAAGCACATTGAAACCTACGAGAGAAGCGTGGACTTACACACTCATGAAGTCATTTCTAAGGAGCACTCTTTTGGTTTCTGTTTTATCACAAGAACTTCAAATTAATGCATAACTCTTTTGGAACTTATATTTATTTTTTGAAGTCTCATGTGGGATCTTGCTCCAAAAAGTGGATTCAGTTGAATGTAACACTGCATCTGATGACCCAGAACCATGTAATATGTTGGGATTAGGGTTTAGTGTAACCCAGAATAGGGTACTGAAGGAAGTTCCACCCAAAGCATACAAGGACTGCAGAAAACAATCAACCTCCCAAACCAAGCAGGCAAATACTGTATGCAGGGCATTTTACCTACTCCCCAAAATGCCAAACGGCTAGTACCCTAGATTGTCCATTATCATATGCGGTGGCTATGAGCTCCTCTGGTGGCTGACCAGATGATAAAATGTCATGGCATTGTCCCCATGGCCATCCCACCTCAAGGCACCAATCCTAACTAACAATGTTTTGGAATTTCACTTCTCCATAAGGATGGTGTGGCACCCTGTAGAGAACTAGTCGAAGAACAAAATGACAAAAAAAGACAGCAATCCAACTCCTCTGTTTGTTAATGTACAGCTGCTTCTGATTTGGAAATGGCATCTACAGCCGTAAAGTAGAAATGGCAGACGAATCAACAATGGCAGTTAAATTAAGAAATTGTTACCATCTTTAGTGAAGCAATGTGCAACATGGAATACGCTCTGATCAACAATGTAAGGGCTGACACACAAATGCCCTCAGGAGATCATTCCTCAATTGGATATATTGAAATAACTTACTGCAGTACAATCAAAAACCAGAGCACCGATTGTTTCTCCTTGGTAATGATATGTTAGTTATATGGCGCTTTCGCCAAAGCGCTTTACATAGAACATATCTGCATACAACATCACCCAACCAAAGTTGTTTATCATTTAGCAACCTTGGAAGGATGAAAGGCCAAGCTGGCCTTGCCGGGATTCGAACCTGCAGTTCGCACACAAATTGCAACAGCGAGCACTTAACCCCTTGATCTAGCATACTGGCACCTACTGCAGCCTTATGGAAGTGGTGTAAATGATTGGGAGGCACCTACTGGAACCAATTGTTCAGGGACTAAGGTCTTGACAACCAATCGGCAACAAATCATTGTCAAAAGTGCAAGTATTTTTGCTAGATAACTTGAGACACCACGTTAGCAATACAAAAAGTGCAGACCCTTTATATGAATCAACGAATCGAACAGTAGACAAAAGAAAGAAAACGTCAAAATCGAAGATTTCCGCTGTACGTTTCAGTGTTGTATATTTCGGTATGTGCAAAAAATGTGCGAAACAAGACAAACTCAAAGAAATTATCATCCGTTTCAACAGCAACAACTATAAGACAGGTTGTAATAGTTGTGAGTTGTTGAAAGTATGTACCATAGGCACAACAGCAAGAATAATAGCTACCTTTGCTGCAGTGAAACGGCATGCATGGGTGCATTCGTCTAAGCTATGAACATGCTCTGTGAAACGAAAAACTATTTGTAGACATATTTTAGAGCGTTATGTGTGTTCAGAGATGGACACATTGTACTATTGCACATGTGCAATCTTACCTGCCGCGCCTGGTAACTTCTCTCGTTGCTTTTGGCATTTTTCTATTTTGCGTAGTTCATGCCCTTAGATAGTTTAGTGGCCCGAGCAGTTGCTGCTGCGTTCTGTGTGTTCTGCAGGTCGTAAGTTCAAATTCTGGCAAGGGCAACCCCACCTTTCAGCCTTCAAGGTTGATAACTGAGTACCAACTTGGGTTGGGTGATAATAATAGTATCTTAAATGTTCTATGTGCAGGGCTTTGCAAACTGTTTTCATTCATGACTGTTGTCCTGTGTGGCGCACATGCTTGCTACCTCGCGCTCTCTCCTCCAGCACTTCTACACTCTCCAGTCTCGCTAGTGCATTCTTTCTTGGGCTTTAGTTGGATAGTCTTCCAGGAACCACAGGCCTTCTCATTATTGTGGGACTCTCTCTGGATGCCAGAATCTTCTGGTGGTAGGACAGGCCTGTGCGTTGAATATACTAAACAGTATGTTTGTCTTTACAGGCTCTCGTTTCTTCTTTAAACTCTGCTCCTCCCGCCGCACCTCACCTGTTAACTCTGTCCACTCCCTACAACTTGACCTATAACTACCATTACAATATTTTGCAAGCTCTGGATTAAGGTAGTTAGGGCCTGGGGGTTGGTCACCTTCTGCTGTCAAACGAAGCATTCTGACACTCACTCTTTCACTCATAAGAATTTCGTGTTTCTTCACACAGACAACCCTTGTTTGTGTCAATATTGTATGCACATAAATTGCTGCCCAATCAATTGCCCATGGCATGGCTCAATAAACTGGGAAAATTAACGGTGATGACCTCTCGATTAAATTTGAATCTATTGAGTTCCTAAGCTTGGATTGGGATCCTTTAACGGGGAAAATGCATATACTGTGCCCGATTAGAGCTATATCAATTCAAAATATGTACCTGTTTTAAGGGATTTAAAGTCTGAACATTCATTTGTATATGCTATGATGTTGAAGTCGGGAGTTCCACTTTCATTTGTTCCCCCTTAGTATAAAGGCCCTAGGTGGGGAGAGGTATATCAGAGCCCTTTGCAGAACAGAAAGGCTTTTTTTCTCCTCTTCAGTGTCCTGCATAAGAGCCAATGGTCCCAGCAGAGCCACAAAGCTTTGTTCAAAAAAATATATAAATCCCAACCACCTGACTCAGTCCACTGATTTCCATAGATGCTGAATAACCTGCTCCCTCCACCTGACTCAGTCCAACACCCCTCTCCATAGATGCTACATAACCTGCTGCCCTCCTCCTGACTAGTCCAACACTGCTCTCAATAGATGCTGCATAACCTGTTCCCTCCACCTGACTCAGTCCAACACTCCTCTCCATTGATGCTATATAACCTGCTGTCCTCCTCCTGACTCAGTCCAACACTCCTCTCCATTGATGCTATATAACCTGCTGTCCTCCTCCTGACTCAGTCCAACACTCCTCTCCAGAGATGCTACATAACCTGCTGCCCTCCTCCTGACTTAGTCCACTGCTCTCCATAGATGCTGCATAACCTGCTCCCTCCACCTGACTCAGTCCAACACTGCTCTCCATAGATGCTACATAACTTGCTGCACTCCTCCTTACTAGTCCATTACTGCTCTACATAGATGATACATAACCTGCTGCCCTCCTCCTGACTCAGTCCATTACTGCTCTCCATAGATTCTACATAAACTGCTGCCCTCCTCCTGACTCAGTTCAATACTGCTCTCCATAGATGCTATTTAAGCTGCTGCCCTCGCGTCATTGCGATTTGAAGTAGACAGAAATTTAATTCTTTCTCTATGCCTTCTCTAAGACCCAAACTGGAAGACACAGACAAATGACTACCTTCTGCTTTGTTTACAATAGCAGACAGCAGTGCTTCTACTGTTTCTACTCTGGTTCCCAATGGGTTGGCACCTGGTGTGTACATACTGGGATGACTATGTGTTGTCTACTGTACACTTTTGTCTGTGATGGTGGAATGACTGGCGAGCATCATTTTAGTGTGGGACAAGAGGCGAAGGCTCCCGTTCATCCAGGGCTTAACAAAAGCTGGGCGCACCAGAACTTGGGAAACATTTCTCAATTCCAGTGAAGCCCTGTTAGCCCTAAAATGATGGTGATTACAGGTTCTGATGAAATTATTCACCCATGGTCTATATTGTTTCAGGCAGTATTCTCAGAGTTATCTACTCACTCACTGTGCGTGGACATTAACATAGTTCTAATCTGAATAACAACCCACAATGTGCTCTTCCTATAGATAGCCTTTGCTCGATAACGATGTGGAAGTATTTCAAATAATAATGGCTTTGAAAATTGCTTTATAATCTTTTTTTTTAGTGTGTGTTTATTGAGTTTTTTGGGGTAATACAACAGAAACAAGTCCACCAACAGTTGTGCTGCTATACTAAGAATCACGTATGCCTTTCTTTGAGTCTTCGTCGGAAGGGTCTGTAAATAGTCTGTAGAGAGCTGCACATCGGACGGTCTCCTGAATTGGTCGTCACATATTTCTCAAAGGGAGTGAGCTCCCTAGTCACAGCTTGCTTGTTCACCGGGGCCATTAGACAGTACCTTAATTGGGAGTGCCTAAATCTTTCCCCCTCCTCCAGCCCAAAGTGTTGTTTACATTGCTGGAACGTTCTGACCTCCTGGCCCTCCACCATATCTCGCAGTTTCTGACAACCCGCATCCTCCCATCGTGCAAAGGCCCTTTGTTCACCCACCCCCTGCTGAAACTGGGGTTTGTGGAAAAGAGGCGTAAACAGGGACAGAAAAGTCGTCAAGCCTACCTGTCGCACTAAAGAATCCCAAAATTTCCCAGAGCAGTGATTTTACTTTGATACATGTTGCTCAGTCTGTCCGCCTTCGGGCACCACAGCACTTTGTCCATGGGCCTACCCACTACAGCCCTGTCCATCCTCTGCCATACCTTATCCTGGTTCCCTGTGAACCACTGCCCGTATTACCCATACCTGAGCTGCTTTATACTAGAGGTTAACATTTGGGGTCCCCATCCCACCTCTACGAGTGGGCGCCACTAGTGTTTACCAGGCTAACCTTGGGTTCCTCCCATTCCAGTTGAAGGTCCCTACCATCTTATGCAAAGCCTTGAAGAATTTCTGCGGAACCGAAAGTGATAGGGCTTGGAAGTAATATAGTACCTTGGGGCGGATTACCATTTTAATAACATTTATCCTCCCGATCCAGTATATTGATAGGGACCCTCGTTTGCCCAGCCGCTGCTTAATCTTTTCCATTAGAGGGGGGGTAATTGGCCTGGTACATAGAGTCCAGCGAGTTGGTGATATGTACCCCCAGATATCGGAGGCCCTTGTTCGCCCTTATATAGGGATATGCTGAATTTGCACCTGATTTTAATGCCCCCCTGCTAAAACCATCAATACTGATGTATCAGTGTTCATTTTTAAGCCTGCTACAGAGCCGAATTCCCACAGTTCTGTGGTTAATACCGGCAGTGATCTATCTGGGTCTGTGATTGTGAGAATCATATCATCGCCGAATGCCACCACTTTATGCTTTTCGGTTCTGAATAGGATTTCCCTGATGTCTCTCTCAGCGCGGATTCGTGCCAGCACTGGCTGCAGGTGCAACGCATACAAAATCGGGGACAGCGGGCCTCCCTGCTTAGTTCCCTGAGATACCTTAATCCCCTGAGAGAGATGGCCATATAATGGCCAGCTGCAGTATAGGCGATTTGATAATTGGCCCGGACAAGCAGCACAAATCTCGACCAGAACCCCATGACCTCCATTGTATGAAATAAAAAGAACCACTCAACACGATCGAATGCCTTGTCAGCATCTAGACCGAGTACCCATCGCCATTACCATTAAGAGCTGCTCATCTGTATTTTTAATTTGCAATTTTAACATTATACTGTGTTTTAGACATTTAAATGACTTTTTTAAAGAAAAACTGTTTAGATTTGACTTTTCATGATTAATTGTGCCATGCCGCATCCGTTTTTACTGCTAAGAATTTTAAAGTGTGCTACATTTTGTAAAAAGCTTTCTTGAGCTGACTAGGGAGCTGAAGCCTTCGTACCGTTCTTGAGAACTACAAGTTTAAACTTTGCTTTTTGAGATTTTTATTTAGCTCTTTGTGATGTCTCGCATAGAATTGATTACTAAAAGCCAAGTAAATAAAAAGACAGGATTAGAGTGGGCTGTAGATGAACGTGCTTCTGAAGAAACTCTGATTCAGAATGTAATGACCCAACCTCACACTCCGGTAGTAGCAACACACCAACCCAATAATAGTCCAGTCAACAGCTCAAAAACACTGACAAAAGTAGATAAAATAACCAATATAACAAATAAGAGACTGGGTGTTCGTATCGGAGAATCCCTCACTATTAGGTGACTCGGTTTTTTATATTAAAAACGGTTTTGCAGAATACATGCTCATTTGTATGCCATGCCACAGAATTGTCAGATTATATATGCAAGGTGATCTGGCTATTATAAGGAAGTCCTGGTTGTAGAAAGCAAGTATACATTCCACACAAATTGCCACATCGTCTGGGTATAGGATTTTGCATACTGATCGTATAGGCCAGAGAGGAGGGGGTGTTGCAATAATCTTCGAAGATCATTTTAATATCTTCACATCCGACTCTCCAACGTTGGACTCATGTGAAGCCATGCTGGTGAAAATGGGATTAAATCCCTCGACCACCCTTAATATGTTCATACTTTATCACCCTCCAATAGTGATCCCCCAGTTTTGAAGAGCAACTATTGGCTTTTTTGGGATCTAGTATACCACCTAACTCTCCACTTATAGTCTTAGGTGATTTTCATCTATGGGCACATGATCAATCAGATCATGTTGCTGTAACATTGTTGAACTTCCTGGAAAGCCTAGGACTAAACAGCAGGTCAATACAGTCACGCATTGTGGTGGAAATATTCTTGATTGGATTTTAATAAAAATGCAAGTTATTACCCCAATCAATGTCCAACAATGTATATGGTTTTATCACTCTTTCCTGACATTTGGTATCCAACTTTCGAGGGGATCGGGTACTTCGACGTATTCCGTATCTATGACAGTAATCACCACAGCTGTGCTGCTTCGGAAAATCTTTCGGCGTCTGCGTCCTGCGTTGATGACGTCAATACGCTGTCCTCGAGGGCCTCCGTTGAGCCGACGTCACCGGATGTTATAAGTAGGATGCACGACGCCCGTAGCCTCAGTTCTGTTTTTTCTGCGAACGTGTTCGCTTTGGAGATCTCGGCGCGCCTCGGTTCTACTGAATCCTGTTCTTTTGGTTCTTCGAACTTGTTTGTTTGTGTATTGAAATTATGTCTTGGGCTTCTTCCACCCCGCAGTCGGGTTTTAATAAGAGTCAGGTGTGCGGGTCCAAGATGTTGTTGACCGACACGCACAACGCTTGCCTCTGGTGCTTCGGGGAGGACCACGATACAGATGACTGTGTCGACTGCCAGTCGCTTACACCGAAGTCCTTGCGGGAGTGTAAGAAGAAGCTGTCGTTGGGTAAGGTGGCCAAGTCCCAGAAATCGCGATCCACTGGACTTTCGACAGATGATTCGAGGGGCGACTCTCCGCATCGTCGTCGTGAGTCCGGGGGGTCTCGGTCCAGGAGTCGGTCTCGCCATTCCTCTGCCTCTTCGAGGCACTCACGGAAGCGCTGTCACAGGTCGCCTTCCCCGTCCTCATCCGAGGATTCCGCCCGTCGGCGGGTTGCTTGTCCCAACAAGCATTCCACTCCTGAGGAATGGGATTCCTTCCGAAAGGAGATTATGGCAATTTTTCAATCGCAGGGCCCCGGTCCGTCTGCGCCGTCGAAGGACGCCGCCATGACCGTGCTAGAGAGACTGCTCATACGCCTTCGGGCTCAAGCAGTCGTCGTGACCACCGGGCGCCTTCGAGGTCCCGGACGGACAAGGATGGTCGCTGTAGACATGCCAGTTCCAGGTCCCAGTCCTCGACGCCCTCGAGACCGCGTGAGCCTTTGAAGTCTTTGAGGAAGACATTGACGCCTGCGGCGCCGAGGTCATCGAGGGACTCTCTCGAGGCTCCGCCTCCAAGGCCTGTGTCGATGCCGTCAAAGGTGTCGGCGCCTCGCTCGACGTCGACCCTTTCGAGGCTGCTTTGTCGGAGGTTTCCCGTGGCACGGTGGAACCCCCCAGAAAGGCTATGGCCTGTCTTTGAATGTCTTTGTCCCTTTTTCTGTGCCCTCTTTCAGACCTCTGGATTTTATTTCTGAGGGGGATGAGGGATCTGAGGAAGGTTTGGTGCCTGAGGAGGTGCCTGACAAGATTTTGTCTGGTCACAGCCAGATTGAAGACCTGCGTCAGTCACTGCACGACGCCAGTGGTCTGGACACCTCTCAGGTGGAGTTCTGTCAGCCTGAGCCTGGCCCCCATGGCGAGTCCTCATACCGGCACCTTATGTCAAGGGTCACAGAATACTTGGGGTGGTCTGCGCCACCTGTGGATTTTCTGCAGGATGACTGACGGACATACTCGACCAAGGTCCTCCAACTGACCCGGTACTGCCATTCCATATGGCTTTGCAAAGAAGGGTGGCTACAGCTTGGACTGCTCCGGAGAGTCTCCCGGCAGTGAGTAAGTCTTTGCTGTGAAAATACTGTCCCGTCAGTAGTGACCCCTGCTACTTGACCACGCACCCCACTCCGGAGAGTTTGGTGGTGCAGGCGCCCATGGCCCCAGCAAAGCAGGCATCGTACCCTACCATCCCTCCTGATAGGGACGACAAGCATTTTGATGGCTGGGCGAAGAAAGTGTTTTCTTCAGGGGGTATGACTTTACAGTCAGCCAACTCCGTGTGTGCCTTGTCACGTTTCACGCACACTGTGTGGAACTGTATTTCCTTGACAGTGAACATATTCCCGAAGGGGAGGAACGGGATGGTTTTCTTGCTATTGTACAGGATGGCAAGGATGCCATGTGTGAGGCCGTTCAGTCAGGTTTGGACACGGCAGATTGTGTAAGCCGGTCCATGGCGTCGAGCACCGTAATACGCAGGTTTGCGTGGTTGCGGAAGTCGGGGTTTGCTCCTGATGTGCAGCCCCGGCTCCTCAACATGTCCTTTGATGGTGAACATCTTTTTGGCAGCAAGGCTGATGAGAGCCTTGAGAGGTTGCAGACCTCCAAAGCCTCAGCGAAGTCATTGAGCGCTGCAGTTCGCCAACCTCTGCCTTTTCGTCCTAGGGTACAGCAATGGAGGGGAGGTTCCTTTCGATATTACTCATCCTTTAGTAAATCGAAAGGAGCTGCAAGTCAAAGGGGCCACCGTAGGAGTGCCAGAGATGGAAAACAGGGTACTTGAGGTGCCAAGGCCACTCGGGTAGTTGCCTCTTTGCCCTCTTGCACTGCCGCAGCCGCTTCAGCTCAGTCATGAGGCCATGTCCCATGGTTCGCCGGTTGGGGGAAGGCTGGTGCAGCATCTTGTAGAGTGGCGTGCCATTACTTCAGATGTGTGGGTTCTGGAGATCACAGCCCACGGCTACTGTTTTCCTTTCCGGCAGAGGCCTCACGACAATCCACCAGGGAATCTCTCTGTGAAGAGTCTGGATCTGCTCCTTGCATAGGAAATTCAATCCCTGCTGGAGAAAGGCGCCATAGAACTGGTGCCTGTAGCGGAGAGGAACAAGGGATGGTATTCCCCTTATTTTTTGATTTCAAGGAAAGACAGGGGATTGAAACCCATCATGGACTTGCGCGGTTTGAACAAGCTCCTCAGGAAGGACAAGTTCAAAATGCTTACTCTTTCTCAAGTCCTCCAGGCCCTTCAACTTCAGGACTGGTTGGTGCCTCTCGACCTCAAGGATGCTTATTTTCATGTGCCGATCCATCCAAAGCACAAGAAGTACCTGCGGTTCGCGGTCGGCGACTCGCACTTTCTGTTTTGGATCCTGCCGTTCGGATTGACCTCCGCCCCGAGGGTATTCACCAAGCTCATGGTGGTGGTGGCAGCGTATCTCAGGAAAGGGGGGATTCACGTCTACCCCTGCCTGTGGTTGATCAGGGTGAGCTCTCCCGAGCAAGTCCTGGATCATCTATCCGTCACCTGCAACTCCCTTCACAAGCTGGGCTTCCCCCTCAACTTAAAGAAGTCCCATTTGACGCCAACCCAGCGGCTCCAGTACATCGGAGCAGTGCTCGACAATTCCCTGGGGAAGTGTTTTCCTCCCCAGGTGAGGGCTCATCACATTCAGCAGATGGTGCACAAGTTTCAACACGCTCAGTCTCCCGGCGTTTGAGTTCTTGAGGTTGCTCGGCCTCATGGCATCCTGCATTCTTCTGGTGCCGGAGGCCAGGTTGTGAATGAGATCTCTGCAGTGGGCCCTCAAGATGCAGTGGTCGCAGTCCTCTGGCAGGATGTCGGATCCCGTTCAGGTGCCGCCCTCGGTCGCCCAGGACCTTCTGTGGTGGAAGTTCTGCGACTGGTGCAGGGTTAAGAATGTGGATCCTTTTTCATGTGACATTTCTGTAGTTGTCTTTTTTGCTTTCGTTGGCCCACAGGGGCCTGCAAGTGGGTACTGTTAAAGGTTACCTGGCGGCGCTGTCTATATTTAAGCGCTCGTCTGAGGAGTGTGCTTATTTTAAAATTTCTTTTATTTTCTCAGTTTCTCAAAGGACTCACTAATGTGTTTCCGCCGGCACCTTTCCAGGTGCCTGGTTGGCATTTGAACCTTGTTCTGAAATTCCTTATGGGTGCTCCATTTGAGCCTTTACATTCTTGTCCTTTGAGGCTGTTAACCCTTAAAACTGTGTTTTTAGTTGCGGTCACTTCTGCTTGCAGAGTGAGTGAGTTGCAGGCACTTTCAGTTAAGCCACCCTTCACTGTGTTTTATAAGGACAGGGTTGTCCTTGGAGTTCTTCCTTCGTTTCTGGTGTCGGAATTTCATTTGAGCCAGAAGGTTATTCTTCTGGCATTTTATCCTCCTCCACATCCTGGCAAGGAAGAGGAGAGGCTCCATAGGTTGGATCCTAGGAGAGCTTTAAGTTTCTACATTTCTGGCATGTCCGGGTCAGAGTGGACGATCAGCTCTTTATTGGTTACGCTGGAAGGCGGTTGGGACAAGCTGTGACTAAGCAGACTTTGTCTAGATGGATTATCTTGGCAATTTCTGAATGTTACTGCTTGGCGGTAAGGACCCTCCGGTAGGCTTACGGGCCCATTCTATTAGGGGTATGGCTGCCTCTACTGCCCTGCAGAGGGGCGTTCCTATTCGTAACATCTGTGATGCAGCCACTTGGGCTTCAGTCCATACTTTTGTATGTCACTACTCCCTCAATTCTATCCGTGGGCAGGATCTGTCCTTTGGCAAGGTGGTCCTTTACTCTGCAATTTGATTGTGCATTCTAAATTTCTATATTCTAAATTCTTTTCCCTCCTCCGTACGTTGGTACTGCTTTGGGAGTCTGTCATAGATATGGAATACGTCGGAGGACCCAATCCCCTCGAAGAACAAGTTAACCTCTTACCTGGTAACGTTCTTTCGATGGGATGGTCCGACGACGTATTCCATATCGCTCCCTCCCTACCTGCCCCGCTACAGAATTTCTTATGCGATTGGAGCTTACCTTTTCCGCAAGGCTTTCTATGGTCATACTGGCAGTGGTTTGGTGCCACATGTTCTGGGGAAAAAAACTACAACTGAGGCTACGGGCGTCATGCGTCCTACTTATAACATCCGGTGACGTCGGCTCGACGGAGGCCCTCGAGGACAGCGTATCGACATCATCGACGCATGACACAGACGCCAAAAGATTTTCCGAAGCAGTATAGCTGTGGTGATTACTGTCATAGATATGGAATACGTTCCAATAGTACCATCCTATCGAAAGAACGTTACCAGGTAAGAGAATAACTTGTTCTTTTCGAATATTCAAATGAAAAATAACAACGCTGGGGCGAAATCATTTCTTTTTAGAAATATCTGGAAAGTTACTTATGAGGCGATTGTTATCCCCCAACTAAGTTCCCTTGAAGAAAACATACCATTAGAGTCCCTTATCAACCAGTTTCGCTCCATCACCAATAAAGCCTTCGAAGCCTTGGCGCCACTACGCTAAAAGTAAAAGAAAGAAAGAAATATAAAACAGTGGTTCTCTACTTAGGTCCTAGCCACTAGAAAGGTTAAGAGGAGTGCTGAGCTGAGCTGGAGGAAGAATCCATGTGATTCCACTCTTGAGATTTACAAAACAGCTGCCAAATGTTATAAAACCGCCATCTTTAAGGCAAAGGAGATTAAACTAGATGAAAGGATTAAGGGAGCTAAATCTAACTTGCGAGAGTTATTTACAATTTTACAGGAGTTAAAAGGATCCAATAAGGATTCACGTGTTGTTGTTGATACCCACGGATGTCAAAACGTGCACGAGGGGGTCTGTGACTCAGATCAGAACTGTGCATGTATCGCAGACTGTCTTAAGGACATGGTGGAACCCGAAGTCGTAACTTCTGCTCCCAAGGTAGAATTAAACCCCGATGATTGTTTTACCTTTAAAAAAGTCTCAGACATTGAGATCCTAGATACAGTACGCACAATGTAACCTACATCCTGAAAAGGAGATACCTTTCCTGCGACACTGTTTAAACAATTTCTGCCTTCTTTTGTCCCTTGGGTCACGGCTTTTATCAATCGATCTTTTCACGAAGGGTTTCTCAGAGTGTCTCAAGGAGGCGTGGCTACCCCCTTGCTAAAACAGGACAACCTCGATCCCAAAAACCCCGCCAGTTATAGCCCAATAACAAATGTCCCTTACCTTTTGAAAGTTATTGATAAAGTAGCTTGCAACCAGTACCAGAACTTCATTGAGCGATAGGGAATTTTGGCCAATGGACAATCTGTCTTTTGTATAAAGCACGGTACAGAGACCGTACTACTCGACTTGAAGTTGAATATAGCCCAAATTATCGGTAAGGGTGGGTTGGCATTGTTGTTATTACTCGACCTGTCCGGCCCTTTTGATTTGGTGGACCACGAGATGGTGGCAGACAGGTTGATTAATATTGGTAAATGCTCAATACTAGCTGCAAACTGGTTTAAATCCTTCCTTGGACCAAAGATGGCAAGAGCAGCCAGGGATGATTTTCAATCACAACAGATTCCACTAAGCTCAGGTGTCCCACAGGTATCATGTCTGTCACCTCTGTTGCAAAACAAAAAGGTGATGGCTGGAAGGTTTTGAATAAATCATAACCATGGGCACAGCTCTGGGAAACCCTCCAGACCATCGTTGTTCAGCCTGCCAAGCCATTACAGAAGGGGGAAAACCATATGCAAATCAGGCTTGGTCCTATCCGAAAGGGGCAGTCCAGCCCGAACTGCTAGGTCACATCCCTTCTGCACGAGACCACAAGCATCCCCAGACATGTTTCAGCCTTGTTAGGCGTCATCGGTGAGGAGCAGCTTGGGTCTCTAGGCCTGGCAGACTCGGGACCCACGTATGGGCATACCTGTCCCACTTGTAGTGACTTTAGTAAAACGTTTTTGGGGTGGGAACAAGCCTGATTTGCATATGGTCTTGCCCCTTCTGTAATGGCTTGGCAGGTGAAGAACGATGGTCTGGAGGGTTGCCCTGAGCAATGCCAGAGGTTAAGATTAATTCTAAACCTTCCAGCCATCACCTCCTTGTTTTTGCTTTGTCACCCTGAGTGGGACGGGTAGACCCAGACGTGGGTCACGTGCCTGCTGGGCCTAGAGACCCAAGCTACTCCTCACTGTTGAGGCCCAACAAGGCCGAAACATGTTTGGGGATGCTTGTGGTCTCGTGGAGAAGGGATGTGATCTAGCAGTTCGGGCTGGACTGCCCCTTTTGGGGTAGGACCAAGCCTGATTTGCATATGGTCTTTCCCCTTCTGAAATGGCTTGCCAGGCGAAGAATGATGGTCTGGAGGGTTGCCCAGAGCAATGCCAGAGGTTAAGATTCATTCTAAACCTTACAGCCATCACCTCTTTGTTTGTGCTTTGTCACCTCTGTTGTACAATGTGTACTCCAGACCACTGTGTGACCTTTTGGACGGCTGGGTGTCAGGTTTGCAAATTATGCGGACGACACCCAGATTGTCCCGGAACTGTCAGGAATACATTCAGAAGACCTAGCAAGGGTAAATTAAGTTTTCGGGGCCATCGAAATATGGATGGCCAGAAACTCACTTGCCCTAAACGATGAAAAGGCAGAGATTCTGATACTGGGCACCGACACTAGGCTGAAAAAACTTGGCCCACATATAATGCATTTGTTATTGATGGACACATGATTCAGAACTCAGAACATGTAAAAACCTAGAGATTTATTTTGAACCCCATCTACCTTTCAAACAACACATTACATACTTCAGCTCCTACTGTGCCTATGTAACACATTCTGGCAGATTCAACCTTATCTGTCACAAGAGAATATAGTGTTAATCGCTGCTGCAATGTTTAACACAAAACTAGACTATTGGCTTTCACCAGCACTCCTGGGTTAGGCCTCTGGCCTAGTAATCCCACGTACCATTCCCCGGAGAAGTATTCTTGTCTTCTTTTTTCTTTTTTCATATCAGGTACTGCTTTGTCCTCTGGCACCACACTCCTCCTCGTCGCATGTCGACGACAGCAGGCTTCAGCAGGTGTCCAGTCTGCAAGGGTTCCTTCCCAACGTCCAACCCCCACGCCCTCTGCCTTGGCCCAGACCACGGCTGGTACGGCTGTACTGCGTACAACGCCTTGACTCCGCACGTGCTTAAGAACCGACTAGCCAGGTGGAGAGAGCTTTTCGGAAGATCACCTCCAGAGGACCTCAAAGCGTTTGTGAAGCAGAAGACCAGGCCCAAGTTAGGTGCCTTATTCTCCTGCGCACCCCGCAAGAGTGACTCCTCCCCAAGGAAGCGCCCAAGTGGGAGGGACCTGACAGGTTCTAAGACCAGCAACAACACTGAGGCTGACCCAGGCCAAGGGTTCGCAAGATTCTAGCATTGCTACCACTGAAGGGCTGCAAGGCTCTATTACTGGGTCCCAACCCAAGGGGCTACGCCCTAACACCGGACCCATGTCTGAGGAGGCGCCTGCACGCAGCACTGCCGGCAGCAATGCCAATGGCACTCCGCCTATCAGGCCCTGTCCTGAGGTGCAGGGTAGGCCTCAACCACTACCGATCAGCGTACTGGTGGAACTCGGCCCAGCTCGGCAAGTTCCACGACACAGAGCAAAACAAAATGGCTGCCGGCCCAGACAAAATGGCGGTTCACCAGGCAGGGGAAAGAGCTTCCAGGTGGGATTGGTCAACTCCTGTCACTTGGTCCACACCCTATCCATCCACTTCTCATGGCAGGTATACTTTGCCCTATACGGTGAAACAGGCAACAACCAGGACACAGCAGCCTCAGGGCCCGGCCCTTATGCCTGTACCATCAGGCACTCCTCTGGCCTGTGAAGCCAGGTTCTTCAAGAAGTTCCTTGCACTCATGATATCTCCACAGATGGGTACCATCTTCAGGGACGTGATCATGGACATGCTCTTTCTCGTATAACCGCTAGCACCCACGGCCACACTGCCCCTGGCTCCAGCTCATCCCCTGGCTCCCATGCCGGTAACAGTCATGGCAGTCCCGGTTACCATGCCTGTCCCAGTCACAGCAGCCCCGGCTCTCCCACCTCCGCAGCCTCTGGCGCTGATACTCAGCACGCCACAGCTGCCTGCGCCCAGCACTCCTCCGCTCACCCGGTCCCACAGGACACATCAGTGGACGCAGAAGAGGAGGAGGATCCTGACACTCCATCGTCAGCCAAGGCTTTTCACAAATGGCTTGTGGGCCTGGCTGAGTACCTAGGAATCTCGCAGCCACAGGTGGAACAACCAGGGGCGGGGGTACTGGCTGAAGTTCTGACCCTACACCCTACTGCTAGAACGGGAATCCCACTTCAGAAGGACATGGTAGCACTTGCCAAAAAAGAGTGGCTCAAGCCACACTCTACCCAGCCTACCAATAGGCTTTCAACACTAAATACAGACAAATGGAAGGGGACCCCCTCTTATTGTCGGCACACCCACAACCACATTCCTTGGTGATAGCGGCAGCATCACTGTACTCCAAACCACAATCTTCTTCGTCAACTTTGGCCTCGGCACTTCTGGGCAAGGAGGAAAAGATCTTGGAGGCGTACGGGAAGAAAATGTATTCCAACGCCACTCTACACCTGCACCAGGCCAACGCAGATGCCATGTTGGCGGCTGTCAACCAGAAGCTATGGCGCGAGATCGCAGATTTCCTCCCTGAGCTCTCTACCCACAGTCAGGCTTGTTTCAAGGCTGGACTGGCTGAGGCCAGAATCGTGGCACAAGACATAATGGAGACCACGGTGGCCCACATTAACACTTCAGGTCGGGCCATTTGCATTGCCACCGACATGAGAACGATGGCTTGGCTAAAGGTGACAAAATTCAACCCAGATGTGCGGGAAAGCATACTAGACCTGCCTTTCGAGGGGGTGGGGTTGTTCCATTCGACAACGGACGAGGAACTCGATAAGAAAGAGAATAGATGACAGACAGCTAAATCGTTATCGATCCTCACCAAGTCCACTCCTAATACATACAGCCAAACACACCAGCGCTTGGACAACAGCAGTCCTTCGGAGGCTTCAGAGACTTTCAGGAGAAACGGTCCAGGCAACCGGACAGATCCCCTAGCCAGCACAGCCTCAGAGGGGAAGACATTGTGACAGGCCCATCCGGATCCACAAGTCTCCGGTGGGGGGGCAGGCTTGCCTTTCACACACACCGCTGGTGGACAAGGTTCACGGACCCATAAATCCTCTCAGTAGTATCCAGGGGCTTCCGGCTTCATATGCCTCCTCCTCCTCCTCCCACAGATTGGTACAGCAACTCTGTTGGCAGAAATACACTTGCTTGTAGCGAGCTAGGCCATGGAGGAAGTCCCAGCCTTACAGCAGGGCTTGGGCTTCTATTCACAAATGTTTGCCATACACAAAAAGAACCAGGTTGGCCTGAGAATTGTGTTAGACCTTTCCACCTTGAATCTTACCCTTCCCCTCCAAAAGTTCAAGATGGTTACCCCAGCCTTCATAGCAGAGACAGTGTGTGCGGGAGACTGGATGTGCTATTTGGATCTGAAGGATGCCTACCTGCACGTCCCTTTTTCGGAACCCCAATTAGTCCTTCCTGAGGTTCAGGATCATGGGTTTTCACTTTCAATACAGGGTTCTACACTTTGGACTCAATTCGGCCCCCAGGGTCTTTACAAGGCTAATGAACACAGTGGCAGCCCTACTCATGACGCAAGGCCATCATATTTACCCATATCTAGACGACTGGCTAGTCAGAGCAAGATCTCCGGGGGCAGTCCGGCATAGAGCATCCGCCCTCATGGATACACTAGACGACCTGGGATTTTATATCAAATTGAAGTCACATTTGGTGCCCAGGCAGAGCCTCGCCTTCCTGGGACTTATCTGGGACACGAGCTCCGAGAGGGCCTTCCCCTCGGAGGACAAGATTATGGCCATCAAGAGGGTCACAGGGCATTTTCTCAGCAGAGCAGTGACCTTGGCGTAGTGGTACCAATACCTATTGGGAGTTAAGGCAGCATGTCTTCTTGCAGTGCTACATATGAGGCTCAAAATGAGGCAGCTGCAGCTACATTTCTCAGCCTCCTGGAACCAGCAGAAGGGTTCACACGCGGAGCGGGTCAGCACACCACAACAGCTCTTCAGGGATCTGATCTGGTGGGGTACGGACAACAACCTGCAGATAGGCAGCTTCCAGCAACTGACACCTCAGGTCACCATTACCACAGACTCATCCCTAGAGGGATGAGGGGCTACCCTGGACAGTCACAGCATCCATGGAGTGTGGTCCAGGCAGGAGTAGCTGGCGCACATCAACTGGTTCGAGATGATAGCTATTTGGCTTACTCTCAAAGCCTTTATAGCTATTAGCACTTGCAGGGCGACTCTCATTCAGACAGACAGCTCCACCTGCATGTATTACATCAACAAGCAGGGTGGCACTGTGTCCCCACCCCTCTGCAGACTGGTGGTCGACATTTAGCAGTGGGTTCTGGTGAACAACCTACTCCTTTCAGCAGTCCACTCCCAGGGGAATCCATCCTAGAGGTGGACAGGCTCAGCAGGCTGGGCAGGGACAACTACAAATGGCAGTTGAATGAGCAGGTCCTTCAGATGATCTTCAACAGATGGGGTCACCTGCAGGTGGACCTCTTCGCCACCAGTGCCAACAGGAGATGTCCCCAGTTTGCCTCATGGCGGGGGCAAGGCAGGGGATCACTGGGCGACGCAATGCAGATCCTGTGGAACAACATGACTGCTTACACTTTTCCCTCCACTCCCCTGGTGCACAGCGTCATCTGCAAGATCAGGGAGTTGAGGCACCTCCGTATCATCCATCATCCTGATAGCCATATGGTGGCCAGCACAACCCTGGTTCTCTGAGCTGCTCAGCCTGTCAGACCAGGCCCCTGTACACCTCCCGCTGGGCCCAGCACACCTACTTGCTCAGCAGGGGGGCATAGTCATCCACCCCTCCGTGCAGAAGTTAGCCCTTGGAGCCAGTACAAAAGCAAGTGGACCTGGTTCTGTCACTGGGCAGACCCTTTGACTTGTACGTTGGACAACGTGCTGTCCATCTCGGCGCACCTCGCACACTCGGGGGTGCAAGGAGACACATGCTGCACTTAGCGGGCCTGACTAGACTACATACATCTATCAAGAAACTGGACACGGTGTGGGACCTCAATGTGGTCCTGGGCACCCCGGTGCCTAAACCATTTGAGCCGATGGCCCTTTGATCTCTATTTATGCTTGTCCCTCTTGCGTATGTGGGTCTCTTGTAGTGTCACTTTCTCAGGCCTCTCCCGTCCAAGGAAATACTCAACTTTCTTCCTTTTGACGGGGGAGTTTAGCCGAAACACGTGATTATCCCCCATGACCATCCTGGTGTATCTCTTCATTTGTGTCCTGCTGTTCCCCCTCCCTTTATCTCCCCTCAACTACCCCCACCTCTCCACCTGACTCCTGACTCCCCCCTTCCCTCCCCAACAATCTCCAGTCAGACTCAACCCTCATATTCCCCACCCATGCAACAGTCTCGCTAACCATCCGGATAACAACTGTGCGGATCTACTAGGACCCATGAACTAAACAAACTTCCAATGCGACAAAACATCTCAGGCCTCTGCCTCCCTGGCACTTACCCCTCACTACTGCCACCTCCCCCCCACCCGCCTAGGATGGTGACACCCATCTCGTCAGCATGCTTAACCCCTTCCGTGAAGACAGGGGGCCCAAACTAGGGTGCTCTTGCGCTCTCTCTCTGGGGCGCCTTTCTTTGTCGCCAATTTCACCGAGCCTCTCGGGGGGGGGCCTCTTCTTGTGGCCTGTCTCGGGGACCTTCCTCTATTCTCACAGCTTCCTCTTGGCAGACTCTCGACTTGGCCTCTGGTCTTGTTGTGGAGCCCACTCTTCCTCCGAGTTCATGATCCAAAGCCCTTCCTCACATGTGGTGATGATGCTGTCGACTGTCCCATGTAAACAGTAAGCCAAAGGGGAAGTTCCATTTGTATTTCACTTGCGCCCATACCAGAGCCTTGACAACCATCCCATCATTCTCTGTTTCACCAACGTGGATTGCGCCAGATCCTGAAATAGTTTTATTTCCATGCCGTTGTCCTTTATAGGGCCTGCCTTCCTGGCGGCGAGCAACATTTTCTCTTGTTGTCCATACTGCTGAAGTGGCGCAACCATGTCCCTCAGTTTGGTGCCTGTCTCCCCCTCGTAGGACCCACGCAATGGATCTGATCCAAAGGTACCTCCCCGCAGGTCTCCAGATCTAAAAGGTCTGCAAAGACCTGTGCACTGTTTCTCGCAGGTCCCACTCCTCCACTCCGTCCGGTAGCTCTTTTATTGGATCATCTTGAGCGATTCACATGGTCCTCGCTCTGGATCACTAAGTTCTGAGTGACCCTCGCTAGCTGCTCCACTGGACCATGTACCTTGCACATGTCCTCCACGTGCTCCTGGATGCCATTTTCGGCCCGACGGTCCTCTCCCCCAATTCTGCGATGACTCCTTTTACCTCCTGTAATGACTGAGCCAGCTCCGTTCTGATCAAGCTGAATTGGGATTGGAGGGTCTTGGTATTTCTTTCACTGAATTCTTGAAAGCATTGCTGGTGTACTTCTTTGGTCACCACCTGCTCTGCCATCTGGGATGGTGGTGCGCCAGGCTCCTCTCTCCTTGAGGACCCCTGCTCCGCCGGCGTGCCTGCCTCCCCTTCCTTCTGCCAGAGTTTCTGCAGGTTGCTTTCTTCACGAGTTTGGGAATTGGGGTCACCTCCTTGGATTCTTTATTTTTGTGTCTCGACATCAGTAGCTGCTGCTCCAGGAGGCCCCTTGGATCTTTCTTCCTGCTAGCCGATCCACAGGACGGCGCCCCTTCCTCCTCTCAGGTTTCCACTGCTCCCTTGGGTGCTCTCCGGGTGGGACCGATCCCCTTCTCACCAAACTGTGCCTCAGTGCCTCTTCTCCACCAGTGACCTCCCCCTCACTCCGTGGGCTCTCTCCACAGACACACTCGCCCCCTTCTATTGGCCTGTGCTCGTTAGCAACCCCCCAGTCCAGTCCGCTTCACTCCTTTCATCTAGCAGGGTCCAAAAATGCAAAGGGGAACCACCACGCTCAAATCCTGAGGCTCCCGCCGTGGAAATGGTCTCCTTCAGGACCCGGGTCTGTGATTTGACCCATGGGCCTCCCAGCATCAAGCCGTTGATTGTGGTGGTGAGAGCGGTAGAATGGTGTGTCCGCCAGCGCTGGCTCCCCATAGCCCCTTGCACACCGGGGACCAGACTCCAGGGCCCACTCCTTCTGGTGACTTCACGGTGTGCCTGCCCTTGTGGTGGCGCCTGCTCTGCATGGAAAGCCTCCGACTGCCTCCCCACACTTCTCCATGGGGGCGTTCCGAGACCGTCAGCACTCACCTCCACCCCAGGGACAAATCCACCTTGATGCTTGTAGGTGGTTGTATCCATGCCTGTTCTGCAGAAGTTCCACTGACCCGCTCCTCGCCCGGGGTGCTCCTCCCTTCCCAGCCCCAGTCTTGCCGTTGAGAGCTTTCCCTTGCGGGTCCTCTGCTCCGGCTGCGCACCGTCCCCCGTGCTGACTCAGCCTGCTCGGGGGACCGGGCAGGAGGATGGAGCTCCAAATGCCCAGTTGCTCTGCCCCAAACGGTGTGGGGGGAACAGAGGCCGCACCGCCCGATGCTGCGACTCCCTCAGGGGTGATCACAGGGCCCCCCGACCCTCACTGCCACACTCCACCACTGGATCTGCCACTCTCTGCACACTGAGGACCCCCAGGCATGCCACATGTGGCTCCCCGTCCTCGTTCAGTCGGTTTCGCTACCCAGGGAGCAGGTGCGTACTGCTTTTTCTTTAATGCTATGTTGGCGCCGGGGCGAGAGCTCCCTCTTCATGGTTCTTGCGTTCCGCAGCCATCTTGGAATCTCTGCTTTCTAACCTTGAGTATATTTCAACCATATTAGTCTGTTTTCTCTCGGGTCATAATCCTGCTTAAGCTTGTGCACAGGTTGGTTTGTCATAGACGTTCTATGTATTTAGGTGAACTGCTGCATCTGTCTTAACATTATCTAGGAGTTTCACTTCGGTTTGCCTTCGATGCTACAGAGTCCTTGAATTATGACTTGACTATTTGTTGGGACAAACATTTGCATTAAAACGAGACCGTATGCAACACTAATATATAAATAATAAACATGTTTCACATTATTACAAAAACATGTAAGGCTCCTAAAGCTTTTTTTATCCCCATTTTTTTCTTGTCTGTGGTTCCACAGTCAAAGCACTGTGGTAGCACAACTTTTCAAAGTAAACGTTGCCTGTTCTGTTATTTCACACTACTGTATTGCAGTGGTGGTGGCTATAGGGAGAACAAGTCGCTTTATTTTGAAATGGCCATTTCGCAGGATAAATTGTCTCCGCGGAGCACCACTTTTAGTAGCCACGGTCTTATGCTATAGAAACGCAGCTTCTTTTTTTGGGGATGTTCATACATTTTTGAAAGAGCTGTCTTTTAGGTTATGTGCGGTTGCTAAGCAGCAGATGCATTGCTTTGCTACCAGGAGAAGAGCTGCAGGAATGAGACGTTCACTCAACCAGTCACTTTTCTTTGTGTAGTCCTATTACTTTTGAACGACAATTAAAAGCCTACGGGTTGTATGCACGCTTTACAAATGAAATGAATACAAGTGCTGAAAGATAAAACCATTGCCCATCATACTATAAAGAAAACCACTATCCAGCATTTATCCAATCTTTGGCTTAAAACCCTACATATGCATTCAAAAAGAGGAAAGTTTGAAGATGTGGTTGACCAGGGAGGAGCAATAAAGTGCAGGGTACTGGTCCATAGGCGAGAGGCCCTAATGAGCTAGCAGAAAACATTGAGGAGAATTGAATATAAAGTGTACATGCACACAAACCTATAACATTGCAGGTGCACATATCTTCTTGCATTAATGCCCATTGGATTGTTCTATAAACCAGAGTACAATTCATATGTTAGTGCTTATTAGGCATGTTAATATAAAAGAGGGTGAAAGAGGAGGGATGTTGATGTGTGGGGAAGCATAATATAAGGCAATGGTTTGTCATGAGGTATACCCTTTTCACCCCTCCTCCCAATTAATATATTTATCAAGTTCTGTGACTGAAGGTGGGGGAGGAGGCATCAGCTTGACATGTGTGAATGGTTGGCTTCCTTGGGTCAACATTGAGGCCATTGTGAGGTCAGTAGTCTTGTTGTAAAAAGGATCATTATAGGAGATCACCTATTGGAAAGGACCTTTTTATGCTTTCCCCAAAGAATACACAATATATACACAACAGCTTGTTTATAAATTCAGACCTCTGTGGAACCAAGCAGGTCTGCGATCTGGGTATGTTTAGCAAATATTCGGGTCCCCCTGGCTAGGCTTTTGGAGTGGATGGGTGAGAGGGGCGGTTAATGATGGTTTGCAAGAGTGAGTAGTAAGGGTGTTGGAACATTTATTCACGATGTGCGGGTTCGACTTTTGAGATGTTCTTGTGGGTGATTTTATCTACACGTTGCAAAATTCTCCAACATTTACCATACACTGAGCTGTGCATTGTGCATTAATCTGTCTTGCAGGTCTTATGAAGGATTACTTTACAAGAGAGGTGCATTGTTGAAAGGCTGGAAACCTCGCTGGTTTGCACTGGATGTTACAAAACACCAGGTAATATGTCTTTATTAAGCCTCATAATTAACTGATGCTGGTTGACTTTATAGAAGGTGAGCTTCAAAAACGATGTAATGATTGAATGGTCTATATTGATTGGACCATGTGTTCTTTTCTTTGTGTTTCATTCTCAAAGACATTTCCATAATTTTCATTTCTGCCAGTGCCGCCATGTCATGCCAGCAGGGCAGCCCTATTTTCTTGTAGACACAGGGCATTTTACTTAAACATAGAATGGGCTCTGTAAGGGTGCAGAAGTAGACGTGGGACACAATGGTGTCGTGCATGTTGGCATAAACTTTTATTTAACAGAAAAATAAGGAAGAACCCTATCTGTCTCTATAATGAAGAGGGGTTTCCCTGCCTAAAATAACCTGCCTCAAATAAACTAAGAATGACATCAGGACGTCAGTCAAAATAAAAATAGTTATGTCCTGTGTCCCAAAAACCTATTTCTTTCCCTGACTCTTCAAAAGAAAACTATATAATGGACTTCACCCTGACTCCAGAAGGATGGCTCCCTCCTTCTAGATGGTTTAGGCCGTTTGTAAATGATGGGAGAATGTCCTCCTTCTCCTGGCCTTCACAAGGCCTTTCTGTAAAGTTCTATACACGGGAGTAGGGAGCCTCCCTTCTCCAGACCATCTAAGGCGATTCTTTACAGTTCAACAAAGGTGGGGGAAATGCCTCCCTGCCCCAGACCTTCTCAGGCCGTTCTTTACAGTTCAACAAAGATGGGGGAAATGCCTCCCTGCCCCAGACCTTCTCAGGCCGTTCTTTACAGTTCAACAAAGGTGGGAGAAAGACCTCCCTTCCCCAGACCATTCTTGGGCTCTCCTTCAATAGTCTCAATGATGTCTTGACTTTTACCATTATATGGGTTCCAGACCCCCTTCTCAGATTTATAATGTCTCTTAGTCAGGCTTGGTTCACTATCCTGCCAGGCTTTGTCGTGTATGTACAATTCTCCAACTCTCTCTACATATGGGTCCCAGAACATTATCTCCGTTCTGGTTTCTCTCGGGTGCTCTCTCACCCAGTATGTCTCAGTTTCGTTCAGGCCTGTTCACTATCCTACCAGGCATTGTCTCGCTTGTGCATTTCTCCAGTTCTCTCAACATACAGGTCCAAGACCCCTGTCTCTGTTCTGTTTTTTTTTGGATTGTTCTCTCACCCAATATTTGTATTTGTATTTGTATTTATTTAGATTTATATAGTGCTTTAAGCCAAAGCGCTTTACATGAGGAACAATCAATTACAACAAGCAATACATAACATTGAATCAAACCAGAAAATAGTACAGGGAACAATTTACATTATTGTTGAGGTTAAGTGTAGATGGAGGGGGACTTAGTGAGAGAGGAGGGTTAGAAGGTGGAGGAGGAGGATTCAATGGTGAAGGAGGAAGCTGATAGCGCTAGGGGGGTGAATGGAAGAGGTAGGATTTTAGAGAGTTGCGAAATGAGGGGTAGGTGGTAGTAGAGCGGATTGGGAGGGGAAGGCGGTTCCAATGGTAAGGAGCAAGAAGTTGGAAGGAGCGAAAGCGGGAAAGGGCACAGGGTGGAGGAGGAGGAGAAAGAAGGAAGAGATCTGCAGAACAGAGAGAGCGAGGAGGGGTGTAGAAAGTGAGGAGGGAGTATAGATAGGGAGGGGCAAGACAATATAGGGCTTTGAAGACTAGACAGAGGAAGTTCAATTTAAGCTGGGAGTGAAAAGGGAGCCCTCCTAGTGAGTCAAGGGAAGAGGAGATAGAGTTGTGCGGTGAGAGAAGGCAGAGGGAGCGGATAGCGGAGTGGTAGATGGATTTTAGGGGCGAGAAGTGGGAGGAGGGGAGTCCAAAGAAGAGAGTGGAGCAGTAGAAGAGTCTGGAGAAGATGAGGGAGTAGATTAGGAGTTTAATAGCATGGAAGGTTATGAGAGGATGAATTTTAAGGATATTGTAGAGGTGGAAGCGGCAAGATCTGGCAGTGAGAGAAATGTGGTGAGAAAGAGAGAGGTGGGGGTCGATGTGGAGACCAAGGTTGCGGGCATGAGGGGAGATGGGGAGTTGGGAGGGGGGGGAATGAAGGGAGGAGGAGAGGAAGGAGGAAGAGTACTGGCAGGGAAGAAGAGGAGCTCAGTTTTATCAGAGTTGAGAGAAAGGAAGTGAGAGGACATCCAGGATTTAATGGCAGAGAGGCAAGACGAGAGATTAAGGTGGATGTCCGGTGTGAAGGAGGAGAAGGAAAGTAAGTGCTGGGTGTCATCAGCATAGAAATGGTGTGATATATCAAAGGAGGATATAATGGGGGCAAGGAAGGAAGTATAGAGTGAGAAGAGAAAGGGGCCAAGAACCTTGGGGAACACCGTGGTTGAGAGGAAAGACAGGTGAGGAATGGCCACCCCAGGAGAGTGGAAATGTGCAATTAGAGAGATAGGAGGAGAACCAGTCGAGGATGGAGTCTTTGAGGCCAAATGATGAGAGAGAGTTGAGGAGAAGAGGGTGGTCAACAGTATCGAAGGCAGCTGAGAGATAAAGTAGGATAAGAATAGAAGAGTGCTTAGAGTAACGAGCAGATAGGAGAGAGTTGAGAACGGAGGTGAGAGCAGTTTCAGTGGAGTGAAGAGGGCGGAATCCAGATTGGGTTGGGGGGAGGAGGGAGTGGGTGGAGATGAAGGTAGAGAGTTGAGAATAGACAATACGTTCTAGAAGTTTGTATAGGAAGGGAAGAAGGGAGATAGGGTGGTAATTGGGTGCGAGATGAGGGTTAGCAGACGGTTTTTTGAGAATTGGGATGATGGTAGCATGCTTGAAAGGAGAGGGGAAGGTGGATGTAGAGAGACAGGTGTTGAAGAAGCAGGTGAGATAAGGTATTAAGAGGGTAGATTTTAGGGATAAGGGAGGTAGGAATGGGGTCTGCAGGAGAAGCAGTTGGATGAGTTTTGGAGAGGAGGAGGGTGACTTCAGGTTGAGTGATAGGGGTGAATGAGCACATGGAGAGGGGAGGGAGAGGAGGGGGGTGAAGGGGAGAAAAGGAAGGGGAAGAGAGAATAGATTGTCAGAGGTTGAGGACTTTGTTGGAAAAGGAGGAGGCGAGGTCAGAGGCAGAGAGAGGAGAGGCAATGGAATGATCAGGGGTGGGAGGAGAAAGGAGTCTGGGTAAGGTTTGAAAGATGCGGCGTGGATGGGAGGACTGAGAGTGAAGAAGGTCGGAGAAATAAGTACGCTTAGCAGAGTTGAGACAGGAGTCATAGAGGGAGTGATACTCAAAGTATGCAGATTTGTTGGAGGGTGTGGGGTGTTTGAGCCAGGAATGTTCAAAGCGCCTAAGAAGGCGGCGCATGGAGGAAAGATGGGGAGAAAGCCAAGGTTGAGCAGTACAGCGGGAAGGGTGAAACGAAGGGAGAGGGTAAAGATGATCTAGAGCTTAGGTGAGGGAGGAGGTTAGGGTGGAGGACGTTTCAGTAGCTGAAAGAGAGGAGAAGTGTGAGAGGGGGAGGAAGGAAGAGCAGGAGGTAAGGAAGAGAGAAGGATCGAAGTTACGTAGGTCACAGCAGAAGAAGGGGGTGGAAGAAGGGGGAGGGGGATAAGGGGAATGGGGTGAGGGAGAAGGAGAGTAAGGAGTGGTCAGAGAGTTAGTTAGGTAGAGAGGAAATGGGAGAGGCAGAGAAAGAAGAGGTAACGATTAGGTCAATGGTAGAGCCAGATTGGTGAGTAGGAGGGGAAGGGAGAGGGGAAAGGAGGTAGGAATCTAGGATTAACAGGAGAGGAGAGGAGGGGGAGAATATGTCTCTATTTTGTTTCTTGCTCGGTTCCACTGGGATGAGGAAGATGGTTCCCCACTTCCTCCCAACTACAGCCTCTAGGGGTTCCCAGCAGCATCCTGCTCCCATTCTATGTATCGTCTGACTTGGTCCATAAAGGTTCCAGTCCTCAGCGATACCAGCAAGCTTCTCTGGCTCTCCTCGACTCTCGCAGTCTGCTCACGGCTTTTGGCGGCTCCGCCACGCTGGTTTCTCTCTGCACATCAGGTCTCACCTGGACCACTTGGTTGGCTTCCTTCCTGCCACCGGATGTCGGGGTTTCCCAGCCTTCAGGTAAGTTCAGGCTTCTCTCTGCCTTTTCAAACACTGGCTTCCTTCTCCAGGCATCCTGATGTGTAGCGCGTCCTCTCTGCGCGGCCTCGCTTCCCAGCTCCATGCTTCTTTGGGCCAGCACTTATGCTGAGTAAAGTTTTTTGTCCGTTTTTAAGGTAAGTCAGCTCTTGAATCTCAGTTAGCTAGTATGTTGATCTTGGTTCCACACAGGGCTCTTCATTTCCCCGCTCCTCTTCTTGTCAGTACTTATGGAGCCATCCATTCCTATGTGATATGATATGAAATGGCATTGATAAGGCGCGACAAGGCAAGGGAGGGGGATCAGAGGGAAGACAGACAACAATGTTACTAGGCCAGGTGACATTGAGATTGCGCAAGTGCAGGCGAGGTGGGGAAGGGGAGAAATGCGAGGGGGTAGAGGGAGGGGAAGTGCAGAACATAGAATAACAGTAATAAATAGAACAATAAATAGGAACACTAATAAGTGCGGCCAGCTGGTGGCAGGTGCAAGGGTAAGTGCAGACAGCAAGTGTCAAGTGTTAGTAGGGGCTGTGGGATACAGAACAGCCCCAGTGTGTAAGGGTTGCCAGGGGGGCCGTGCAGGTGAGTGGCAACTGGCAGGGAGGGGACCTGGGCCCGAGAACAGAGGGTAGCCAGATAACCAGTGCAGTTTCAGTTTCAGCCAGGAGTTCAGCAGGGGAGAGAAGGAGAGAAAGCAGAGGCAAAGAGGAATGTCTTGAGGTGCTTCCGGAACCAGAGATGGTTCTCCTCAATTTTCAGAGAGGCAGAGAGGCAGGGAGGCTGTTCCAGAGGGAGGGCCCAGCCGAAGGAAGAGATCTACCACCAACTTGTTGCTTGGAGAAGCTGCTGACCCTGAGGGAGTTGGAGGCGGATGAGCAAAGAGCTCGAGAGGGAAAATATTTAGGAAGAGAGAGTTGAAGGTATTGAGGACCCAGGCCCCAGAAGGCCTCGTGGACAATGCAGAGGGTTTTGAACTTAATCCTTGCAGCCACTGGGAGCCAGTGCAGAGATTTCAGTCCTGGAGAGATACGATCCCTGGGCTTGAGGTCGAGGACAACTCTCGCAAGCCCTGTTCTGGATGAGTTGTAAAGGACAGAGAGTAGAGGCAGGCAGATTTAGAAAGGGGCTGTTGCAGTAGACCAGCCTAGAGAGAACTAGAGCTCTGGAGACAGTGAGCTTTTGGGGGAAGGAGATGAAAGGAAGAATACCTCTGAGGAGGTGCAGCTGGTAGTGTGACTTCTTAGAGACGTCAGAGATGTGAAGAGAGAATGAGAGTGTGGCGTTGAAGATGACCCAGAGGTTTTTAGCCTCACATGTGGGAGCAGGCAGAGGACCAAGAGAGGCTGGCCAGAGAGAGACAGGAAAGGAGGGAGCGGGTGTGCCGATGAGGAGAATCTCAGTCTTACTGGCATTAAGGCAGAGATCATTGGCGGCACACCACTCCTGGATAGCCTGGATGGACAGTCGGACAGCCGGATATGACAGAAGGCGAAGAGGTGGCTGAAGGGAGCCTGAAAATGAACAGAGTGTCATCCGCATAGCACTGAAAGTTGGGTCAGAGAGCGGCAATGAGCTGGGCAAGAAATGCCAGATATTGCTTGAACAGCCAGGGAGAGAGGTTAGACCCCTCGGGAAAACCACAGGTAGAGATGGAGATAGAGGAGAGGAAGGGCCCAATTTGGACCTGGGAGGGTCGATCTGAGAGGAAAGAAGTCAGCCAAGCCAGGGTCTGATCGGTGATACCCAGGTTATCACGGAGATGGTTGAGCAGGATTTCATGGTTGACCGTGTCAAAGACAGAAGAGAGATCAAGTAAGATGAGGACACGGGGGTGTTGGAATCGAGGTTGGAGAGCAGGTCTTCATGGATGTTCAGAGAGCAGTCTCTGTGCTTCTGGCAGCTCTGAAGCCAGGCTGATGGTCATGGAGCCAACCAACAGATTGTGTAAAGATAAAGCTGGGCGATGGCCAGCTTTTCCAGGAGTTTGCCAGGAAAGAAGTGATGGAGATTGGGCGATAGTTAGCTGGGCAGGAAGGGTCGTCAGAGGGTTTCTTAAGAAGAGGGTGCACAAGAGAGTACTTCAGGGGGGAAGGGAAGACTCCAGTGACGAAGGAGTGGTTGCAGAAGTCAGCCAGAGCAGAGCCAGCGTGTCAATGTGGTCCTTGATGGTTTTGGGGGAACAGGGGTGAACCTGTTTTGATCAGACTTTCATAGATCGTACTTGTCTAGAAACCACGTTGCGGGAGAACAGGGGAAAGGCAGAGAAGGAGGGAGGAGAGGTGGCCGAAGAAGGGCCCGAGGAAGAGCAGGGGGGTAGAGTGAGGATGGGGAGAGGAGGAGGGAGAGGACAGGATCTCCTGAGTTTTAGAGATTAAATGAGAAGCCAGAGCCGTGCAGAGGGCCTGGGAGGGGACAGGAGAGGTGGAGACTGCACAGGATTGGTCAGTCCTTGCAGATTTGAAAGAGTTCAGCCGAGTTGTTAGATGCCGCAGAGATGCGGACTTGGATGTGAGCTCTCTTTTTGTTGCAGACAGATATCCAGTATTGCCTTTCGAGCAGGTGGTGGCCAGTTTGTCAGAGGATGTACCAGAAGCACGCCATTTCCTCTCAGCCAACCTGCACTTGCGTTTAAGGGTGACATGGTCTGAGTCGTACCAGGAGTTGCACTTGGCTTTGGGCTTCTAGTGGATCCTCATGAAAGGGGCAAGAAGAACAAGAGTATCGGATATAGCAGAATGGAGCACGGAAAGGGTGTGAGTCAGACAAAGGCGGAGGGGGTGGTGAGAAAGTGGTGGCAAAAGCCTCAACTGACACATGCTTCATGGGTCGGATCGAGAAGGTGGGTGGCAGTGATGGAGTTGGCTTGACCTGAAGGGTAGAGAGGGTGAACTGGGAGGAAAGGAGAAAGTGATCACTCCAGGAGAGAGCAGTGGTGACAAAGATTGAAAGGGGAATGTCTAAAGAGATCCGAACATCCAGGGTGTACCCTACAGAGTTAGTCGGGCCAGAGGGGAGAATAGAGATTGAGAGAGAGTCGCAGATGTCACGAAAGATTTCAGAGGAAGGACGGGAAGCATCAAGGTGGATGTTAAAGTCTCCAAGAAGGAGGAGTTGAGTGGTCGTGACCAGGGGGAAGAAGAGGGGTCCGCCCACTCAGAGAGGAAGAAGGAGATCTCATTCAGGTAAACATTTATAATGACCATGGAAGAGTCGAAGGAGGCCAGGAGGGCCTCCCATCGGGTGCCACCATTAATGTGAGAAGAAGAGAGAGGAGAAAGCACAGAGACCATATGAGGCATCCATAGGTCTAGCGAGGGAACGACAAAGAGGGTGTCGGTGAGGGTTTGCCTAGAGGAGGCACTTGTATAGGTTTCAGCAATAGCAAGGCCTGGGTTGGA
Source organism: Ambystoma mexicanum (assembly GCF_040938575.1). Taxonomy (NCBI): domain Eukaryota; kingdom Metazoa; phylum Chordata; class Amphibia; order Caudata; family Ambystomatidae; genus Ambystoma; species Ambystoma mexicanum. Next base: position 761,235,069 of record NC_090934.1, read on the forward strand.
GACCACAATGTCCTTTTTAAACTTCTTCCTACCAGATTTAGTGAAGAGAGCAGGATAGCCGATAGAGAAGCAGTTGGAAAAGATAGGAGAGACAGAGAGCACCATAGAATAGGTGGGGAGAGGAGAGGACAGAGGAGGAGAGGGGGGTAGGAGCGGGGAAGAATGATAGGGAAGGACGCAGGGAGGGGCGCAAGCAGACTAGACAGAGAGAGACGAGACAATGGTAGACAAATTGGGCAAGACGACAGACGCTCAGGCAGTGGTAGAAAGTTTGCTAAAGGATGCTTTGCTAAAGTCAGAATGCAGAATGGAAACTTTCGCAATGTAGTTTAGATACTGGGGAAACACACCCAAGTCTGAGAGTCCTATAAAGGGGGGAAAAGGCGTAGGTTTCACATTGCAATTTAAATACTTTCAGAATGCAGTTTTAAAGACTTTGACAATGCAGATTCTTAAATACCGGAGAAAAACACACCTAAGTCTGAGAGTTCAGACAAGTTTTAATCAATATAGACAAGGCCCAAGGAGGGTCCTTGTAGCACCACCACTCACCCGGGTCACCTCAGTGAAATTAGGCACACGCCAGCAGTGCCGCCCAAGAGGACATATGCATGGAAGGCAACAAGCCTATCGGGGGAGGGGGAGGGCTTGGAGGAGGAAGAAGGAGCATGGAGAGGGTCGGGAGACGCTCGGGCTGCACGCGGATCGACGGGGGCACCAGCCAGGTTTTCTCACTTTCCTCACTCTTCCTCGTCACAGTATTGTCTAGCATATAGACTGGGCTATTACGCATGAACTAACTAACAGAAGAAAGAGGAGACATAGAGCATGGGGGGTGCTTGGGCCCTATCCGTGTTGGGTGGCGGATGATGCAGGGCAGAATGGTGGTTGACATACTGCATTCTCCCTTGATAGTCTTCCCTTCTCCTGCAGAAGGGGTCCCCTCCCATGGGATCCTCCCGCTGAGTACCACCCCCAGAGGAACTATCAGGTAGCTGCCTCACCTCCCTGGCTCCATGGGAAGGGTCCCCCTCCCCGGCAGAAGTGACAAAATCAAGTGATTCATCACAGCTCCCAGAGGAAATTATTATATTAAAGGGAAATGAAAACCAAAAAGGTGTATTTTTTATTTGTTTTTTCTATCATATTCTTTTATGTTATGTTAACTGGTTTTTATACTTGGAAGAGGACTAACCATCTTCATGTCTGTCTTCACCGTGCCCCCAAATGGAGCTGTCCAGCCCACACTGTTAGGCTGGTTCCTCCTGCCTTTATGGAAACAAAAGCAACCCTAGATGCATTGTGTCCTTGTCACAGTAATTGATTACATGATGCTTAAATCCATAGCCACATGCTTTCCTTTCCCACTGTTGGTTTAACCCCTGGAGATCAGCGATTCACCCTCACCTCCTGCCTTGGACAGTGCATGTCCTCCTATTCCTTCCTGCTATCGCTAGCTACCACCTGGCTAGCACTTAAATATTTCTTCCGTTTCCTACTCCCTCCTGATGTTTTTGTCCTATCGCCTCCTGATAGTCCTCTTAGCATGTACTGATGTTCTCCTTGTACCGCCTACTGTTATCTTCCTCCTACCGCCTTCTGATATCTTCCGATATCTTCCTCCTACCACCTTCTGTTATTTCCCACCTTCGACATCCTGATGTTTACCTCCTACTACCTCCTCAGGTCTTACTACCACCTTCCCATTACCGCTTGAGATCTTTTTTTATATCACCATCCAATGTGTTCCTCCTTTCACCTCTCGATGTTTTCCCCTTACCATTTGATGTGGTTTTCCCCCACCACCTCCTGATGTCCCCCCTACCACCTCCTGATTGCCCCACTACCAACTCCTGATTTCCCCCTACCACCCCCTGATGTTTCCCTCCAGCCACCGCCTGATGATCCTTCTCCCACTCTAGTCTAGAGCCTCCTCCTGGAGAGAGACAGAGCGGAGCAAACTCCTTCCATAGTTTCCTTCCTGAATCGCCAACTCACTCCAAGCGTCTACCACTACGACCTTCTCCTAACACCCACACCTCACTTTCCTGATGTCACTTTTTATACACTATTAAGTCCTCCCCTAAGGCCTGTCAGGGTTTTAGTGTCTGAATGCATGTGTGTGTATTTTGATTAGTGCCACTCTGGAATTGGTTGCTGTGGAATTGCTTCCAGAAATGCCCCATAAGTGTAGCATCATTCTTTGGCTCAAATTTCAAAGGTAGCTGGGGGTGCAGCTTTATGAAGCTAGTCTGGCATCTTGGATTTTCTGTTTGCCTGAGTCTGCCTATGTGCGCTGGCCAGTGCGGCCGGTGCCTGAGCCGCATCTGCAGCAGGACCCACCGTAAGCATGGTCAGTCCCTTAGGTGTCATGAATGTTTCTGCTGGGAATTGGCCTGCACCTTTGCGAGTTTGGGTTGGGCAGGAGTTGTACTGTCCTATGTAAAATCGAGGCCCTTCTGGCAAGGCCCCTACAGGGCTAGTAGCAGGCACTTTTATCTGGTATGTGAATGATTTCTACCCAATGGTGGTGGGTAAGTGCCGGTGACCGTGATGTCCTCTTCATACCGCCTCTAGGGCCATCATCCACTGGCTTGGGGCGGTCCTTGTCCTGCTTGGTCACCCCAATTCCTCAGAATCAGTCATGGGACTTCATCACACATGCCTTTGATACAACTGGGGAAAATAAGTTTAGTGCTATTCACTTGTGAGCACCAATAGAATCAGTAGCTTGCCAAAGTATCAGCAGTCTTCCATTTGTTCTCCAGAAAAACGCCATTTTTTGAGTAATCCGATTTGTAGATGTTTTAGAAAAACAGAGTAGCAAACTGCAGCAAAACACGCGTACAAGTGATGGCACTGTGAGATTGTGCTAGCATACCAGTGACTTGCCAACACGTGTCTCAATAAGTTCGAATAGTTTCGGATGGGAGTCTTTTGAATTATGTAAAGCGCTCAATGTAATGGGCGGTGGCACAGGCAAGACCATCATTAGCTGCAATGGGGAAATATTCTAGTTGATGAATTGTTGCATCCTATCTGCTCCTGCCTGTATTGGGTACACATTTAAGAAATTGGCCACTGAAAGCGCAAGGAAAGAAGTTTCCTAGATGCCTGAACAAACCTCTACAGCCTCTGCTAGCCCAGCCGTGCATGACATGCTTTGAGATGTGTACAGTTTTATAGGATGTATCAAATTGCCAGTAGTATCTACAAAGACGGAACATCACGACTACCCAAATGAAGTAAGGGCATCCCTTATCCCCACTGTTTAAGCAAAAAGGCCTGCATTTCTTCCTGCATCCTAGCGAGGGCTCTTAACTGAAACGTTTAATTACAACCAAACACTCGCTGATGCTGATGGCGAATTATAAGCTTTATGCACACCTTATCATTATGAACAGTCTTTAGAATCCAGATAGCTTTGGGGGAGATGGAAAAGAGCTGCACCCGCTAAGCAGACATTGACATCCATTTCCCAGATAGTCAAACCATTTGCCCGCTATTGCCAACGTATGACTAGGAGTGACCAATTTTTGCCATGATTTGCTATGGCATCCACATCATATGCTGGATATTGGTTTCATGTACCAAATACACCAGGTACTACCAGCAAAAACCTGCATGCACACCACTTCCAGGTTTTATGAAAACCACAGACACTTGAACCGTTGGCCTACAATGACCATGTCTGACACCATGGTAAGCAATGTGGTCACTTGGCATAATAGCACAGGGTTCCAAATTGCCAAATTAGCATTGCCCGGCCATATTCCATTGTGTGTATCACAGCAGTGCCAGGTTCCATTTGCCCTCTCTCATGCTGCCAAAATATTTCTCTGGACCCATTTGTGAGCACAATGAACATGGCTAGTAACAGCCTAACTAGGCAGGACTTAAAATGGGTGGAGTCCAAGAAACGGGACGTGTTTAGGTGCATACAGAGTATCCACTTTCCAACATGGCCACAGGCGTTTTGGCAGTGACGTGTGCATGGATGCACCCACCTATTATATTTGAAGTTCCTCACTGCCTCTTCTTTTCAGTTTAGCAAACCAGGCGTGGGGTGAAAGCGCCGAATGGGAAATAGTGCACAAAGCTACTCGTATATTTCTGAATGCATACTTTGGAATTCAAAAACTGTGTCCCGCACTGATCTAGAGGGAATATTAATTGGCAACATAGAGCTTCATTGTTTGACAGAATTACCCTGATGGGGGTTATGCTACAGCTCTCTGTGTTAATGAGCTAGGTACGTACAAAACCGAGGGTCGCCTAAAATACAGATACAGCAGTTATGTTCCCTTGTAGGAATACATGTGTGACACTCAAGTGAGGTTATACGTTATCTTCTAAAATCAACGGGAAACCGTGCCCTTAATAGTGCAGTCACCATGATCCAATGGCCTCATCAGTGACTTTCATGCGTACCGTATGGAGTGCAGGGAAGTGGTCATGAGTTTCTTTTCCATGAAGCTTAATGTTGTGAAATGATGGTGGGCCGCCTGCTTGATGGCGATATTAGGTCTCCCAGTCGCGTTTATCACACTCGACCCTTGCGTACTCCTTGACATCCTTTTCCATCGGAAGGGCAAAGGGCACGATGTTCGATTGGCTCACTTATCTGCCAAATAATTTAGAATTGGTCCGAGTGGGTGGGTTTTGGTCACCTCAACCTCTTTCCTGTGCCCTTTGCAGTTCCCCGCGGCTCGCTACTGCCACCCATGTTGTTCAGTCTATACATTGAGCCACTGAGAGAGTTGATGGCACTCAAGTGCGGCGCCATGTGCTAGTATGTTGATGAAACTTATTTGTACCAGTGGGTATCCCCTCAGAAGGAAAAGTATGTGCATCTTCTTAAGAACTGTGTTCAGGATATTAAAGGTTGCTTGGCATTTCACATTCTTTGGTACAACACCCCACAGTGGGCATTTCACTGCATTTTTTTGTGCCTATTTTATATTGGGGCCGGCCCCTCACACTCCAACCTCATACTATCCCCTAACCCCCAGGCACAAATTCCTCTTTTACCTACTCCTTAACCCTGTACCACTCTAGAAAATGCTGAAACGAAAATGTGGAATGGCCACAGTCAGTTTGGCGGGTACCAATTTAATAACTTTGAGATAGTTTGCTGGCAAACTGATGGTCTGGGCCAGGGAGTACAATAGAATTGCCCTTGTTCTGAAGAGTTGCCCTGGATTTTCCTGGACGCGAGAGGTTGCCGTTCGCTGGCATGCGTTCCTTGCTCCTTTGGTGATTGTAATGTTATGCGCTACCTTGCAGATGATCTCGGTATTCTAGGTGTCCCGGGACCCCTCAGGAGCTGGCAGATGTTGCTGCTTTAAGGTCCCAAGGTCCATCGCTCCTCTGCCCTGGAGCATTCCTTCTCTCAGCCAACATCCCCTGCATCTTAGGGCAATAGGTATGTGCTTGCACATTTTCTCCCATGTACATGAAAGGTGGTGTTGGGCTGTCGGCTCTTTCTTAATAGTAGAAGGCCCTATCGACCTATTTCTTGGCACTTCACAACCACGTGTCATTTCACTGTAGCATATCTAGTACAAAAAGCATTAAACCTGGGAACATTTGCAACATCCTGCCATAGAAATTGAATCAGGAAACGACGGATACCATCTATTATTGCCCACAGCAATATTCTGAACTTCTCCTTTCCTCCCTCATCTTTTGTTGTGTTGGCTTTTCTAAAAGGGGATCCACTGGAATGGGTGTATTTGTGTCTGTTGAGATTTCGTACCAAGGCCGTTTTACTCCGATCAATCAGTTCCATACCCTGTTCAAGTGAGTTATGGGCTCTTTGTGTGGACACCCCATTTTTGCTCCCCCCGCCCCCGAGGTGGAGGTTACAGTGGGAGGCCATTATTGTTACCCAAGATGGTCTTAGAATTCTATTTCTTGCAAATAATTAGCCCTTTGGTCATCATCTGTCCATTTTAATGGACTTGGTCCTAAAGGCACATTTTAGATTGAGCATCCCTTCCCTAATGTGATTAGATAGTGCTATAACTCGCAACCAATGTAATAGCTCTGGAATTGAAGGAAACACTTGAGGAACCAGAGCTAAAAGCAGCTCCTTCCTATCAGTCCTCGCCTAGTAAGCAGGAGTGTATTCTGTGGAACAAGGAGTTAATGCATAGCAGGCCGAAAACAAGATGCAAACTATGCCTTCTTAACCTTCATATGTGACCCGTTATCCTAGAAATGCCTTCTAGAATCGTCATTAAGCATCTTTACACACATTTCGAAAGGCAGAGTTAATGCCACATAGGTATGTTTGGATGGCATTTGTTGGCCCGGGGAGTCAAAAGTAGCTCTCTGTGGCTGTTGATGTCAAGGATCAGAACAGGCTCTTTTACAGCCAAGAGTGAAATAGCTTCATGCAGTTTCAAACCCTCTACCTTTTTAGCAGTTATGCCATTCCTCTTTGCAGCTGGGTAAATTGGGTGAAGAGAAGGAAAAGGGGGATCTAGTGTCTTTATGTATGCACTAAACGTCATTTCCAGTGGAAGTGGTGCCACCGTAATAGTGACAGTCAATCTGAAGTCAGAGCTGGTGGCTATGTTAAGATTCCTGGATCCAGGCAGTGACTGGAGGAATCTCACGAGGTGAGGAAAATCATGCCCATTACATTGATCTAGTGTTTTGCTTGATTTGCTTGTTGGTTTGTGTGTATATCAATTTGATATTATCAAACTAAATTAGATAGTTCAATTTTTTTAATTACTTGGTGCCTCATTAAGAGTTTAGGGGCATTACCGTGGTAATACAGCCAAACTTAATTACTGTTCCTGCATGCAGGAACAATCATTTAACAGGTTATTTAGATGGATATATGCTCTTGAGTCGTTTGTTACACTGTGCATAATGATTATGGCCCTCAAGAACAGCCTCTGTGAATATCCTTTTTTGATTGCCTCTCCATGTCTTGGTACCCGCTTCTGTGACGCCTCTTCATTTTTAGTTGGGTTCCACCCTACAGTCCCTACTGCGCCACCTCCCTGATCTGCCAAAGCCCTCACTCATGCTATGCCCGTTCTGAAGCCCTTCCCCAAGTGTGTGGCCCCGTTTCCTGCCTCGGGATTTCACTTCCTCGTTTCTAAACTCCACTGTATCTTCTGTCCCTAGCCTGCAACACACTTTGCTCTTGGCCCCTCTTGATAATCCCTCCTACACCCACTGGTTAAGTGTAGAGTGATGGCTGCAAATGATTTGTCGCCCCATCTGCCCTGCATGTGTTGACGCCTCTGGACAAGGTGGCATTTGTTGTTTGTTTTGCGTGACATCAAGAACGGGCGCTTTTGGCTTAAACGATTTAAAGGCCTGCTGACTCCAAAATTATTCCCCCTTTTGGAGTCCCATTGCCATAATAAGTGAAGGTAAAAACCCTGCTTACAAGCAGCTGGTGTTTATCACACATGGGTTTAATTAGTCACAATAGGGCCTGTTTTACAACAGGTGGTATACCAAGAAACTGCCCGTTCTGCCATTGCCAATAAAACAGGATCCCTATGAGGCCCTTAGTGTTTTATTTTTCATTTGAAAATTGTGTGCATTTGTTACTGACGTCTTCATACTGATCTCCTTAATTTAGAGTTAATATTTCAGAGTTATTCAAGCCTTTTTGTTGATTTCTTTCCTCTTTCTTTCCTCTCTTTTTTTTTATCTAGCTGCGTTATTATGATTCCAGTGAGGACACCAGCTGCAAAGGGTCCATTGACCTTGCAGAAGTAGAAAGCGTACTGCCAGCAACTTCCACGATAGGAGCCCCCAAAAATGCAGGAGAAAAAGCATTTTTTGATGTAAGTATTTATTTAAATAAGCATGCTTTAAAAATAATTTCAAATATTAGATCCTGCTCTCCGTTTGATTAATTTATTCGTGCAACTACTAACAATAAGAATTCAAAGAGGGTCATCTCATTTAGCCTCACTCAGAGTTGCGGTGACTCATTTTCCCCTCTCCCTGTGCACGTTATCACTGCAATGGGGCAGGTACAGCAGTTTATCTGTTATTGTGTAGAGGGTAAGGGGGCGGTAATCAATAACACGAAGCCACTTGTCAGTATCTCTGCATCCAGGTAAGGTATCCCTCTGTACCAGGAATCTGAGATTACTCCAAGAAGCACAACTCCTTATTTGAAAAAGCTGGCTGTATAGCAAGTGCAGCGGTAACTCGCACACTTGCTAAACTTTCAGGCTGACTTTATACAGTTATCTGTCATGCGCATTGGTCTAATTCGAGCGCTAGGAAGAATTGGTTACATATTTATTGTATTTGCTAGCTGGTAGGGAAAGGCTGGCCCCACTATCTATAGCCGCATGACAGGTTTTGGGTTTTTAACATTGCTTTTAGGCATTACTTTGGTACTTGAGACAGTCTCTATCCTCTGTTCATTAGGAGTGGGCTCTAATCAAGCACTATAAACCGAGGAGGGGGCATTACCAGTGAGGTAATGCTCCAGGGCTCACGTTAAAGGCCTTGTATTGCTAGTAATACCCCGTCACATTGTACTAGGGTACTAATACTGTTTTATCAACGGTGTGTTTGCCGTTTCTCAGCTCACGATAAAACTCCCAAAAAATGGCAACCATGGATTGGGGAGAAGGAAACTACTCGTAGTCCCTTCTCCCTTTGCAGTGTGGACATTCGTGAGTCAGCGATGTACCGGAAACACTACTCTTCCCACACCATTGAGGGACAATGCAGCACAAGCTACGTGGGGAGGTGGTTGGGTGGTTTAAATATGTTGAAAGGGGGGTGAGGCAGGGGATTGGGATGCAAGGGGCGCAGGGAGCGCACATGCCTGATTCCCAGAGAGGTAAGATGGCGGCCTCCCTCTCTGAGGAGGCTCGGAGCTGGGTTTTTGCCAGTGTGGTAAAGACCCCATTCTGAGCCTCATTGACTGGGAGGCTGCAACACGCCCCCCCCCACACCCTCCTCGCCGGGTTATCCTCTAGGTATGAAGCGGTCACACCTAAGACAAACCCCTCTGCACCATAGGCACTAACAAAGGGGTAGGGGTGTGCTTCCTCGCAAGGTCACCTTCTCACCCAAGGCTTTATTGGCCTTCTGGAGTCCTCTGTTTACAATGACTCTGTGATCGCCAGTTCTCCAGTTAAGATCAAGAACAATGGCATTCTGTATGATGCGCAGCAAATCTCCCCAACCAACTGTTTGAACGCAGGAATGTCTTTTCTATTCTCATTGACTAACGTTCAGTCAGCTGCGAAACACTGCTGGGAGATTGGAAAACGTATCAATATGTTTGAGGTCAGGGTCACCTTTTTTTTCTTCTTCAAGATGATGATGCTGCTTCAGTACTAGTTCCTGAGAGCTTGAAGATCATTGATGTTAATAATCCATGCAGGTGGATTCCGTGCCCCACTTTGTCACAAAGCTTCTCACGTGTAAAACCATCCTGGTGGGAGAATCACTGCTCTGCTTCTATATTTTATCTCCAATTCTAACTCGCAACCTTTTTTTAAAAAATACTTTATTTTGGTTTTGCAGCACAAAAGAAACATAGGAAGAGTCTGATTTTCCCCCGCCACCCACCTAACAGAAGAGTACAATATGCAGTAACAGCGCAAGTGACATTGGCTTGCCCATCATTTACAGTCAGCAATGTACATTGACAATACATATCATATGAACCTTACCCTCGATTCCACACCACTGTTCTAATTGGCCGTTGTAATAAAATATTACACATATGTCGCCCAGACCTCCGGTGGCCGAGCATGCAGTGGTAGTTTTAAATGAAAGCAATCTCCACATCATGACAGTATGCCACATCCTGCATCTGCCCCTGTAGGCTGGAGTGATGCCCCCTCCCCATGTATGGCCACCCTGCTGCGGGTGGTCACCTGTAGCAGTCCCGTCGGGTGCCTGAACCCCCTTAGCAAAGAACCTTGTGCAACCCAGGAGTGCAAGCACGAGATCCGGCTCTGATCATTCACTAACAGTCAAGGAGGCTTTCTCCAGTACCGCGGCCCAGAAACGGGAAATCTGTGGGTAGTCCCGGGCCAAATGGAGAAATCCTGCCAGCGCAACTCCAGACCTAGCACTTGAGTCCGAAACAGAAGAAAAGTGCGTGTGGAGTTTGTCTGAGGTGGGATAGACCTGATGTAAATAATTGGAATGTATTTGCTTGAATTTGGATTTCAGCGCCACCTTCCGGGTTTGGCCCAGCACGTATGTCCAGTCCTCTTCCAGTATGCTCCTACGCAGGTCTACCTCCCACCACCGCCTCTGCACTTCCCCTTCCCTCTGTATATCTGCCATAACACTACTGTATATGTGCGAAAACAGACGGCCTTCTCCCTGGGATTGAATCACTTCCTGTAGCAATGTCCACGTAGGGGGTTGTTTAAGGAATGAGGGGGAATAATGACTTGAGCACGTGGTGCACCCAGAAGTACATGAAAGTGTCTAAAGCTGAATCCCCCCTTCTCTCTCGCCTGCTGGATGGAGAGGAATTCTTCACCAATGAAGAAATCCCTGAAAGCGACAATTCCCAATTTATCCACCCTCCGAAGATAGGCTTGTTCCCTTGTCATGACCAACCCAGCCACATGCAGTACCGCAACCCCCTGCAATCTTCCCCCAAACTGCGCACGTGATCTTGATGGTATTAGGACCCAAGGATAACCGAACGCAAAAGGTCTGGGGCAGCAAGCGCCCTCTCCACCTGCACATGGTGCAGCACGAAATGAGTAGCGTACCAGAGACCAAGGAATTGTGCCTGTGCAGACCAGTAATATGGTTCCATGTCCTGTAAAGCCAGGCCCCCTCTCATGAGGGATTGCATTAATGTAGTATGTGCCACACTTGCCCGTTTCCATGCCCGGAGCAAGTCCAGGAAGAACCCCTATAGGCGTAAGAAGCAGCCCCCGGACAGAAGAAAGGGAATGTTAACAAAGAGATAAAGAAACTTGGGGAGAATAATTATTTTCACAAATGAGATACGGGCCAGCAGTGTGAGAGGGAGCATCCGCCATCTCGCCCCTGCCTCCTGGGGGGACCCAATCGTTCTCCCATAATTGTCTCGAAACAGGTCATCCCGACCGCTCGACACCTCCACCCCCAGGTAGCGGAACAAGGAGGATTCCCACTGAAGGCCAAACTTGTCCATAAACGTTCTCGTCCCCTCCGTCAGGGGGAAAAAAACACTGATTTATTGTGATTGATCTTAAGACCCGACAACTCCCCAAAATGAATCACTTCTCGCATCACCGGCCTCAGGTTACATGCTGGATCCTCGATAAACAGGGCCACGTCGTCCGCATACAAAGAGATGATCACTGTTTGCGGCCCCAGCCTTCAACCCCTTCTGGATATGCCGTTCCCACAGAAATGCTTCCAGTGGCTCCTTTTGCCAGAGCAAACAGGAGCGGGGAAAGCGGGCAGCCCTGATGCATCCCCCTACCCTTGTCGAAGCTTTCAGATCTGGCACGACCTACCATGATTCTCGCGGATGTGTTTACATATAGCAGGGACACCAACGATATAAAGTGAGCGTCCAGCCCCAGTTTCTGTAGTTGTCATGATCTCTGCTTCCAAAAGATCAGGACTTGCCCGACTCCCTTGGAAGCAGACCCATAACCCCGGTTCCGAGTGCCAGCCAGTCCCAATTGGGACCTTTTGGACCCTGTCCTGGCGCCAGTGGCACCAGGCTCATAAAGATTCCCAGTCCCAGCGCTGGAAGCGCCGGGCTCATAATGCTTGGGTGGACTTACCTGCAGCAGACCATGCTGCTTACTTACCTGCCAGTTGAACCCCTGATCCTCTTCTGTTTGGGACTACTTTTCCTGTTGGGTGGGGCAGGAGCCACTCCCTAGGTTCAGAACATTGGAACTCTTCTGGAAAGCAGGAACTCTTTTCTTAGGCGTGGCTGTGGAAGGAGACACCTAAGCACTACAGGAGGCTATTTAAACCACACCCGATGGATGAATCTTGCTTTGCGTTATTCTGCATTCTCTGCAGCAGAACGCTCATCGTGTCTTCTGCTTCTGATTCTGGGCCTAAGGGAACAAAGGCTTACCATCCTGGAATCCAGTCTTCAGCAGCACCTGTAAAGACAAAGAAAGAACAGGTTAGCACTACGGTCTTCAGTGGCAGCGCATCTCTTACCTGGTCCATCGGCTGTCACCAACGCCTCGCGCTGCATTCCGGCATCTGAAAGACAAAGGCTTACCTACTCTTCGCATGCTCCGGAGGTCTTCGCACTGCATTCCGGCATCTGAAAGACAAAAGAAGGTGCGTTTAAAGACATTGGGCAACTTTATTACTCACGTGCCATTACTCCTTCCCACGCCGAATCCAGTGGGCATTCCAGCACCCTTCAGCTTCTCTAAAGCTCCGAACTTGTACCTGCAAGATAAAAGGGACAGTTAGTGCGCATCGTGAAGCAGGCTACAAGCGCTTACTTACGTGCTTCCAGGCACTTCTATTCCTCACGCGGGTTCGATCCTCAACTCTCATTAGCCCGCCATCCGCCATCGCCGGAACCCTGCAAAACAAGAGATATCATTACAAAAGACTTTTAAGACATTTGAAGTGCCCAGAACTTACCGTTCGTGCAGTTAATGACGGACAGCAGTCCTCTGAGGTCAAGAGGCCTGCACCCTTATCCAGTGAAGAAACTGGTTATGGCACCCTGCCCTGAGGCAGATGGAGAGCTCGGCGTTCACTTACCTAAGGTGAGGGTGTTAACCTTTGGGGTTCTACAGGAGAAGAGAAAGGGAGGAGGAGAGAGGCACCCAATAACCCCAGTTCATTAATCCCATATTTTCTATCTGCAGACATCTTACTCTTCGAGTCAGACATACAGTGCACAGAGGTCCAGCCCAAAGAGCCAACCGTGTGTTACACATCACCTTTGAAGATACGGCATTCACCCGTCAAGACCGGCGCCTCTGCGGGAATCAGGTGAGCGTTACAGTAGTACAGCAAATAAAAAGGGCCAGATTCGAATGCCTTTTTCGGCATCCAGAAAAACTGCAACCGCTTGTGACTCCTGTTTAAGTGCCGCCCGAATCCTGAAAAAACATCGTAACCCAAGCATTGTATTCCTCCCGGGGATAAACCCAGCCTGAGCTGCCAGCACCAGCCCTGGCATCAAGGGGAGAAGTCGGTTAGCGAACACTTTGTCAAAAATCTTGTGGTCAACATTAAGGAGATCGGTCGGTATGATGCGCAGTGCTTGGTCGGTTTACCCTTCTTATGCAACAGCACAATATTCGCGTCCCAGCAGCAAGAGACTCTCCATAGACCCACAAGAGAACGGGAACGGGAACGAGAATGGGGGCATAAACCTTATAAAATTCCCTAGATAGTCCATCTGGCCTATGGGACTTGGAACCTGGAAGTCCCTTGACCACTGCCAAAATCTCTTCCAGCGTAATCTCCTGATTTAAGGCCTCACAAAGATGAGGTTCCACCCAAAACACCTCGACTTCCTCAAGATATTGTTGCATGCTTTCAGAGTCCTGCTATTGCGTGAACCCGTACCGGTGCTTGTAAAAGGGTACAAAATTCTGCCCAAATATCTCCCTCCACATACAGGGGGTCCCCCTGGGGGTCCCTGATACACACTAACTGCCGAGGTCTAATGTCAGCTGCCACCATCTGAGCCAGTAGGGCCCCTGGCCTCTGCCCTTCCCTGTTTGGCCGCACCTGATGACCTCTACCCAGAAACCGAATCTTCCAGTCAGCATTTGCCCTGAACCTGTCGAGCTCCTGCCAGAGCTATGCCCAGGTCTCAGGGTCCGCCGAGGACGCGTAATCACCCTCCATCTGTTTCAAACATGCCTTACTTGCTGCCATTTCGACCCTGATTTGCCGGAATATCCCATTCTCCTTGGCCATACACACCCCCTCTGACATAGCTCTTAAAACATTCCCAGAGAACACCTTGCGAGGAGACACAGCTGTCATTAAATTCAAAATAGTTCTTAATCTCATCCTCCACTTCCTCACAGAACACAGAGTCCTGTAGTGCATCAGATTTAAAGTGCCAGGTACACTCCAGGATCACAGGTGAGTGGTCTAACAGGGTCGGATAGAATCCAACAATCCCCCACTTGAATCCGCCCACCATGGACACGAACACTTAATCAAGCCTGGAACTGGACCTGTGGACCCAGGAGTGAAAGTTGTAATTGCGTTCGTCCCGGTGCCGGCTCTGCCAGCCATTCACAGGGTTGTAACTCCTTCTAATCTCCTGTAAACGCGCCTTGGATACAGAGCCCCAGGCGTCCCAGATCTATCCAAGAGAGGGGTCAAGAACTGTGTTTAGATCTCCACCCCATACTATGGTGGCATCCTGGCACAGACCAGCTGGACCATTACACAGTCAAAACCATTTCCATTGTCCACATTGGGCCCATAAGAGGTCACCAGTGCCACCATAACCCCTTCTAGAATACCACAGACCAACAGGGCCCTTCCCTCATCATCCCTTGCCACAAGACCATGCCGAACTTGACCCCCCTACCTAAAAGGATGGCCATCCCCCTCGCATAAGACGAATATGATGAGAAATACTGGTGGCATCCCTAGTGTGCACCCCACTTGCGTCCTGATGCAGGGGTGAGGCGGGTCTCCAGAAGGATGGCCACCTCCAGCCGGTGTCTACGGAGGTACTGCGCTATTATCTGGATCTTGGAGGGGTGATTACTCCCCTAATGTTCCAAGTGCCTACCCGGAAGGCCATACTTGTTCAACCACACCAGGTCGACAATGCCAGACTTCACCCCATCTGCTATGTGGTTGTACCAAATGAGCGCCAGCCTGCAGCCCGCCAGGCCGGAATCGGACTCCAAACATACCACAACATATCCCCCCCTCTACATCCACCCAACAAACCCCTGTCCCCCTCCCCCATAACCCCAATCCCCTCGGGTAACCCCGACCCCACCCGAACATCTACCCATCCATTCCCTAACTTGAAATATAATCAGCGCTGTGCTCGGAGCGCTAGTGCCCACCCAGGCAGGTGTCAGCTCATTCACCTTCCGCCAACACACATTTCCAAGGCAGCCCAGACTATAGTGAAAAGGAGTTGGAGTAGCAAAGTTATCTATTACCCAACCATGTCATACTTCCTCCCCAATGATCTGGGGAGCAATCGGGCGTCAGGGGTCTTCTTGGCCTTCCCAACCTCGATTCCTGGCCCCATTCTGGGGACTCGCGCTGTGAGGACGATGTGGTCCGCCGATCCCATCCAGGAATTCACTTGCCGCCTCCAGAGTTATAAAGAATTGCATCTTCCCCTCATGTTGAATACAGAGTTTTGCAGGAAATGACATAGAATATGGGATGTTAATATCTCTGAGACGGCGCTTAACTCCTGCAAAGGATCTACTAGATGCTTAGACAGCTGCCAAAAAATCAGGGAAGTCATGAAACTTATCTCCATCATACTGAAGATCTCCTTTCTGCCTGGCTAGTTGAAGAATCGTGTCCCTTTCTCGATGATTCAAAATGCGGGCAAAGATGGCGTGGGGGCCGCCCCCTGTATTGGCCTTGCCGCTGAGATCCGGTGGCCCTTATCAATGACAAACAAAGGGGGGACAGTTCTGCTCCTCCAAAGACCTCCTTTCAGAGAGCCTCAGCAAATTCTTCCATTTTGACCGCTCTTTGGCGCTTGTGCATCCCCATCAGATGGATGTTAATCCGGTGGGCCCTGCCCTCCAAGTCCTTATTTTATGTAGCCACCACCTTAAGTTGCAACTCCAGGGCCGATACCCTGGACGTGAGTGACATCGACCCATCCAGGCGGTCGCCGTATTTGTCCAGCCGATGTTGAAGCATGTCCAACGTAGAGGAAAGCGAGTCAAGTTTAGAGTCCAGCCCGCCTTAAGGTCCATCAGAATCTCCTTGATGTCCATCCGCAGCGCCTGGTTGGCCACCCCCATGGTTGGTTCCTCAGCCGCCATTCCTCCTGGGGCAGGGCCCGGGTGGGGGTGGGGGTCTTTGAGGATGAGATCCCCTCAAACACAAGCTTCCTTTATAGTTGATCTGCTTTCACCATGGGGGAGGCAGCAGGCCGGTCCCTCTGCCAAACATCAGGACCAACAAAGGACAGGCAGCAGCTCAGTGTACAAGAAAACGAGCAGGTACCTGCAATAGGGGTGAAGCTCCACAAGTCCGAACCTTCCTACCACCAGGACCCAATTGTAAGTCTTACTGCCTGACAAACGGGGCTCCAGGCACAGCGAGACCGGGGATGTACCTCAAGGGGTCAGCCCACACACACCAGGGCAGGGAGACACCACTACATCCCACCAGGCCAGTTCTGCCACACAATTCAGGGTCACGGACCAGTGCTCTTCGCCATCAACGATTCCCCAGCAGGGGCAGCCCTCAGTACCTACAAGGGCCTCAGTGTGTGTGCCAGTGCTGGCTCAGCACTCTAGGTGTCCCTGGTGCTGTCGGTGGGCTCCACACTGCCTCCATCTTCCGGACTCTATGGTGTCACGCTTTAGCACACGCGTCCCACAGAGCTCCAACAAAGGTCCTCCTTCACGCTGCGTTGTTCCTGCAGCTCATGCAGCACTCGCCCTCCTCCTCAGTGGGTGCGCGGGAAGCGGGCTGTTCACCTCAGATCACCTCACCCACTCGTGGTCTCCTCTGGGGTCTCTGCCAAGCTTTGGACCACCCTCTCCACCTCGGGACATCCACGGGAGGAAGGCCCCTCACCGCGAGCTGTCTCCCCAGCAGCTGCAGGGCCTTGCGCTGCAGCATTCACACAAGATCAAAGGCCCAGATCCATGAGAAATACCGGACCCACCGGGCTGAGCCACCTTCAAGTTGAGGCAGCCACCCTCTGACACCCCAGTCTGCCGTCAGAATACACTGGGCTGCCTCTGGGCCGCTATTATTCAGGATATTGTGAGCTGACACATGGAGCTCAGCAAAACTCTGCCATTCCTGGAAGGGCTCACTAGCGACACCCCCGATCTAACTCGCAACTTTATTTGGGTGTACAGATTGCCTGGATACGATCAGATTTTTCCAGGCCTCGTAGCAGATCTGGAGGTAGAGCTACTAGGCAACTTCAATAATTGACAGTTGTAGGTGGTTTTGACAATTCTCTGGACCTAAATGACTCAGATTTAGTAACTAATATTCTCCAAAATATGTCAGATCTTCAGCTGACACATCTGGTTTCTAGACGGACATATCACTGGTCACATGTGAAAGTATTTTTCGAACCCAAACCATTTCAATTAATTCTCTTCCGCACTTCCTCTGCCATTCAGTTTAGATACCATTTGACCATCACTTCTATCCATCAATCATTGTCTTTTAAAAAAATTTAAAAATAAACGTGCTTGGAATCCTTTTTAATATGATGGAACTGCACCTAAAATCTTTATGCATTGCCTCAAGAGACATAACATCTAGCCCTCGGGTAGGAAATGTTGACTTAATTGACCTGACAGAGGATGTGGAGTGTAGAGATCCATCTAATACACACTCCCTAAGAGAGAAGAAAGTGTGCAGATCTTCACCCTGACAGTGACCACCTCACCCCCTGTAGACCTCTATCCACATTAGGCACAGGTTTATATAGGTCTATGGGAACGTGTGTATCTCTCTCCATTTTATCATAGAACATCTCTGGCATATGCAAAATAAACATGGACCTAGTTTGGCATGATTTCATTCTCGATAATGGCATCATATGTTTCCAGGAAACCTGACTTTTTGAGCCCATATACAAGCTAGGATACTGTACCACCTTCAGCCCTCCTTCTAAAATAAAAAAGGGTCACCCAAAAGGTGGTCTACTTATATGGATTAATATAGGCCTAGAAGCTGCATGCAAGAGTACCTGGTTTTAAGGGGGGGGTACAACTTTATAATCCTAAACACCTTTTTTAAGACCTAACCAAGCAGCAATAAATGATCTTGTACAATCTCTAGTGCTCGTGCTTAATAACACTGCTAACATAAAAGAAAGAATTCTCATCCTCTTGGGAGATATGACCTGTCAGCTTGAGTCAAAGAACTTTCCTATGGAAGATGTAACTGTGGAGAATGACATATGGGGTATACCAGATCTCCATGCTTGTCCTCCTTCGCATAATTACCCTTTAACAAACACACTTGCTGCAGTCACCCAGCCAGAGAATAACCCTGCAGATTACACCTTTTAGAGAAATTACGAGTTGCATAGATTATACTTTAATCAATGTAAAATACTGGTTCATAATCAAATCATTTTAAGTAATTGAGTGCATAAAGAGTGACCTTGATCCTCTGATTGCGAATCTTACGCTTAATATCACTCGAGGCAAGGATTGAAACATCTCTTTTCCCCTGAGTTTAGACCCATCGACTAACTTGAAGACTATCAGATGGCCCTCAATTAAGGAGCCTTCTGTTCTTTTCTACTTTTATCCAAACCGGTTACCATTACTGTAAGAACAGTATTTAAGTAACACAACCTTGAATCCTTTAGACTTCTTTGATCACCTGTTTCTTGAGTCAAACCCGCTCGTTTCAAGACCCTCTATAGTAACACATAATCAAATAGTCTGTAAAAGTGGATGGTTTGACCACACGTGTAGAAAAGCAAAACTCTTCACTCCTCAATTAATTAAAAACTACAAAGATGTAAGAGGAACATTGAACAAACCAAGGGATTTCTGGTTTATAACTTGGAATGCTGCAAAACCTGATGAAGGATATCCAGCCAACAATATTTCGGGTACAATCTGGCAAGAACATTTCCAAAAATTGTATTCAACTAAGGCCAATTCACACTTGTTGGAATTCAATAAAGACTTGAGCCCTAATTACTCATTGTAACATCAGTTTCCACTCTTCAGTGACCATGTACTCTTTTTCCCTAGCAGAGGTGAAGAGACCGACCCGGTCTATCACAGCATGGTAGCAAGGGTCACGGTCCAGACAACCTACCGGCAGACCTCTTTAGGTGTGAGCTGGATATTTGGGTCCCTTTCCTGCTAAAATTCTTCAATGGAATTAAAGTCACATAAAATGTTTCTGCTAGTTGGAGGAGTGCCATAACAATCCCAATATATAAGAAGGGAAATCGAGAGGTCCGTTCAAACTGTAGGCCAATATCCTAATAGATTATTTAGCCAAGATAGATGCAAAAAACATTCTTCATCGGTTGGGGGAATGGGTTGCTAGCAATCGCATCATATCTGAAGCACAGTGTGGGTTTCAAAAGGGAGTTTCAACAATTGACCAATGCTTTATGCTGTTTCTTATTCTACAAAAGTATGTTGAGTTAAGGGGCCAGACTTTGTACCTGGCATTCATTGAACTTCAAACAGCCTTCGACAGAGTACCCCACTCCCTACTTTGGTGTGCTCTTCTAGCCTTTGATATCCCACTTAATTTGCTATCTGAAATTCAATCCCTATATAACAAACATTATGCTTTGTTCCGCTGGGGCCTAAAGGAAGAACACTGAACCGGTGAACATCAATATGGGAGTTAGGCAAAGATGTGTCTTGGCCCTTTTGTTGTTTCTCTTATAACTTAATGACTTGGCTATTATGATCAATAAACTGGATGCTGACGCACCTTCCCTAGATGGGAAGAAGTGGGGACTTCTGCTATTTGCGAATGTTGCAGTCCTCATTTCCAAAACCATGTCAGGCCTACAGCTACAACTGTTTTTGCAAATAGATGTAAGGAAAAGGGACTATGTATTAATATCTCCAAAACATGAATAATGGTTTGCCAGAAGAAGCATTCTAAGTATACACCTCTCTCAAAATGTTTACTAAATAATACAATGCTAGAAATTGTACCAGGATTTGCATACTTAAGAGTCCACATATCGAACAAATTAAACTGGTTGACACACATAGAAAAGATTGGATTGACTCTAGCAAAACAAGGCGGTGCTGTTGTAAACCTTTCTTCTTGTCTTGGAGGTAAAACCTTATCTCATGCTGCAAGAGTTTATAAAGCTCAAGCAATTCCAGTTGCAGTCTACGGGGCAGTTAGTTTGTGGATATACTCCCTATGCAAAATTACAGGTGATGGAAAACTAAATTCTCAACCATGTTACGGGCTTATCTCTCAGTGCTCCATCATCTCCCGTTGTCATGGAATTGGGCATAACAAAAATCAAATGTAACATTATGCTGAAATCTCTTCTTCATTGTTTACAATTGTGGAATGTTTGTGAACTCTACGGATATAGGGAAGGTGTATGCAATATTCTTTAGACCCATGAAGGGTAATCGTTATGCTGGCTTGTACTTGTCAAGAATATGTTTTGCGAAATTGGCCTATCAACGTTTGGTGACGATCCTACCAAATATGGCCTATTACCAAAAATCATTTTTAATAATGCATTGTGACGACTGGGTTGTTAAAGAAAAGTTGGATTCTTGTTACTCATGCCAACTATCTTCAATATGCATTTTATCGAAATCTTGTTTAGGCATAGCAATTTATCTGGACTTTCCAGCACCCAAGAATGTAACAACTCTCTTCTATGCCAAAATATGCCATGGCCTATTACCTATTGCTACCTATACAAGCCATTGAGCACTAAACCTCACAACTAATTGTCCTTCTTGTGAGACCATCGTGGAAGATTAACTGAATTTTCTGGTTTTATGCCCATTTTATGATGCTTTTAGGCTTAGATGGCTTAAACCAATTTTAAACTCTTAACAAAATCAGAACCAGACGGGAAGCTATTGGACTATTTACGAATAATCCCTCCCTACCTGTATTTATTTCTCTTTGAACTTTTTTAATGAAAGCTTTTGTTCTTAGGAAGAATTAATTTAAGCAGTCACAGTTTTGACTTCAAAATCATTCCACTAAGGAAATATTTCCAGTTTTAAACCTTCGTAATTATATCTTCTTGTCTCAGTTATTTATTTTATGTATTTATTGGATTTTTATAATGCGCTTATACAACAAGAAAGTGTTTCAAAGCACCACAAGGCACACAGGAAGGGAACAAGGGAGAAAAATGAACAATAGAAATAACAATGAATAAATAGAAAGAGACAGCAGTCTTACTAGACCTTGTGACATTCAGTGCGTGCAAGTGCAGTGAAAAGAAAAGAGGGGGGTGGGATGAGGGTAAGTGCTACTAGGGTCACCTAGGGGAGGAAGTGCCAGAGGTGCCAGTTGGGGAGGCAACAGGTAAGAGCATTTGCGGCAACATCCCAGGGGAAAAGGGAGATCTACCGGCCAACAAGTAGGTGCGGAGCAGAGGCAAACACCACCTGACAGGGCAGTGCAGGGGGGTGCTGGGGGCCAGGACCATATTCTATATTATATGTAATAAGTATTTATATCTTCATGTTGGGTGGCAGGAATTTGTTTCTGTTGTGCTTTTATGGTGTATGCCGAAATAAAGCTTGACTAGACGTCACTTTTAGATAGTCTCATGTCCTGTGTCTCATTTCCAAGTGTAAAGAAAAAGGATAACCTCAAAGATTCCTGCCTGCCAAAAGTCTTCAAGAAACTGGCACTGGATCCTATTGTTTCCAGTATGCTTTGTGATATTTCGGAACTCCTCATAACCCCTCCTCTGGAATTGTACATCATAGTGTGATTAGGTTGCTTTCCATCTGAACAATCGGTTGACTCTTCAGAACTATCAAATCTACCTTATACGGCAAAAGTGATTGAGCTTGGAGGTAGAACAGCAATTCCACACCTTTGAAGATGATAATGACATCTTTGTCTCTCCCAGGCATGCTTTATACCTTTACATAGGACTGATACTTTCCATGACCTCCATCATCTAACGTGGCGGATGGATGCTGGGGCTGTGGTCCTCCTAGATCTGTATGCAGCATTTGACACTGTATGGCATAAAACCTTTCCTCAGACTTGTGGATGTGCCCTGCAGTGGTATGGATTTTAAATGGTCTCTTTCTTTTCTGAGCAGCATGAATAGAAGATGTTTCTTTTCTTCCAAAGCATATCACGTAACACGTGTTGTCACTCAGAGCTAGGCAGTGTCAATGCGAGTACTAGCCCCCTTGTCTGCCCTGCTTTTTAATGTTAGTATTAGCCCCATTTTGGAACTCACTAAATCATATGGTGTCACTGAACATTTGAATCCAAATAATTTAGAGATTTTGATTAATGGCAAATAGATGGGTGTGTGACCACTTAACCTGTAACTTGGGGAATTGTAAAATTGCCTGAAACCTGCAAATGTAGCACATAATTTGGCAGTCTTAATTAATATAAGTCCGACATTGACTTGACTCCAAAGATGGCTTCAATGGTTAAGAAAGGTTTATTTTTGCCTGGGCCCCCTTAGGAGAGTTCTCCCTTTTCTAGACTTCCCCAGTACAGTCCAGGTTTGTCGGGCATGTATACTGTCAACACTGCAATTTGTTAATTAGGTCTGCTAAAATATCTGCTCAATAGGCATATCGGAATGCTGCAGTCTGTTTGATCATGACCATCCCCAGACGACTGCATTGGCTGCAGGTGGATTACCACTTAAAATTGAAGCCACCCTGCACCGTCCAAAGTGCATTACATTATTCAGGGGTGATTTTTCTCAAACAGATATTTATGAGGAACACTCCATCTTGCCCCGAAGAGTAGTATTTTTACTCTGCTTGTGGTCCCTGTAAACAGAAAAATACTAGCGATCAGGTCTTCTCTGTTTGATCCACTGTGCTTCCTATTACAATCAGAGGCATTTTAGGAAGGGGTAAAGACGTTTCTATGCTCACATTAAACTCCACTAAATTTCCACTTCATGTTATCGAGTCTGCAGGCGAAATGTAGTTTACCAGTGCTGGGCGGCTGTTTCAGAATATGTATTTTAAAAAAAAAAAAATGTACATAATATTACCATAATGTCAAACTTCAAGGAGATGAGATGGACTTTTATTACTTCATCCTACAAACAATAAACCATGGCTTGTGCACCAGCATGAATTGATGCTCAACCAACTCACATAGTCGGGTGGGTACCACAAATGGTGGCAGGTGCAGTTTGAGAGGAAAACCTTGTTTATTGTTAACAGAACACAAACTCTGTTCTGGTTTGCTCAAAAGAATGAAAAATAAGCAAATAATCTGTTCAGTCGCTTTCCAGGGGTCCTACTTCAAGAATTCTCCCCTTCAACAATGCAGCAGTTAAAACCAGTCTCTCGGTTTGTTTGTTTAATTTATTTGTAGAGTGCTCCGGACCCGAGGGTAGGAGGGCGCTTAAGGAATCGGTTACAGGCATAAGATATGCATTTACATTGACAAAGTACATCAATTTACAAAGTCTTTTTTACAAAGTACAACAATTTACATATAATGCAGGTATGGTGGCGGCTGTTAGATATTAGAGATGAGGGTAAATGCTACTCTTTGTTCAGTAACCAGCCAATAACAAGTTTCCTAAAGATCGAGAATGACTCAGTAGTTGTAATTTTGAGTGGTAGGGTTGGGAGGCTAGCACAGTGAAACTAGCGCCTCCTGCTCTTTTTAAGGCAAATCTGGGCACTAACAGGCATAAGGAGTTGGATGATCTGGTGGTTCTGGATGTGGGTTTTAAAGTGAATTTGTTGGAGAGGTACGGTGGGGCTAGGTTGTTTAAGGCCTTGTAAGTGAGGCAGATAGTTTTGAGGTCAATTTTTTGCTGTATGGAGAGCCATTTATACGCTTTCCTGGTTGTGGAGCTGTGCTCACGCCTTGAGATGTTGAGTGCTGCTCGCAGAGCATTGTTCTGGAGAACCTGGAGTTTGTTAGTTACGGATTGGTTGGCTCCTAGGTACAGGCTGTTGCAATAGTCTAGTTTGGATTGAATGAGTGCTTTGGCCAGAGTGAGACAGCTGTCGGGGTGAAAGGAAGGGTCTGCTAGCCCTAATTATCTTACCCATATAGACAGTGGCCGAGGCGGTAGAGTTGATTTGTTTGGAGAGGTTGGTGTTGGCATCAAGGTGGAAGCCTAAGGTTTTCACACTTTTAGCGATAGGGATGGTGTTACCATCTATGATAATGTTCTTGTAGCTGGGACTGAGTTTAGACAGGTTATTAGGAGAGCCGACCAGCAGAAGCTCTGTCTTCTCATCATTCAGGCAGAGGCCGTGGGTGGCCATCCATGCCTGAATGATGGAGAAGATTTCGTTGATCCGGGTGACGTCGCATTGTAGTTGCCTGAGATGGTGAGGAGAATCTGGGTGTCATCTGCATAGTTGGTGTAGCTGACACCCAGACGGTCCAGTTTGTCGAATAGAGGCTTCGTAAATATATTGTACAAGGTGGGGGAGACACAGGAGCCTTGTGAGACTCCGAAGGTGATGGGGATCGGGTCAGCAGCAGCTGTTGTGGAGAAGACTCGCATGGTTCTATTCGCCAGGAAGGATTTTATCCATGCGGAGGCAGAGGAGGAGAAGTGGGCTGCGATAGATAGGTGGTTGCATAGGATTTCGTGGTCAACTAAGTCGAAGGCCGCTGAAAGGTCTAAGAGAAGTAGGGTTGCTGCATTGCCTTTGTCTTTGATTTCATCAATCTGGCTTTTTAGGTCAACCAGTTCCATGTTGATGTCTGAAGCCAGATTGACGTATACCTAGCAGTTGATTAGATTCCAGGTATTGCTGAATCGGGATGTAGGCGACTCTGTCCAGGATTTTTAACAGAAAAGGGACAGTGGTGATGGGTCTATAATTAGTTGGTATGGCTGGGTCTAGGGATTGTTGTTTTAGGAGAGGGAGCACCCAAGATTGTTTTATGTTGTTGGGGACAGAATTGTTAGCAAATGAAAGGTTGATTAGCTTGGTGATAAAAGGGGAGAGGTCTCTGGCAGCGTCTTTTATTATTTGGGCAGGGCAGCTGTCCCCTTTGCAATTAGAAGGTTTTAGGGAAGACATTTTTTTTTGGACTTCTAAGATAGTTACTTTCTTAAAGGTGAAGCCTATATTGGCTTTGTTAGGTGTTGGTGGGCTTAAGCTAGGGTTAGTGGTTTTGTTGCTGAAGAGTTGTTGACGTTTGTCCTCAAATTTGGTCTGGAGCCCTGTGATTTTATTGTTGAGAGCATTCTGGATGCTGGTGCACCAGGGTTTATCTTTTGAGCAGTTGTCTGGCGGGGATTGGGATTTCTAGCTCCTTTAGAATTTTAAATAATTCTTTGGTGGAAGAGCCTGCCTGGTCAATCCTGACGTTGTAGGCATCTTTTTATTGGTGCAAATTATCTCACTTTTGTATAGCGCAGAGATGTTCTTGAGATTGGATTGGTTTTCAGGTGATGGATTGGTTTTCCATAGTAGTTCTAGTTTGGCTTTCTTTTTCCTGAGTAGTTTGAGTTCGGGAGTGTACCACGAATTCAAGTGGTTTATTGGTTTACTTTTACGTAGTTTCAGAGGGGCAATGGTATCGATGACGGTAGCCATGGAGTTGTTGAAGGTGTCAACTAGTAGGTTAAGGTCAGCATTGTCCGGTAGAGCGTTAAGGGTGGGTAGGACCAGAGGTAACAGGCCTTCGGCAGTGATGTTGCGCTTGTTTCTGGTTGGGCAGGTAGATGACAGGGGGCGTTTCTTAGGCCTGGCCTGGTTGATGTGAATTTCTAGTGGGATAAGGTAGTGACCCGTCCATGTGAGAGGTTGGGGGTCCTTGCAGGTGGTATTGCAGTTAAAAGTTGCTACCCAGTTGAGAATTCTGACTTACTGGTGAGTCGGTGAGATACTGAGTTGAACAAATCCGTGCTCAGTTAGGGCATTTGCTAAGGATGCGGCTGGTGCGTCCTTGGGGTCGTTGTAACCCAGATTGAAGTCGCCGAAGATAATAGTTTGTGCTAGTGGCTTGGAATTTTCAGTGATGAGCACTGTAATGTCTTCCTCAAAGGTTCCAGGGTGGCCTCGGGGTATATATAAGGTGTAGTGTAATTGTACTTGTGGGGGAGGTTTGTAACTTGATTGAGAGCTTTCCCAGCACTCAGTCTCTTCTTGTGGGCACACTAAAATTCACTCCTCTCAGTTTAAGATGAGATCAGCTGCTGTCGTCGTGGCTAGGTCTGTAGATGTAGTTGTGTCCCGATAATCAGTTGCATCAATATCTGGAGCTTTGTTTCCAGATGCAGGCAGAGCCAGGCTAGCAGATGGCCCAGGTTTTCACATGGAGGAACTTGAGGATCTTTTCTTATCTCACCTTCCCGGGCTAATGATCTCCTCCCTTTTCTGCTCTTGACTCAATACTTTCTGAACCTGGCCCACCTCTACTGCAGGCCGTGCACCCACCTGAACGTTGGGCTCAGCCCATTCAGATCTGGGGAATGCATTGGGAAACGCCTATGCGCTTCTGCCTCTCTGCTCTGACTCAATGCCATCATCCTAATTACTCCGTTGTCCTCCACTTCATCCTGTGACCTCCTCCTACGACTTGCCTCTTCCCTCCTGCAATGTTTCTCTTCTTTTACCTCCTCTATTCCTACCAACTCTTTCTCTCTTCCTACCTATGTTTACCTCCTCCTTTGTTTTCTTGGCTCCTCCCTGCACCTCCTTTCCTTTTAACACCTCCTTTTCCCTCTTATTACTTCCTGACATGTGTCTGCCTTCCACCTCCTTTTCCCCCCTCATGCCTCTTCTCTCCAACTTCCTCCTCCAGCCTCCAACCCACTCAGAACACAGCTCTTTTCTCACTCCAAACACCCTCTCTGAGATTTTCACATTTCTGTACCCGCTATCATCTTCCCCAGCGTTGGGCTTCCCAAAATTGGGTGCACCAGAGTTTTGGTTTGAACTCTGATCATGGGTTTGATCCTGATATGTTAATCTGGTCAGCATTGCAGTGCTCTTTACATTTTATAACTGGCCCATATGCATGGGTTTCCTATAATTTGCCTATAATCAAAGTTCAATACAATGTATCCAAACTTTAATAGTCATGATTTTCTACTATGTTATTTCATGATCATATGTACTAGACGCATTTTATTGCAAAAAGGTATGAAAGAGTCTACGGAAATGAACTGATTTCGAGTGACATAACTTTGTGGATTTCTGATCGGGTGCAGGTTTTCTTCCAGGTGCGGTTTCAGTGTCTGTTTCATCTTTAGTTGGAACGTTTCTGTCTTTGTGACATCCATGTTAGACAGATTCACATGCAGTACCCTGGGGGGACACTATAGGCAATTAAGACTACAAGTGTCAATACAATTTCGCCTTTGGTACAAGCCTGTACTACACAGTTATGTGGTAGCAGTGGCTGAGCAGCCAGACTTATCTCAAGAGTTGAGTGAGCAGCAAAACAAGTTACACAAAGGACCCACAAATACAGTTATTCAAATATACACTTACTCAAGGTTTCTTGGTAAAAGAATATACATGTATTTACCCAGTCAGTTAGAAAACATTACAGTAGCACAAGCAGCTCAATATCATACACTAATACACCACAAAAATCCAGTAAATGAACAAGCTTAGCTCCAAAATGAAGTGGGAGCAAAATGGCACTTCAGATACTTAATAAAGGGGGAAAAAGACAAGGTTATAAGAATAGACAGCCCAAATACATTCATAAGCAGGGCAAAGGGTTTCAGTTAAATAGAACCAGCAATTCTTCTCAACAGGCGTGGGCCAAAGTCAATGGTTCAGAGTCTTTTTTATAGGATAGCACAGTTCTGGTATATAACGGTTAAGTCTTCGCCACAGAGATTAGAAGAATTTGGCTAGGCGAAAAGTAAGACGAATGTTTAGGGAAGGACAAGCCTTCGTAGTTGAGGAAAGTTTCACGCACTTTCTCGATGGCCGAAAAGATTTCCGGACCGCGTTTGCACAGTACCTTGTTAATGAAGAAAGCTGTAGCTGAGGCAGTTTTTTCTGGCAATTCGAGCGGATCTCGCTGTTCCTGAGCTTCAGTCATGGGGACAAGAAGGAGGACGCCAGGAGGTTCCTGCACTGCCCAGGGAAGAGGCCAAAAGCTGTAGCAAGACGTCGGTTTAAAGTGCAAATGCCTTAAAGTCCACAAGCCCTCGGGCTATCCGGTCAACAGCACTCTGATGAAAATTCGACCAGTTGGGGACGGTGTCCAAGTGGCTTGCGAGTTGGTTGTTCCCACCAAACTCAAGGGAAGAAGTTAACCTTGAAGGGCTTCTCTGTTGTCAGAGTTTCAGGCAATTCGGACCTGCAGCAGGGTTTCACTGGTCGTCCAGGAATTGCAGCAGGCCTCTTCCTTCCTCTTCTCTTCGGTTCTTTCGTTCCAGTGGTCGACTCTGCTTTCCAAGTCCCAGACACCTGCTTTTAAACAGTTTTCCCCCATTCATTCCAGCCTGGCTGTCACTCACACAGCAGGGTGGCTGTCCTTGCCAGACAGCCAGCTGGCCAATCACGCCAGAGTGCATTCAGGTCTCCTAGGAGACTAAGTACAGGGGGTTTCCGGCACCTACCTCACATCCTGTCCATCCCGAGACACCCTGGTGCCAGAGGAGGGCTTCAGCACTGAAGCCCGCCAAAGGCCAACGAACAAAGGGACCAAACCTGGTTTGGTGCGCAGAGACAAAAACCAAGAAGGACCTTTCCTAAAAAAAAAAAAAATGGCGAAAAAAGATGACCAGAGTCTGTTTTTACAGCTAGGTCTTGGGCGCCATATTGGAAAACATGTCTGACCCGATTTTTAGCTACCGTTGTTAGCGTTTGGGAAAAATCATGGTGGTTTGATCTAAACCACTGCCACCAGCCATTTAAAGTAGGAAAGGGTAACATTTTACTATTACATGAGTGTTTTGACTCAGGGTAAGCTAAGCAACCCCTCCAGCACTCTATAGAAAGATGGTGTGTGCTGGGTCGGTAAATTTAAAGAGACTAGTAAATTCAATTTAACTTTACATGCTCTGGGAGACAGTAGTCAGTCCCAGAGAAGGTAGTTAAACCTTGGGAAGTCTGAAAGACATCCCTCTGCCACTGCACTGACGGTGATGTGGGACACACAGAAAAAGATGATGCCTTGGAGTTTGTTTAAAACACCATAACCAAAGAACACAAAAGTAAAACGGACATCAAAATACATTAGTGGGAAAAAAGGCTCACACTCTTTCCAGGTAAAAAAATCAAATCCTAGAAATCCAGCAAAGTTGCTGGGGGTCTCAAACGATAAGGAAAATGAGCACATATTGAGAATTTCCCCTAACAATCGACAGCAACCTTCTCAGCCACTGGCATGCGCTTTCCCACACCTCCGATCCTTATGCTGAACATCACCGTTTTGTTGTTCAATGATTGCATAACTATCCCACACATCGTCCACATGTAGTATTGAGCAAGGGGATTTGTTTCAGCATAAGCCCAAAGGTAGATGCTTCAGGAATATATTGCTGCTCCATTTATGCATGTCTTTTCCTCAGACACAGATGTTTTTCACCAGATCCCATGACTTGGCTTTCTTTCCTGTGTCCATCTTAATTTGTCCCCTCTTCTTTCATCGCTTTTCCTCTGCTTACTGCCTGGCCCACTCGCCACATCATTGCCCAATTCATTTCTCGTGTAACATATGGAAGATTTCGTACTATCCGAGCGTTTCTGAAATCAGTAATTCTTCTAATAAGTCCCCAGGACTCACGGAGTAGTGAAGTGCAACGTTAAGGCAGTAGCACCAATGTTTGTATAATTTTTATTATAGGGTTTTCGCAGCCTTTTCCTTCAGTCTTGCTCCAAAGCAAACGTTTCCTTGTTGATGTGATTATAGACTTTGCATGCTTATTGATATTTCTGTATGTGTGTGTGTCTGCCTCTTCTCTTTCGTCAGCACTCTGGCCATAGTCTTTAGAGCGTACGTTTTTCTACTTAACTTTGCTGAACACACGATATGGTGCTTTACTGGGGTAGTTCTAGTTAAAATGATGGTTGCCAACATGTCTTCCCTGCTTTAGTCACTTGTTGTGCAGCTGGCTGATGTCGGGTATATCACAATCTGGTCCTTTAGAGTTCCTCCAACAATGGGCTATTATGGTTCTCTTGCCTGGTCTGGTGACTTCACCTTTCTCTTCATCTACCCTCTTCGTTGACCGTTTCTTTCATCTGTTGCTCGCTGCTTTGCTTCATTAATCGCAATGCTGAAGAGCTGTGTTTGGGCTGTTTCTCTCTCCTTCCCTTTCGTTCCCATCCGTCCTTCCTTCATAGTCTTCACGAATGCAAAGTCACTAAGAGAGGGACCTTCACGCTATTCTTGTCATTATTGCTATCAAGGGCACCTGGATCAAAACACTCAGACCTCAGTCCCTGCATATTCCTCAGAAGTAGTGTCTCTCCTGTTTTCCTGCTGTATGGTATTGTTTATTTATATAGCGCCTGCACACAGGCAAGTGTTTCAAAGCACATTACTGCCTTTGGCTGCCTGGGAATTACATATTGCTTGCGGAGTGGCAGCCGATGCCTCTGTAATTCTGTCAGAGCAAGTTCACGTTTTTGGAGTTTTCTGGGTTTGGACCAGGCTCCTGAGCCTCTTCTGGTGTGTGATCTGGCTTTGCAGTCACCCCTGTGTGCATCCATTGCTTTCCAGAGGGCCTGCAGTCTTTTAGCTCCCACTATCTTGCAGGGGCTCTTGAGTCAACCACCGCCCTCAGTGCTGTTCACATTAAGTGTCTTCATAGGTTCTCATAGTATCTACTGCTCAGGCACCGCCACCTTCGGGGGTTTGCTGCCTTGTCTTTCTGGGTACTATTCAGCATAATTGCTAGATGTTTGTTTTGTTATTTTGCACTTGTGGTGCAGGAGCCCAAGCATCGGGCAGCTTCCACCAGCCCGGTTTGAGGAGGCCTTGCAACTGAAAGGATGTGTTATCACTAGCAACCAACTTCCTTGCTGCTGCTCCGGAAATCAACCCTGCAAGCAATGCTATTGTACAAACAGGAATAGTGGCCAAGCAAGATAAGCCATGAAGAGCGCCATTACGACAGCAAATCATCTTCTAGATGCGCCATGCAATGAGTATATTTTGGATTGAGCGCCTACAAGATCACTTGTGTATTTTTCTGAAGATTTGAGAGTTGCTTTCGTGGAATCGCCTGTGCTGCGTGTTGAGACTTTCATCTGCCACCTCGCAGCAGCAGCATCTGAACAGACACGGTGGGCTTCGCTGCCCAAATTGACAAGTTATTCTGTCTGCATTTATAAAACATCTTTGTTGTGCGCCAATTCTTGTCCAAGCTGAATCAACAGCAAGCAGGTTGGCTTTGTTTAGCACGCCACGAAAGATAATCTTGTGGTAGGCCACCAGTTACTTAAAAGGAAACCAAAAACACCCACTGCTTGTCCGTGCATTAGTGACGCTCAAGAACATCGTGTGCATATTTTGTTTAAAGCAACAGCAAGAAAAATATCATGAAAACGAATCCAACCCACGCTGGTAGGCTGATCTGGTATATCCTCAAGGAGATTAGAACCTAACCCACTACTTTCCTGAGGCCTGAAGCAGTGCTCAACATGTTGGCCCAGATGAACTGCTGTGCTGTTGTTGACTTGTTTCTGAATAGCAGCTCAGGCTTTACCATGCACTGCACAGGATCCAGAGGAGCAGTCCATCAATTGCCATTGGATCAGGCTCTGCGGATGATGTGCGCGAACGTGCAAGCTACCAGGACAGAGGGGGTCTTTTTTTTATTTTCTCTTCATCTCATGTTCAGCTTGATTTCCTTTAATGGATGTGCATGAGAGTCCTCAACTTTTGAAGTTTCACAAATGTGTCCTTTGCCCCCAAATTTGTCGTTTGTCCTATGTGGCTCTAATTCTGTATTTTGACCATTGTTGTGTCTTAATCATGTGGGATTGTAGTTTTGCAATCGGAGTGGTTGATTTTGCATTTGCATAGCAAGTTATGTTTTCCACACGCCTGCCTTTTGCATGTATGTTACAAACGTTCCTAATAATGCTGGAAACCGCTGCAAACTCATCTTGATTGCTACAGAAATATCTAAATGAGGAACTTGAGAATGTTCTGATAATGTTCCTTTAAGGAAGAAGAATAAGCAAACATGGATGTATTGAGAAAACGTAATCCTTGCTGCAGGTAAGTAACCTCATTGAGTTCTTTCGGCAAGGAAGCCTTGTTTGCTGCTTGTCCTCATTGTTTATCGCACTCCAACCTTGCTTCCAAGGCGAGCACGTTGCTCCTGAGCTATCCTCCCGAGACATGACATTGTGTCTTTTGAACAGTAGGCATTTGAGAGGACTAGGAGCAAGCATTTTGGGGGTTTTCTTTAAAATTCGATTGGTACATGTGTGTTTTAGGAACCTGTTTTGCTAACATAATTTTTGTGCATGTGTGATTAAACATTTCTACATTGGTGTGGATTAATGGCACCTGTGTACAATTGCAATATTCGTTTCCTGACAATATTCCTCTAGAACGTCTCGGATATGGGATGCGCCAAACACATATGCGAACAGATATAAGTGCCTTTCACGTGTGTTACTGCCTAAAGCCACACGTTACAATATGTTGTGAACCTTTCACTTGTAAATGAAAAGAAGTGTTAACAGTGCATAGTTGGGGCTCTGTAAACCCGAAAACCAAGAAGCGATGGTCCGAGCATAGCCTCTCTTGCTTAGGTGGATCTGATTGATGCAGAGCCTTCTATTGACCCCATTTTCGTTGTCGTTTCTCTCCCTAAGTGAGAGAGGGCATGCACTAATCACACTAAAGCTTAGAGCTGCAGCGCAAGAAGGCTCGAACATGCACAGGGGGTGTGGTCTTGCATGTTGGGCTGCTCACACAGGTGTCAGAAACCAGACACATTTGCATATCACTGCCCTGTTTCTTTAATGATGGGAGCAGAATTAAATACAATGTTCTATTAGTAGTAGACTCCGGGAGTAGTGTCAGCATTTGATTACAATGGCTTGCCGCCATCACTTTTTAGTCTTAGTTTGTGTCCCTAAGTGTTAAGCTGCGCGTCTCTGGAGCGCTGCGTACCTGAAGTTTCAGTTGCTGGTCTCGCCGGTGACGCCAGACTGGTAGGCTAGGAAGCGACCCCGACCCAACCCTAATGGAACAGGGATGGATTGGAATCACCTCCCGACACCACTGGCTCACCTCCCTGCGGATTAAAGTGACGCCGGGACAGTGCAAGCACTGACAGGGAGGTGATGAGGTGTTGAGCTGGTATGGTCCGGTAGAGTTTCACAAACTGGAGGATTGAGAAGGTCTTCAAAGATGTCCAGGCACGATCCTCCAAGGCAGTTGATAATCAGGAGGGCTGGCACCCAGAGCCAAACAGGCAAGGAAGATCCAGGCAAACAAGGAGATCAGGAAGAGAGTGGAACCCAGGGAACAGGAAGGCCCAAGGAGAGGGGAGAAAGCCAGGACGGGGGACCCACAACCTCCTAAGGGCCACAGAGCCAAGGGAAACTATCCCAAGAGAAATGAACCCAGGAGGAGGGGGAAACTGGAAGGCAGGAACCACAAGGAAGGGACCCAACAGGAGCTGAGGCAGCCCGAGAGGCCAGGGAACCGGACAAGGAAGCAGGAGCCAAGGAGCAGGAACCTGATGCAAGGGCACCAAGCGACGGTAAGTGGGAAACAAACCCCGTTAAGACGCGATCTGTAGAGGGCCGGACGCTATTTACAGCGTCCGGCACGAAAGCGAGGCTCGGAACGCTAGCGGGGCTGCGCATGCGTAGCGGCCGAGCGGGCACCAGAACGAGGCTTGGAACACAAGCTTGTCTGCCCGTTCCTGGTTACCCGCGGGGTTCGCGCATGCAAGCGAAGGTGTCGAGCGCCGGCCCGCTGCCTACAGCCACGCTTCCCAAGCCGGTAATATGGGTACAACTGCCACGTCCGGGGACGGATGCGACGAGAAGGCCAGGTAAGTGTCCTAACACCATACCCCCCTCCGGAAAGACCGGAAGAACCCGGCTTCCAAGGAAAACGGGCATAAAATTCCCTAACCAAACGAGGGGCATGAACGTTCTCAACAGGTTCCCAAGTGCGATCACAGGCAGGATAGCCCTTCCAGTCAATCAAATACTGCAATTTACCCCTAAAGAGACGGGAATCACATATTTCCTGCACCTCAAATTCAGGGAAACCTTCAACGTCAATTGCTGCGGGTCGGGGGCAGGCACGATGGAAGGGATCTGAATGATAAGCCTTTAAAAGAGATACATGAAAAACAGGGTGGACCCTCCAGGATTCTGGCAACCTAAGTTCAAAAGCTACTGAAGATACCCTCTTGACAATCGGAAAGGGGCCTAAAAACTTAGGAACTACTTTCAAGGGTACGTTCCGTGCAGGCAAATATCTGGAAGATAACCACACAAGATCTCCCACCCGGAATGGTGGCTCAGGGCTCCGATGTTTATCGGCCTGTCTCTTCATGGTCTCACGTGCCTTGGCCAGGGTACCAGCCGCTTGGCGCTGCAGATTCTGGATATCGGTGACAAGGCGATCCGCCGAAGGAACATTACTTGATAGTACTGGCGTAAAAGGCAGCAATCTGGGATGAAGGCCAAAGGTACAGAAAAAGGGACTTAGTCCGGTTACAGAATGAACTGAATTGTTATACGCAACTTCAGCCAAATCGAGATGCGACATCCAATTTGTTTGGGAGGCATTGGCAAAACAACGGAGGTACTGTTCTAACGTTTGGTTTGTCCTTTCTGTCTGTCCGTTGGTTTGTGGATGATAGCCAGAACTGAGTGCCCTATGGATGCCTAAATGCTGGCACAATTGACCCCAAAAGGAAGAGATGAACTGAGAACCACGGTCGGATATTATCTTGACAGGTAATCCATGCAGACGATATACATTGTGCAAAAAGGCACGTGCTACTAGAGCAGCCGTGGGAATTCCTGGGAAGGGAATGAAGTGGGCCATCTTGGTGAAACAGTCGACGATAACCATGATACAGGTATGACCTTCGGAGGGCGGAAGGTCGACAATGAAATCAGTGGCGATTGTATGCCAAGGAAAAGGTGGTGTTTCCATGGGATGTAAAAGACCTACAGACTTCATGCATGGAACCTTGACCTGGGCACAGATGGGACAGCATTCCACATAACGTCTGACTTGCAAAGTCCATTTAGGCCACCAAAAATGTCGAGAAATGAGTTCTTGCGTAGACCGAATACCACAGTGACCCTCTATCTTGGAGTCGTGAAAGCTTTGTAGGATTGTCTTGCGAAGCTCATCCGTGGTAGGTATAACCTATTCTGGAAAAAAAGCAATCCGTCCTTCTCCCTCAACTGGTGACGTCTCATCAACGTATCCCGAGAAGAATCAGACAAGGTAGCTTGTACCACCCTATGCAAGAACGATGGCAAAGCCAGTAGAAAATGCTTGGGAGCAATCACAGGCTGGTCTCGTCCTTCATGTTGCACATCATCAGCCAAAGAACGGGAAAGAGCATCCGCCTTCACATTACTGCTACTGGGTACATAGGTGACATGGAAATCATACTGTGAAAAAAAAAAAGCCCATCGAGCTTGGCGGGAGGTCCGACACTGCAGAGAGCGTAGAAATTGCAAGTTTCGATGGTCAGTGCGTACCTCCACCGGAAAGCGTCCTCCGAGAAGATGATGGTGCCATTCTTCAAAGGTGGTCTTGATGGCCAGTAGTTCCTTTTCGATAATGGGATAGTTCCGTTCACTAGCGTAAGTTTTCTGGAGTAGTAGGCTACAGGGAACTCTATTCCAATGCTCGGATCTATCTGAAGTAGAACGGCTCCCACAGCAAAATCCGAAGAGTCGGCTTCCACGATAAACGGCTGGTCGTCTTGGGGATGATGTAAAATAGGCGCGGAACTAAAGGCCTTCTTTAATTGCTCAAAAGAGGCGGCAGCATCATGCCCCCAAAACAAAGATTCTCTTACTGCTGGTCAAACAGGTTAAGGGTGCAGATAATTGCGAAAAAGATGGAATGAATCTCCGGTAGAAATTAATGAATCCAAGAAAACGTTGAAGAGAATTTCTGTCGCTGGGAACTTTCCATTCTAGGATTGCACGAACCTTGGCTGGATCCATGTGTATACCCGACGCACTGATTACATACCCAAGAAATTCAATGTGGTCTTGGTGAAAAAGACATTTCTCAAGCTTAGCGTAAAGGTTATTCACATGTAGCCGCCGAAGTACCTCTTTTACATGTACTATGTGCTCTTCGAGATTTCTTGAAAACACCAATATGTCATCCAAATAAACCCAGACTGAGGTCCCGATTAAATCAGAAAATATATGATCCATTAGACGCTGAAAGACAGCTGGGGCATTACATAGCCCAAAAGGCATAACTCTGTATTCATAGTGCCCGCTTGGAGTCTTGAAGGCCGTCTTCCATTCATCTCCGGCCTTTATCCGTACCAAATGGTAGGCTCCACGGAGATCAAACTTGGAAAATATTCTTGACTCACGTAAAGATTCCAAAATAGATCGAATCAAGGGAAGTGGGTATCTATCCTTTCTAGTGATGTCGTTTAGTTGGCGATAATCAACACACGGGCGCAGGGTACCCTCCTTCTTCTTTACAAAAAACAGTGGGAATCCTGCCAGTGAATTAGAAGGAGCAACATACCCTTTCTGAAGACATTCTTCAAGATACTCCTGCAAAACCTCCTTTTCTTGAGCGGTCAGGGAGTACACCTTGCCATGTGGAATCACAGCGTCGGGCAACAGGTCGATGGCACAATCAAAAGATCTGTGAGGAGGTAAGGGAATGTCCTTAGGTTCAGAGAAAACCTCATGAAATTCAGCATATTCAGAGGGAACTGAAGAAACAGAGAGTAAGCGTGGCACACCAACCCCTTCAGTCTGGGTGGCAATCGATGATTGCGTTGAAGAAGAACCGATATGGCAACAGTCCTGCACACAACGATCAGAGCTGAAAACCAAGGTCTGAGTCTGCTAGTTGATGTTGGGGTTATGGTGTAATAACCAAGGCAATCCCAAAATGATCGGATAAGAGGGAGTCTTGATGACATCCAGAGAGATCGGTTCGTGATGTTCTTCAATCCACAAACTCGGTGTCTCGGAATGTTGATGGACCGGACCCGAAGACAACGGGGTACCGTCAATAACTTCCACCACTGAAGCACAATTCTTTTCAATCAAGGCAATACCATTCCTGATGGCAAAATCAGCGTCCATATAATTTCCAGAGGCTCCACAATCCAATAATCCCAGTACCTTAATGGGTTCTTTTCCTGACCAAGAGACCTTGAGTGTTAAGACCATAAGCACGACTGGTTGCATGGGTTGTCGGACCTGTGCTGAATCGAGAAGGACTGTAGAAGAAGAGAGGCCCATCGTCGCCTTTCCCCTAAACAATAGGCCATTCAGTTTTCCGACTTCCGAAGTGGTCTTAATGGACAAGTACTGAGATAATGGCCGGAGGCCCCGCAATACAGGCACAACCGTAGGTCTCGTCTACGTTTCTTCTCGGCATCAGATAGGGGACCTCTGACCGCTCCCAGTTGCATAGGTTCAGGAGTTGGTTCAGACGAGGTAGATGCTTTGGCTGGCACTGGAATGAATCTTGGAATTGACCTTTCCAAACGGCGCCTCTCACCCCTTCTCTCAGACAACCTGTGATCGATCCGCATCACTTGTTCTTGCAATGCTTGCAGGGTTTCAGGTTCTGGAATATGGAGAAGTTCATCCTTATATTCGTCTCTCAACCCCCTACGAAAAAGGGTTTTCTGAGTAATCTCAGGCCATTGTGAATCGGTGGCCAGCTGACGAAAACGGCTGATGTAGGTGATTATATCACTGGATCCTTGCTTCAGGTCCATGAGCTGATTTTGCGCAGCAGCGGCGAGATTGGGAGACTGGAACACCTCCAGAAAAGCCTTATCAAAGGCCACAAAATCCTCCAGAACTGGACTCTTGGCAGCTACCAAAGGAGTGGCCCAGGCCAATGCGTTTCCGGTTAGATTTCCCAAAATGTACCCAATCTTGGCCTTATCCTGGTTGAAATGCGTAGGGCGGCACAAAAAATGTATTCTACAATGATTGCAAAATTCTGCCACCCGTCTAGGATCTCCGTCAAATTTTATTGGGCTGGTCTGAGCCATCACAGACTCTGCAGAGGTACTGGGGGTAGCCCCTTGAGCTACCAGCTGACGTAAGGCCAAATTCTCCTGATGCAATACTGTCATCTCGGCGCGTAGGGCCCTGATCTCATTCCTCAATTCCTCAGAATCCTCCATTTCAGAATCGGAACTGGTTGTTAGGCGTCTTAATCTGTTATGCTGCGCGTCTCTGGAGCGCTGCGTACCTGAAGTTTCAGTTGCTGGTGTCGCCGGTGACGCCAGACTGGTAGACCTTCAAATAGAATGCAGAAATTGTAACGCTAGGAAGCGACCCCGACCCAACCCTAATGGAACAGGGATGGATTGGAATCACCTCCCGACGCCACTGGCTCACCTCCCTGCGGATTAAAGTGACGCCAGGACAGTGCAAGCACTGACAGGGAGGTGATGAGGTGTTGAGCTGGTATGGTCCGGTAGAGGTTCACAAACTGGAGGATTGAGAAGGTCTTCAAAGATGTCCAGGCACGATCCTCCAAGGCAGTTGATAATCAGGAGGGCTGGCACCCAGAGCCAAACAGGCAAGGAAGATCCAGGCAAACAAGGAGATCAGGAAGAGAGTGGAACCCAGGGAACAGGAAGGCCCAAGGAGAGGGGAAAGCCAGGAGGGGGGACCCACAACCTCCTAAGGGCCACAGAGCCAAGGGAAACTATCCCAAGAGAAATGAACCCAGGAGGAGGGGGAAACTGGAAGGCAGGAACCACAAGGAAGGGACCCAACAGGAGCTAAGGCAGGGAACCGGACAAGGAAGCAGGAGCCAAGGAGCAGGAACCTGATGCAAGGGCACCAAGCGACAGTAAGTGGGAAACAAACCGCGTTAAGACGCGATCTGTAGAGGGCCGGACGCTATTTACAGCGTCCTGCACGAAAGCGAGGCTCGGAACGCTAGCGGGGCTGCGCATGCGTAGCGGCCGAGCGGGCACCAGAACGAGGCTTGGAACACAAGCTTGTCTGCCCGTTCCTGGTTACCCACGAGGTTCGCGCATGCAAGCGAAGGTGTCGAGCGCCGGCCCGCTGCCTACAGCCACGCTTCCCAAGCCGGTAATATGGGTACAACTGCCACGTCCGGGGACGGATGCGACGAGAAGGCCAGGTAAGTGTCCTAACACTAAGCGTGAGAAGATATTCCCAGATTCATGTCCTTTGCTTGCTGCATCTCACAGAAGAGGCTAACCAGGCTGAAACTTGTCTGGGGCTGCCCGTGCTCCGGAGCTCATGTTCTGGGGGCTAAGGGGTGCGACTTAATAAGTTTGGATTGGACTACTCCGTAGGGTGGCAGGACCAAGACTGATATGGCCGGTCCCTCTCTGTAATGCTGCAGAAGTAAATGAATGCTCCCCATTACAATAGCTTATGATTAATTCAATGTCTTCCATCCGTCACGATCTGGTTTTAGTTTTCACACCACCACATGGTGTGCTGTATTCATGACAGGCAATACAAGCTGATTATTCTCGCAGCTTTTTAGACATTCATCGTAGCTGTGTCTTCAGTCATTTTGAAGGTCTGTACGGAAATTATCCAGTATTCCAAGGTTCCAAGTAACACGATCACATGAATGCGATTAAGTGCCATGTCATGTTCGGCTGATCTGCAAGCGCTGAAGTTCTACCTTGTTTTCTGGAGAAGTCCCATCACATTTAAGAAAGCAGTTCTAATCATCTGCGGTAGACTACCAGAGCAGGATGGCTGCTTTAAATGGCGAAAGGACCTAGGACTGTGCTTCTCTACAAGCAATATCAACAGAAGATGTAGGGCAGGGTTAACAACGGTGCATATGGGTTTCCTGTCTGCCAAGGATATGCCTAACCCTCTGGTTCTCTGTCTGCTTGCTGCCCTACAGTGCGTGGCATAGCGCCCAGCTCGCTTCTTGACACCCAGGCAGTGTCTCGGGGATACAGCACCCACCATGCTGCTCAGCACCCTCCTTCTGAGTGTAGTTCCAAGGATACAGTGACTAGCTTGCTTCTTGGCATGCCCTGCTAAAGACAGTCTTAGGAATGTAGTGCCAAGCATACTTCTGACGCTTAAACAAAGTCTCCTGTATATAGCGCCCACTTCGCCTTTTCTAAACTCAACTAACTAGGAACATAGGGCCTCATTACAAGTTTGGTGGTGCATTAAAAAAGGTTCAGTAATTATGTTACCAACACTTTTTATGACCGAGAAGTGCTTCTCTTGTACCGCTTGTGAAAGTTGAAGTGAATAAATGAATTTCCACTCGCTAAGCAATTCAAGCATACTTTAATGGGAACGTCTGCGGCTAGGCAGGCGGCTTGCTTCCCTGTTGACACGCTATATTGATGGATACTGAAGTGTGCGTGTCAGTAGTGAACACATTGTGTAATGATCCTTTAAATAATCCTGAATGCTGATTAAAAGCAGAAGATTGGATTAAAAAACACATTCTTCCAAGCTGTAGAAAATTCAGGGAAATTTGCCAGATGTCCCCCGGGCCGTGCATTCGAACTGATGAATAATGGGTGGGGTCCTTAAAATTCCAACACATGACATAAACTTCCGAGGACTGAACAGCAAATGTAAAAATAGAAAACTTCCACTTTGTGACTAGTATCAGGATATCGAGCACAAAACCTCTTACTGACCTGATTGTCCCAGATGATTTTGAAAAAATAGCTAAATTTTGCTTGCAATCCTTAAACATTCATTGAATATTAGTAGAGTTATCTTAAAAGTTAGTATAAGGACGAAACGACTTTTCCTATTATTTGTTTGCTTCCATAAGCTTGATTGGCCCCCAAATTATATATTTTTGTGGAGCAAGCTATACACGCTTTTATTTATTTATTCATTTGTTGAGCGCACTTAGCCCGAAGGCATCAAGGCGCTGGTTACATAAGGTCATGAAGGATACTTACATACGGTATATAGGAATTGGTAGTGAGTGGACAAATCAGGCGGCATTACAAAGAACAGTACATGTTACATATGGGGACATCGTGCTTGGTGTTCGGAATGATATCAAGACACTTGTTACAGGTGATTATGGCCAAAACGATGCCATAGTTCACTAGGTCCAAAGTTGTCTCAAGAGTGGCAGGTTCATGGAGAAGAGTAGTGTTTTGAGCTGTTTTCAGAAGACCTAGTAAGAATGTTTGGATTTTAGGGACAGGAGTAGAGCGTTACAGTTCTTGGCGGCAGTGACTGGAAAGCTGGTCCCACCAGATCTGGCTCGCTTTAATCTAGAGATAGTGTGAGGGCACCCTACTTATGGCTGAAATGTACTGTTTTTATGGCTGAAATGTATTATTTGTTAACAGTTCACTGACTCAAGGGGGCTCTTAAAGGAGATTCGCACTGAGGAGGGTGAGCCAACCAATGAGGGGGCTGTAACAGCGGGTGAGGATACGTAATCCCTGGCGGCTGTTCCAGCCACCCGAGGCACTTCCGCGGGTGGCACTTTTTACTTTTTTTTTCTCTAATGTGGGGAGGCAAAAGGGCGCCACTCCCTGTTGCCTCCCCAACCCCCAAATCACCCTATTCCCCCCCCCACTTACCTGCGGGACTGGACCCTTGCGCTCTGGTCCCTGAGCTCCTCCTGTCTGGCCGGCACTGAAATAGAAAAGGGACTAGGTCCTTTGTCTGATGAAGACAGCCATGTTGGAACATGTTTTCTATAACCGCCATCCTCCAAAAAGGGACCTATTCCCTTTTCCATTTCAATGGAGGTGCAATTTGGTTTTACATTTGTTTTTTCTGTGACGGAAGATGGGATTGCGCTGAGCTGAACACCCGTCGGATGAAAAAAAAAAAGAAAACTATCTGCAGCCCGGTAAATCCCAGGGTGCAAATCGCTTTCATGCATCAGCTGGGGGGCGGACATGGGCTTTACCGGCCCGCAGCTCAGAGCTCGGGCCTACCAAAGCTCCGGCTGGCGGGCTGTTAAAGCCCATGTCTGCCACCCAGCCAGGGTGTGAAAGCTATAAACGTTCTTACCCTAATACTCTATCCCCCTAGTAGAATACCAGACTCTGGTCCTACAAAGTATTCATGCAGAACACTGAGTTACATACACTGCTTAGGTGATCTTCTTTAATTCACTAACTATGTCTAACTAAGTGATTTCATTCTTGATGGAGCAGAGGCGGTGAACATAAATTAAGAATCTATAAGAGGTCAAGTTTGTGGAAATACAGAAGGTTTATTCTGAAAGGAGTTAACAAACTCGGAGGACAATCAAAATGTTGAAACATGCTTTGTGGTCTTTTGTATATAGCTAGAGAGGTATTGAAAGTTACATGTTTTCACTTGACTCTGGGTCATAATTAATTACTGAATGTTCTACTCTCTTCGGTATGTAGTCTTAGAAAGGGTGGTTAATGGATCACAGAGCTTTCAAGATGGGATGGAACTGTAACAGTTTCACTGTGCCCTCATGCTGCCAAACTGAGCTACCTGCTATGTGACCACTGAAGGTGTCAAGTTGGAGATCCCTCAGACCTCCCTTTGTTGGCCTGAGATGCTTAGATAACATGTGCCTATCAAAAGAATCCAGCAGGAACTTCACAGCAGGTATAGAAATCTCACACGAGCAGGCAGCTGGAGAGAGAGGAAACACATGTTGCTTATCTTGAACATGGCCTGCAGGTCCATGCACAGAGTCCCAGTGTGGTTTGCACCCAGTGGACAAAGCCCAATATGGTTGCAGATGGAGCTTCGAAGCAAAACATATGGCTGGACCAAAGTCCAAGAGCTTGCGCATGGTGTGACAGTGAAAAGAAGCACTCTGTCAAATGCTCAAGAACAGTGAAGGTAGAGCCAGTTCCTTGCAAACTTGACAGGTAGAGTGCGGCTTTAAAGAGCCAGTTCCCCATGATATTGGCAGGGAGTGCACTGGCACAACGCCGCCATGACTTCTTGCTTGAGCAA
Organism: Ambystoma mexicanum; assembly: GCF_040938575.1. Classification (NCBI taxonomy): domain Eukaryota; kingdom Metazoa; phylum Chordata; class Amphibia; order Caudata; family Ambystomatidae; genus Ambystoma; species Ambystoma mexicanum. The sequence continues at coordinate 761,277,968 of NC_090934.1, forward strand.
AATATGATGGGTCTGAGTCGGACTTGGACTGAACCTTCAGAAAACTCCTGTTACCTGGATTGGAGTGGGAGGCTGTACCCAAAAAGGAAGGTGTGGCCAAGGCCAGTAAGTTCTGTTGAAACCCAGAAAGAGCTAGCCAATCAGAGCACCAAATAATCCCTTCATCCTATTACCAAAACTATAAAGGTGGCCAGAATTTCACGGTAGGAGCAGATGGAGGAGCACCATGCTGTGTACATCTTCTCTGTACCATTTTCTGTCATGTTCCTCCTATAGGAAGTCAAAATGCATTCTTCTCTTCGGATTAATGTTGCTAAAGACATATCATTCAAACTCTAGCCTAGGATCACATCCCCTGAATTGGTATTACAATCCAGTAATACACAAAGAAAAGTTTAAAAAGTTGAACTGAATCTATTGACCTATTTGAACTATTAATTTTGACGGTTAGTGACTTGTGTACTTTTTTGTTTAGGTCACTAGGTCCATAGGTAAATTTGCTATTTACCTATGGAACTGTAATTTTGATAGCTATTGGCATCATCAGCACACCACACTCTCTCTCTCTCTCTCTCTCTCTACCTGTTCCCACCCTCCCTAATCACACTATACCCTTCACCAAGGGACTCCAGGCGGCCCTCAGCTGCTTGCTACTCCGATTGGCCCTCAAATGGGCATGCTAATCCCACTCCTCTTATGTGATCTCACTCTGTTCCCATCCTCGCCCCTGCTCCTAAACAACCTTTGAGTTGCTCGACAGATTGTTACTCTAACTGTTGCTCCTCCTCTTGTCTCCCTTCAAGCATCACTATCCCATTTGCTTTTTCACTCCCTGCCACACTCGCCCTCAAACTTTTGTCATCTAAACCATCCTGCAGATGAGGTCAACCTTTTGCCTTATAAGTATTATCTACTTTATTTGATTTGCTCTTGAACCTGCAAAGTCATACTTGTACATTGACCTCTTGCTTCTATTTATTTGCACCCCCACAGCCTTTCCCAGTACTTTGTTTTTCCTCCCAGACTTGCTCCACCCAATCCTTTCTCTCTGACGATGTGTTTGCTTGCTACATCTCTACTAAAATTCTGGACACACTGACCACTCTGCTTTCTAACCCTCCCCATTTCTCTCCATCTTCAACAACCCTCCCTAATTCCTCCCTCTGATATTTCACCTACTGCTCTGACAGAAGCAGTTTCCATCCTTTAATCTCTTAAAACATCCTGTGCTCCAGTTGATCTATTCATCCCGGAATTTCAAGGAGCTGGCATCTCTTATAAGCACCTTCCTTTTCCCTCACTTCAACCTCTCCCTGTTCTCTGAGATCTTTGCATCCTCCTTTAAGGTGGACAATGCCAAACCTATTTTACAGAAACCTGCGACTGACCTCAACAACCTAGCCAACTAATCTTCCCCACAATTTCAAAATCTCAAAGCGGGTAGGCTTCAACTGTGGCACCACCTACCTGGAATTGAACAGACTCACTGACCCCCTTCAATCTGAGTTCAGCAGCCCATAACACTATGTAAACAGTGAATACCCACATCTCTAACTTCCCTACTACTGCTCATCAGTTTCATCTTTCATATTTCCTCATCCTTCTTGAGCCATCTGCAGCATTCTACATTGTCAACCACACCGCTTTCCTCAAATCAGCTTTTGGGGCACTGTGCTTACGTGGATTTCTTTTTTTGCCAGCCATTCAGTCTCCATTTCCTGGACTGTGGACACATCTTCCTATGCTCCTGTTTAAGTCTGGGACCCTCAAGGGCCTGCCCATTATCCCCACCTATACACTCTCTACACTTCTCACCACAACATACTCGTCTTCTCCTTTAGCTTTTCCTTTCATCTCCTTACTGAGAAAGAAATCTTCTTCTCACCCCCCTGCTTCACTCATGAGCTAGTATCCTGCATTACTGACTGCTTTTCACCTGTACATCACTGGATGCTACTCTGCTGCATGATACCTTTCCAAAATGTAAGTGATCTACCCCTCGGCTTTCAATGCTTCATCCATCACCCTGTCCACCAACGTGGTTCTTTTTAATGGATTACTGTGGTTTGATAGAAACAAATTGACCTACTAGAGAATTGACAGCATTTTTTGTTAGATTTTCTTTTTCTTTTTTTCAATGTTTTTAATTAATGCAAGTGGTGCCATCCACCACCCTCCCTCCACTTTCCCCTATCTTAAGGTATTCCCTTACATCATCCCACATCTATATTTAATAAAAGAATTAACCAAAATACCTAACAAATTCAACCCAAAGAATTAGGTGAATTCTGAGTAGGTCAAATTGGTATTCGATCAATTTGCGTAATACCATTTTTACTAGTATTTTGAAACTCCAACAGTTCAGTATCTTCACTAGAAAGGCTCTCTGTCATAACCTCCTGAACATCCATGAGAGTCATCCTGCCTCACTTTTCACTCCACCAAGGCACTCTTCACCATCCTTGTCCCTGGAAGGCTGGATTACTGCTCCAGCCTCCTCCTAGGACTCCCTCTATACTCCTTAACTCTGCTCGAAAAGGTACTGTACTTTGCCTTAAGCACAATTTGTACCCTCTGTCATTCACCCACCTCTGTGCACCTCCTCCTTTATATCTTTGTTTTTTTTAAATGGTGGGTTGGCCTGCCCCTGCCACCTCTCACGTGTTCACTTTATTTCCCGCTACTTTACTTGCCCCGAGAGCTCCATCTCATTAACCACAGGGACAGTCACACTAGCGGATCACTGTTCTGGCATTAGGACGCTCCAGGGACTACAGAGGCTCACCACACGGGTAAGGAGTTATCTGAATATGGACACAGGAAAGGGTGTTGCAGCGCTTGAGTTTGCCGCACAAATACCTTTTTTTTTTTTTAAAGTTCCACTGTGCTACTCTTATTTTAAAAAGAAACCGTTCTAGAATGGTTTATTTTTCAAATAAAAGTATAGAAACTTACCGAAGTATGTGTGTCATTTATGATGAGTGTGTCACACAAAAACAAAACCTAGGCTTGAGCGTATGTGCACCCATAGCCTTTTTGTGCCCCTTCACTGGGTGACTCACCTGCTGTGACAGATCCACCTGCATTCTGTGTACATTCTAGTTCTAGTGACGGGTCTCCACACCCCCCCCCCAACATCTCCTGCCCCCCAGCTGCAGACTCTGGTGGCAGCTGGTTTGTCTGTGTGAACTGCCCACGGACGGGCCCCCATGTTGACCGTTCAGTTCAGGATGCGGGGTACACCCGCATACCCCGAGGCCGCAGATACCGAGTATAGGGAGCGGGGGACACCCCTGCAACCCCTGCTCCTCATGTTAGATATTCTCAGAACAAACTGAAACGGATTAAAGAACAGAAAAGGGATCCAGACGGCGAGAGAACTAAACATTGTACGTTTCCAAGGTTTTCAGGTAAGTGTATGTGAATGTAGGCAAAAAATGAAGATAGTAAAAAAGTACAGCAAAAAGCAGGTCAAAAAGGCAAATGATAAAAAAAGACCAAATTGGGTAATACACACGAGTGTCCCTCTTATTGCTATTTCTCGCTTCCTCCTTTGCATCAGCTGTCACTTGTTCACTTGCAGCATTGCTGAATATTTCACATTCTATTTCCATCCATGCCATTCCTTGCCTTTCGGTAGGTCATGCTGATAACTCCAACCTCAAGCGCTTTGTCTCTAGTCGAGCACTCTGAAACCAAACGTTTTGACAAACCTTTCAAATCCCTCCTCGGGCTCAAGAACAAACTCTGGCATTCCAGTGGCCCCACTGCTCTGTCTTTTAAGGCAGCCCCCTCCTGTGAGCACGCCGCCACCTTTCCTGTGCCCTTTAACTCTAATTTTGGCCAGCCTTGTCAACCATAGGATTCCAGGACCCTTATTTACTGCCCTTGAACACTGTACAGTTACCCCCACTTATTTTTGTTGTATTTGTATTTTATTTATTTGTAAAGTGCACCAAGCCCGGAGGCATCTGGGCGCATTTCTTACTTATACATATGTTACGTGGTTAAATACAGGTTAGTAAAATACATCAAGTTTAAGTGCAACACAGGAATACATGAAGATAAGCAGGTGGCGAGAAAAAATATTTAGGTTTCTTGCACGAGGAGCCACATTTTTACATTACTCCTGAATAAATGCTAGGAAGGTTCTGTACTTAGGGTAGCGGGTAGGGTATTCCACAATTTAGCTGCTAGAATGGGGAAGCTGCTACTGCCTGCATTCTGAAGCCTGGACCTGGGACTCTTGAGGGAATGTGACTGTGCAGATCTGGTAGGACGATCTGAGATGTTGCGTGTGAAATTGTTGGTCAATTATCTAGGTTCTCCAGGCATTTGTGTGTGAGTGACAAAGTTCCAAATGCAATCCTTTGATTGACCAAGAGCCAGTTCAAGTTACGTCTAAATTCAGATATATGTTGAGTTCTCGGGATATTCAACCGTGATCTGATGGCGCTGTTTTGAATTACTTGCATCTTTTTTATATTTCGTTGGTTGCTTCCAAGGTAAATCGCATTGTAATAGTCCAGTTTAGATAGGACTTATGCTCTGGCTATGGAAATACAATTGGCTGTGGTTAGGAACGGTCTACAGGCCGTAATTAATGTACAGGTGTAGGCTGTAGCGGAGGCTGTTGCATTAATTTATCTTGTTAGATTTAATGCTGAGTATATATAGATGCCTAGTGTTTTCACATCTTTGGAGACCTTAATGATGTCACCATTTATATTGAAGGAGTTAAACTGTCCATCTAGTTTATTGAATTATGGTTGGGATCCTAAGAGGAGACATTAAGACACAGTCCATGCTTAGCCATCCAGCTTGTATGATAAGGTAGATGTAATTGAGTGCTTTAGTGTCAGTTTTGTAGTCTCCGGTGATGGGGATGAGTTTTTGGGTGTCATCCGCGTAATTAGTGTAGGTGACACCCAAATAGTCAAGGTCATCGAACAGAGGCTTCATGAACACATTATATAACGTTAGAGATGGAATGGGGATGGGACGTAAGAGTAATTAATAGTTACTCACCGTAGTGACTAACATACTCTTAGTCCATAGTACCCTTTCCTCCATAGGTCCCACCATCCTCCCCCCAAATACTGGTGTCATTAGGCAATGTTAATATTGTTGACACGTCAATGGGGACTGAGGCGTGCTGCTGGTGGGCGGAGTCAGGGGAGTGCGTGCTCCCAGGGCCGCGCCCCTGCATGCCTCTAAATTTAAAGGGAAGAAGGTTTTTTCTGGTGAAAAAGGTACTGTCTGTCTCTAGCGAGGGACGCCCATGCAGTATGGAGGAAAGGGGACTATGGACTAAGAGTACATTAGTCACTACAGTAACTATTAATTGATTTACTAGGTCGTATAAAGCCGACACATCTAATAATAGAAGGAGGGCAAGTTTGCCTTTGTCTTTTAAATCTTTGATTTGTGTTTTAAGGTCGATCAGAGCTGTTTCCGTACCGTGTCTGGGTTTAAAGCCTGATTGCCTGAGACCTAGGAGGTTATTTATTTCTAGATGTTCTTGAATCTGCAAGTAGGCTGCTCTGTCCAGAATTTTCAGTAGAAATTGTACCGTTGTGGTTGGTCTGTAATTGGTGGGGGTGTTTGGGTATAGAGTCAGCTGTTTTAGTAGTGGATGGACCCAGGCATCTTTTAGGTTGGTGGGGACTGTGCTTCTTTCGAATGAGGCGTTAATTAGGGAGGTGATGAACGGAGCCAGTTTCTTAGCTGCCTCTTTGATGATAGGAGCAGGGCAGATGTCTCCCTGACATCTTGAGGGTTTTAGTTTATTGATTATGTCCTCGACATCGTTAATAGGCAGAGGGGAGAAGTTAAATAGTTTGTGGGTATTCGGGTATGGAACTGGTGAGGTGGGTTGAGGAGTGACAGAGAAGAGACCAGATTTTTTAGTTTCTATTTTATCTTGCAGCGTTGTTGTTTTATCCAGTAATGCTTTCTGAATATTAGTATACCAGGTGATAGCTTTAGTGCAGGTGTCCGGTGGTGAAGCCGGGGATTCCAACTCTCTTAGTATATTGAAAGGTTCTTTCATGCTGGATTTGGCTTGAATGATGCGGTTCTTGTAAGTGTCTCTTTTGGTTTGTAATATAGCCTCTATGTAATTGAGGGATGCTATTGAGAATTTATCTTCGTTGAAGGCTGTTGGGAGACTCTTCCAAAGAGCCTCTGCTTTTCTTGGTTTTGTGTAGAGCCCTAAGGTGTGGGGTGTACCACGAGTTTAAATGCGCACAGGGTTTGGCTTTGCGCAATTTGCATGGTGCTGTAGTATTAATGGCATTGAGTAAAGTGTTGTTGTATAAATCAGCTAAGACAGTGGAGTCCGAGTGTGTGGTATTGACGTTGATGATCGGCTGTAACAAAGGTAATCGTTTCTCCACTGTTACGTTCCGATTATTCCTCGTACATATAGGAGGAGAAAGGTTCTGTTTGTTGCGCTGATTGCCTTCCTTTAAAGTGAATGAGATAAGGTGATGGTTTGACCAGGTGCACGGTGTGCAAGAGAGGATGTTTATGTCGCAATTGAGGTCGGGCAGCCAATCTAGAGTCCTTACTTTGTTGTGAGTGGGTTCAGTGATGCAATGTACAAAGCCTAATTCTGAGATTGCATTAGCAAGGGCTAACGCCTTGACATCTTTCGGATCCTGAAAGCCTAGGTTCAGATCACCCATTAGGATAATTTGTGATCCTGGCTTAGTGTTATCAGTGAGGAGGCGAGTAATGTCTTCTGCGAAGGTGGATAGGGGCTCAGGGGTTACCCCCCCACGCTGCAGGCTTCGGAGCCAAGAGCAGCGCTTGTTATATCCGTCCTCTCTAGTGCCCCGCGACCGACAGTGTTGGCGCTCATAAATCTTTCGACACCGAAAGAGGTTCGATGGAAGCCGGATCAACCCTGTGCATCCAAGGATGTCAACGCTATGGCGTCTCGAGACACTGACATCCACCATATCGACTCAGAGAGACAAACCCTCAACATCGACGGTTGTCGAGAAAACATTGACCCCACAAACCCGGCCCACGTTTTTTGATACACTGGCAGGTATCTTTGCCAGTAATGACACTGAAGATCAGGGGGATGTCAACCCTATTTACCTGGGTTCAGGAGGGGTTGATTATTTTGATGACCCAAATCAGTGTTTGCAGCTGGCTCAAGGCCTCTATGACGCCAGCGGTCTGGGCACTTCTCCAGACCTCACATTTCGGCGATCCAGCCCTATCTTCATAATACTTATAAATTCAGGGCTTTAGTAGAAGGGTTTATTGACACCATGGGATTGCATTCCTCAGTGGCACCCATACAAGGTTATGACCTTACTGACATTTTAGATGAAGGCCTCACCACAGAACGCAATATGCCTTCAAAGGTATTACCCGAATTGTTTGTTTACAATTGTTCGAATGATACAATTGTTCGAATAACGGTGGTCCGAATTGACCTTCTGCACAATTGACTGTATGGTAATTTTTATATATATATATAATGGGTTGGGTTGGGGTAATAATAATATAAGGGGATTAGGCTTTCCCCCCGCATATATATCCTAATTGACCGTTTAGATTTGGTCAATTGTGCAGAAGGTCAATTGTCATTCGTACAATTCGTATACAACCCCTTCAAACCCTGCCATTGCTGATTCTTTAACAATTATGTGGCAAAACCCTTGTTCCATTCCTCCCGTCAGCTCTGCCATTTCCAGGAAATAGAGGCCAGCTAAAGAAGACCCCTCACACCTCTCCTCTCACCCTTCCGTGGAGGGGCTTGTTATGCAAGCTCCTACTGTCTCGTCTAGATCTGCATCTTCCACGTCCACTCTGCCTCCCGACAGTGAAGCTAACAAAGTTGATGCCTTAGCGAAGAAAGCATTTACTTCAGGCAGTATGGCCCTAAAATCTACAAATGTGGCAAGCAGTTTTGCCAAGTACTCCTTTGGTCTATGGACAGCAGTTGAAAATGCTACTCAGTATGTCCCAGAAGGAGAAATGCGTGAGGGCTTCCTATAGCTAGTGGAGGATGGGAAAGAGGGGGTCAGACCGTTGCTGCGAATGGGCCTGGACATCGCCGACTGTGTGGGCTGATCTAAGGTGTCAGCCATAACACTAAAAAGACAGGCCTATTTAAAAACGTGTGGTTTTTTGCCTAATGTCCAAGTCAAGCTTCTGGACAAGCTTTTCGAGGGAGATCTTCTATTCGACCAGAAAGCCGACGATTTCTTAGCCAAACCTGCATTTAGCTTTACCTCTAGGGGACGGGGCTACAGGAGATATGCTCCTTATGGCAAGAGCACGCAGCTCCCACCGGCCAGGCAAGGGCAGAAATGTTTCTTGGGCTCTGGAAAGGGCAGAGGAGCTTCTAGAGGCCAGCAGGCAGCATTAGCAGCGGGGGCAACCCAGCCTTCAAAGCTGCTTTGATTTTCCCCTCACACAGCGCACCAGTTGGAGGACCATTGACAGAGCATTTGTTCCAGTGGCAGGGAATTACTTCCGATGGCTGGGCTCTTCAGCTCATTCAAAGGGGTTATTGTCTGCCATATGTAAGAAAACCACAGTACAGACTGCCCCCACCCCCAATCCAACCATGAAGGGAGCTCCAGGAAGAACTGAACCGGTTGTTGAAGGGTGCCATGGAAGAGGTACCTCCTGAGCAGAGAGGATCGGGTTGGTATTCCCGGTAATTCCTGGTACGTAAGAGAGGAGGAGGTCTCTGTCCCATTCTGGACGTAAGGGCCTTGAACAAGTTGTTGAGGATAGACAAATTCAGGATGGTGACGTTTAGAGAGATTCTCCATGCTCTCGGACTACAGGACTAGCTAGTGTCGATAGACTTACAGGACGCTTATTTCCATGTGCTAAACCATCGAAAGCACAGGAAGTTTCTAAGGTTCACCATAGGAGATATGCACTATCAGTTCAAGGTGGTTCCCTTTTGTCTAACCTCCGGCCTAAGGGTCTTCCCTAAGCTCATGGTGGTAGTTGCGTCTCACCTCAGGAGATTGAGGGTACAGATATTTCCATATCTGGATGACTGGCTGATCCAAGGGGAAGCTGGGCTTCTCCTTAAATGTATAGAAGACCCACATGACACTAGTCCAGAGGCTCCAGTTCATCAGAACAGTCCTAGATGACTGGGTGAGGAAGGCCTTCTCTCCCGAGGAAAGAGTAGTCCGCTTGACACAAATAGTCGACTTGTTCTGGAACAATGCCACTCTACCAGCGGCTACCTTCCTGTGCCTCCTAGGGCTCATGGCCACCTGCATTTTTCTGGTGCCATAGGCCAGGTTGTGTATGAGATCCCTACAATGGCTCCTGAGGGGTCAGTGGTCTCAGTAGCTTGGCACTCTCTGAGCTCCTCATGGTGTCGGCATCAGTGGTCAACGGCCTGTCTGGTGGGCTGACAGCAACAGCCTCATTGCGGAGGAACCTTTCTGGCCTCAGACCTGAGTGGTCACAGATGCGTTTCTGAAGGGTTGGGACACTCGCTGCAAGGATTTGCCAGTGAGTGGCCTCTGGTCAGTGACAGAAGCCAGGTGGCACATGAACAGACTGGAGTTGTGAGTTGTCAGGCTTGCCCTGAAAATGTTTGCCCCGTCTCTGCACGGGAAGCATGCTCGCGTTCTGACAGACAACACAGCAGCAATGCACTATCTCAACAAACAAGGTGGTGTGCACTCCCGCCCCTCTGCACGGAGGCGATGATACTTTGGTTCTGGTTGCTGGAGAACTGGATCTCAGTCTCGGCAGTTCATCTGGCGGGTACACAGAACAACTTGGCAGAGGCTCTGAGCAGGCAGAGCATGGTCTTGCACGAGTGGGAAGTGTGGGAGGAAGTCCTAGAGTAGGTCTTTGCTCTCTGGGGTACCCCAGCAGTGGATAGTCCAACAGGAAGTGTTAACAGTTTTGCTTGAGGGAATTCCCAGTGAATGGTACACTGGGGGAAGCATTTCTGGTGTATTGGACCTTCCCTCTCCATTACGTGTTCCCTCTGATTCCTGTCATTCCATGGGTTCTCTGGGGGTTGAAGAGGTTTCGAGCAACAATGATCTTGATCACACCGGGCTGGGTGAGAAGAACGTGGTACTCCAACCTCTTGGATCTGTCCATCTGTCCACCTCACTGGTTGCCTCGGTGTCTGGGTCTAGTAACCCAGTCAGAAGGTTGGATACGCCACCCAACCCCGGAATCCCTCAACCTACATGCATGGCTCTTGAGAGGATGAGATAGGATGACTGTGACCGCTCTGAGGCAGTGCTTGAGGTGTTACTCGCTGCACGCCAACCGTCTACAAGATCTTTGTACGCGTGCAGATGGAGAAGATTTGAAGCGTGGTGCAGGGAACGCAAGATTGATCCCATCTCTCGCCCCACCACTTCAGTGATGGTATTCCTTTTGTCACTGGCTTCATCAGGCCTTCAGGTCACCACAGTCAAAGGATATTTGGCGGGTCTGTGTTTAAAAGATCCCCGGATCAAGGCTAATTTTTTATGATCCAGCTAATAGCACAATTCCTGAAAGGCCTTGGAAATAAGTTTCCAGCAACTCCCTTTGTTGTTCCGGACTAGGACCTTAATCTGGTTCTGACATTTCTAATGGCGGCTCCCTTTGAGCCTATGCACTCTTGTCCCTTACGGCTTCTCGCTTTCAAAACAGCCTTTTTGGTGGCTATTACATGCGCTAGGCGGGTGAGTGAACTGCATGCCTTATGCTGTAAGCCACCTTTTCTGTGTTTTTTCCGGGAGAAAGTTTCATTCAGGGTAAGGCCTGGCTTTCTCCCCAAGGTGGTTGTCTCTGAATTTCACTTGTCTATGTCCATCGACCTTCCGGTCTTCTACCCTCCTCCGCAACCTTCTAAGCAGGAGGAACTGTTGCATCGTCCTAGACCCGAAAAGGGCACTGAATTTTTATATTGGAAGGACACCTGATTTTAGGAGAGCTGACCAGGTTTTTGTGGCCTTTACCTTGGCCCGTAAGGGCTTACCCATAACTAAGCAGACTTTATCCTGCTGGATAATTTTCTGCATAGCGGAATGCTAACAGTCCACTGGAAAGGAATTACCAGCAGGCATCAGGACCCATTCCACAATGGGGAGTCTCAGCATCAACAGCTTTGCATAGTGGAGTCCCTGTCTGGGAGATTTGTCGCTCTACGACATAATCACCCCTTCATACTTTTGCTAAGCACTATAGTCTGGATGTGACTCGTGCAGCTGATGCAGGTTTTTGGCAGGACAGTGCTGCAAAATGTCTTAGTATAACTTCTGCCTGCCTCCTTCATCTATTGCTTTGGGAGTCTATCGGATGAGGAATCTGCGGGAGAAAGGCAATCCATTGAAGGGGAAATTACTTGCCGTAATGTTCTTTCAATGGATTCTTCTCCCACAGATTCCTCATATCCCCTCCCATCTAGCCCAGTTTAGAAAGTCGGTGGTTGGCACGCATCTTCTCTTGCATGTTGACTTGGTGATGGTCCCCTGAGACAGTTTTCTATCTTTCTGCCACAGGTTTAAAAAAAAAATCTTTTTTTTCTGATGCTACTTGTAGTGTTTGTTGCAATTGTTCCTCCTTCAGTGGTCTATAGTTATATCATTTTTAAGGACTCATTTGCCCGTTTCTTCTCTCCGATTTCCTATGCAGCATGTGGTGCTCGGGGGGGAAAAAAGGGAGAAACTGAGGTTGGGGCGTTGTGACGTGGTATTTTTACACCGTCTGACGTCATGTCCGGAACCGACAACCAGATGCCGTGCAAGACTGTTCGACGGCCGGGTCAAGGTCCACTACGCCCTGTGTCGAATGTTTTCCGAAACAGCAGAGCTGGAGAGAATATCTTTCAGATGAGGAATCTGCGGGAGAAGAATCCATAGAAAGAACATTACGGTAAGTAATTTCTCCATCACCCTGTTTGGGTATTACAGGTTCCCGTCCCCTATTTGGCTTATCTAGCCTTTTTGCACTTTCCACGTGGGATGTATGTTCATCCGACTTAATCCGTTCCTCATATGTCTGTCAGCTTTCACGGCCTTGGCATACAGCACACATATCCCTTTTGCTCATATTTACATAAGCTGTGTGCCCATTTGGTTCTCTTAGGCTCACATACTGTTGGTGGCTTCTCCAACCTTGATATAGAGTGTTCACATCTCTTTCTCCATATTTTACCTCGTTGTGTGCCCGTTTTCTCCAACTCTCGTACCTTTGTCGGCTTTGGCATGCTTGGAAACCAAAGTTTATAGCCCTCACTGGCATCCTCACTTTGGGAGCTTTCGCTTCCATGTCAGTACTCGTCTCGTCAGCAAAGGCACTTAATGTGTGGAGCCTGGGAAGATGAGCTCCTTTCCTTTTTCTGGTCTCAGCATCTGTTACCGAGCACCAGGCCCACCACTGTTCTCCAGTGATTGTGCCACCAGTGAAGACTTCTTTCTTTCCATCTCCGTCTCCTGACTGGAGCCTCTTGCTTGGTCAGAGCACCACTTCTCTCAGCCTTCAGCTAGTGGGTCTCGCTTCTCCCATGCTACTGTTGGCTCCATGATTTAGCATAGCTCCACCGCTCCAGGAAGTCATCTCTACAGAGGCTCATCTGTGCGTAACGATGACTCTCCTCCCTCAGTAGGAGTTGCTCACCCAATCGCAGTCCTTACTGCTCTTATACACGTCATCATAACAAAAAGAATGGTGTTCCAGTTATCCAAAACCTGAGCAAAGTAATTTTGCTTAGCACTGCAACACCCATCCGCTCCTGCTGCTAATGAAAAGAGTTTCGCCCCTTGCCTCCCTATGACTGTGGCAGCAGGGAACAGGCGCTCTCGGGTTAGCAACAGCTACACTGGTCCCCCACCAGGGTAAGAGGTTGTGGAGTAGAGAGAAGGGCACCACACCTGTATTGGTGCCATCTGCACCAACAGGTACAAATCCCCTGTGAAGAGGTCTTCATACATATCCTTGTTCAACAAGGTGTGTCATCGTGACACATCCAACGTTTGGCCTTATAGGTTGTGAATCAGGATTATTGACACCCTTTTCTTGAATGCCCTAAGGACCATCCCCCTACCAGTCCAGTCTGCCTCTGGACCCTCTCTTTTTAGAGAAGGCTTGTCAGCTTCTGGGGTAGGGTCCCACACAGTTTATACCCCTCTCCAAACGAGGTAGAGGCTGGTATTCGCTGTATTTTCTGGTTCCAATCTAGTACTGGTGCCTACACCCCAATCTGGATCTGTGCAAGGACACATTCAAGATGGTCAGTATAGCTCAGATCCTTCAGGACTTTGTTCTACAGGACAGGCTGGTATATCCTAATCTTCAGTATCCCTGCTTCCTGTGCTCGAGATGTATATGCACATGGAAGTACCTGAGATTCGTGGTGGGTCTTCTTCAAGGTCCTGCTGTTCAGCCTTTCTTCTGCACCCAGGGTTTTCACCAAACGGATGCAGGTGGTTGTGGCTTGCCTCGGGAGGGGGAAAGCATCCATGTCTTCCCCTACCTGGATGACTCGCTCGTCTGATCTTACTCACCTGGCCAGGCTTCGGTGCATCTGTACCCCACGTGCAGCCTCTTGCAGTTTCGGCTTCATCATGAACTTCAAGTCCCAAGTTTTGCCGTCCCAATCCCTGCAATTTATTGATGCAGTTCCTGGACACTCAACTAGGCAGGGCCTTACTGCCCTAGAGTCTAAAGGTGAACATCTTCAAGATGGTTCATGTCTACCAATCCCTCTAACAGTTCCCGGCCTAGGCCTTTATGCGTTTGATGGCTCTCGTGGCCTCCTGCATTCTGGTGCTGCCAGAAGCTGTGATGTGCATGAGGTTGCTTCAGGTGCTACTTCATTGTCCATTATCTCTATTTCAGGGAAACAAGTCGGCCCTCTTATGAAGGTCTCGAGCAATGCATCTTCAGACCTCTTTTGGTGCTCCACGCAAAATAACCTACTGAAAGGTGCATTGCTTCGGCAACAGTGACCCCAACTGACCGTGGTCTTGGGTGCATCCTTGAAGGGATGGTGCGCTCACCTGTTAGGTCTGATGCTGAGCATACTGTGGTGCCTTTAAGTGTGTACGCCCTTAAGTGTGTATAGAACACATCAATTTGCTGGAGTGGCGGGTGATCAGGCCTGCACTGGTTTCCTTCCTTCCCTAGGTGCAAATGTGTGCTAGCCCTGATGGACAGCGCAATGGCCATGCAGTACCTCAACAAGTGAGGTGATAGAAGGTCCCTTACCTCTGTGCAGAGAAGCAATGCGGCTGTGGACCATCCATCAGAAAGAACATTTCAGAGAGGTAAGCAATGTATTCCATATCTAGATCAGTCATGTGCTTAAACACAGTGTCTAGTCAAATGGTCGACAGACAAAGGGTTGACAGCCAAAAGGTCGACACAATTTGGTCGACAGGTCAAATGATCGCGTTTTTTTTTTAGTTATATATATTTTTTTAGGTTTTCGTTTAGGGAAAAAAGTGTTTTTTAGCAAAAAAAAAAGGGGTTGGGGGGAGCCCCCAAAAAAAAAGAAATTTGAAAAAAAAAACTATTCGGTCATTTGACCTGTCGACCTTTTGGTGTCGACCATTTGTCCTGTCGACCATTTAAATTCGATCATTTGACCTACAACCCTTAAACAAGCTAATACAGAAGACAGTGTATGAAAGAAACAAACAGACCAAAATAATGCAACTTGTGACAAATGGCGGTGCAGAATGGCACTAAACTAGTGGTACGTTTGTTGTCCTAACCTTTGTGTTAAGGGATTATTCGTTTTGCTCTTCAAAAGCATGGGCATCATTTAGGGGTCGCCAGATGTATCACATGGTCACCCCGTCCCCGTCATTGCTATCTCTGGTTCAGATGTCGGGCTGGAGGGGGCATGAACAAAAACCAGTAAAATCTGTTTATTCTTTCTGTAGTTCCCACCCCTTGTCTATCCCCAATTCTCTCTGTTCCCTGTCCTCCGTGCGCCACCTCCTATTTTCACTCCTTGATCCTTCTTGCTCTTCTCCACTGGAACGGTCCTCGGCCTAGCATTCAGGCCATCACCCCTTTATCAGGATCCATGACTTCCCTGAAGCAGAAACATCCCTCACTAGGGAACCCCCACTCTGTTTACTGTGTGTTTAGAATGTACTGTGCGCTCCCTGTATTTGTCCATTGTATGCTTTGTAGGTTTGTATTGTTCCGTCTCGCCCTGCGCCCTCTTGTCCTGTACTCTCTTGTTGTAACTGGGATTGCTCAGCTCACTATGCTCTTGTGTTCAGGGCTGCTTGTGCAAGCTCTTCTTCCTCTCCTAGTAAATACAGCTAAAAGGTGTGACGTCTAAATGCGGTTTAGGACAAAGTACAAAATGCACGGTTTCCAAATTCTTTACCCTTTTTCAATATAAATAGCATGAAACTTCAGCGTTTGTCAAATGCAGTTTTTTGTAGGAGTAGATCAAAAAAGATCTTGTATTCTTTGCTCATTCTGTCTTCATTTCAGGTTGTAAAATGTGTTCTTATGTTCTTTTCTTTTAGGTGAAAACCAGTAAACGTGTGTATAATTTCTGTGCTCAGGATGCCCAAAGTGCTCAACAGTGGATGGACCGAATCCAGAGCTGTATATCTGATGCGTAACCAGGAAGACACGTACCAATGGCAGCTTCGAAAAACAAATACATTCCAAGCGTATTATTCAGGAAATAGCCTGTTTATAAAGAAAAGAATAGGAAATGCTACTGCACATAAATAGTCTGTCGTTTGATAGAAGAGAATACGTGGCACGTCACACTTCTAATTGTAAGCCCTGAAGGCAGCTAGGTTACTGTCATTTGTATTTTACGTGCCAAGCCTGGAATTTCCTTTGGGGGAGACTTCAGTAAAGACCTCGTATGTCCCCAAAGATTGTTTACCAGCAGCGTACACAAAACGTACCTAAAATAATGTCGGTAACTGAAAAGCAGGTTCAGCGGTTTCGACATAAAGTCAATGATGATCTTATTTCCTGTCATTGGTGTCATCTAACATTTTGCACGGATTAATTTGGCGGGAAAATGGATAGTAAAAATAAAATACCTCATTGACGCTGTGGCCGATAAGGCATGTTTAAATGAATTCCAGGGCCACGAGTCTTCAGTGCATGTGCCTGTGAGTGCTGCCAATGTATGCATTTATAGTACATTTGAATTTAAATAGTTCGCCTAAACACAGTTCTGCCAGGTTTGCAATTTAGATTCCCTATCGTCACTAGTTACCCTGCACGGCTTGCTAAGTCGTGACATTCCAGGCCATCCCAATGAAGCCAGGAACGAGTATTAAGCTTTATGCTACCTGTGGCTAATCATCCATTTTAAAAAGACACCAGAAAATCGTGCAAAATTAACCTTTTTTAACACTACTTTGGAATTTGGTTATTTACCATTAACATGTAGATCAACTTTGTAGAAAAAGAAATTGAACACTTATGAAGAAACAATGCGATTTGTTCACTGTAAATACAAATGTTACAAAAACAAATGAAAATGCACTAACCAGTAATGCAAGCACTTGCACTTAAACCTTTTACAGTACATTTCTGCGAGCCCGGCTCGCTCTGACGTAACGCAACATTGCCTCCAAGATCAAATATGTACATACATATTTTTCTGTGTGATGTTTTTGATACTTTAAACCACTTTTTGCACATAAAAGTACAAGAATGTTTTCATTGTTTTTAACGTATGTACGATCTGCTTGTTAAACATAGTGTTGTATTGTTTGAGACCAAAAGTATTCGATGTTTTAGCCAGAGCCACTTGTGATGACATAGCCAGCCCTTCGATAGCTAGATCGTTTTTTTAATGTCAACTTGTTTATGATCCAACTAATGTTTTAAGTTTGTATTGTATATATGATTTCGTATTTTTGAATGTTTTGAAAGAAGTCGTTTTGTAATATAAAACTAATCAAATGACTCAATGTAAAGGACCACCTTAACATTGTTGACATTCCGTCAACGCATCTTTTATTACTGTGGCGACACAACACAGTCCAAACTTCCAGTTCTTTACAACGTGGACAATGAGCTGCTTTTTTAATGCATGTTAAATATTCAAATGAAGGCAGTCAAAAGGATTTTCTATCTTGCTCCCTTTGTAAATCTTCACCTATGAAAATGGCTTTTTGCACATTGTTTATAATTTTCTTTGTACATGAGGTACTGTTTCATGTACTTTGTAAAATATTGATTCCATCGGGTTGTAAATCACTTTGAAAATGTACACCATTATTTTTTTGGTAACAAGGTTATTTTAACTATTTTATGTACCTGTAATACCACCTGTCAACGCTAAAACTATTGTAATAAATATACCTCTTTTAAAAAGCACAGCCTTCGCTCTCATTGTATAAAAGGCATACACACGGTCCTATATTTTGCTGCTGCCCTGTGGACAATGCGTGTAAAGATGCATTTTTTTGTAGGGTCTTCCAGCCCTCATAACAACATTCCTTAATTCATCGTTTTTAATAATAATCCATTGTTCGAGAATAAATCCTAACTAGACAGAAAGGCTAGGAAGATTTCTAGTGTATTTATTTATTTTGCTTTGTTGGGGGGCTATTAGCATGAAATGTACGACACCTGTAAGGAGCAACAATAATACTTTACAGTACGTGACATTCTGGATTGCAGCTGATGTTCTCTGAACGTAACCATGCAATGTCTGTTTGCATCTCTCCATTGCCTATTATCTGTAATGTTTGGGTGGGGGCTGTGTCTTGTTTATTTGCTTGCAGAAGCAGTAAATGGGATTACAAAAATCTGCCCACAAATGCCTGCTTTTGCGACTGGCAGGCTGAAGGAAGAGACAAGGTCCTGGGGAGTGGCCCAGTGGGGGCTCTCTTTATCCTCACACACGCCACGGCAATGGGATGCTTCTTTGGCATACATGGCCAAGGCACATGAGCAACATGAGATTCGCCCTTCCCATGCTGGCGAGACAGTAAATTGATGGTAGGATCCCCTCAACTGAACTCATCTGGTCGCATTTGCAGGCTTATGTTGTGTTCAGCACTGTGATGACCAGCGTGGTTTGAGGGCTTACTTTTTGAGAATATTTAAAATCTGTGCTTTGAGCATCAGTACAGACCTGGAGCATGTAGCTTGGCCTCTTCAAGTGGGTGCTCCATTAGTAGCCCACTGTTAAGCATGCACACCTAAATCTTATCATTGAATAACCAAAGAGTGTAGTCTGATGAAGTGCCTGTTAAACACAAATAAAATAATAGATTGTGGAACATTGAAAAGGGCAACATGAAGGAAACCTTATTATTCCTGCCTAAGAGAAGATTTGGAAAAGCAATTGTCTTCTAACAAGGTGTTACTCTTTGATTTCTCCCCGCCCCCAGAGTTACGTATGTTTGAGTGCGGTTGGGGTACCACCGCAATAAATTTAAAAGTAGCATGTGATCTGTGTTCAAATGGACGGTTCCTGACACAATTTCCTCACCTTTCATCTTTGCTACGGTACAAACTGGATTTGGAAATCTTTGGACACCCTGGGGCACTGGCATGGCTTACATCCAGCTCAGTCACATTGTCACAGGGGCCGCTGATATGGTTTGTCATTTATGACGCGCCTATACACAAGTGTTTCACTGGTGCCAGAAGTGATGTAGCTGGAGCCAAATTGGTCCCCAAACTACAGTTCCTTTTTCCATATGTCACAGATGCTGCTTCAGGCACGTATTCCTTTTATGACACCCTGTAAGAATTTGGAGGTTTCAGACTTTCGAAGGAGCAGATGTCAATCTTGGATATGAATAGACATTACATTTGGTGCCTCATTGTGGATCATGACATTGATACTTGTGTCTAGTGTAAGGAAGGCATGGTATCAAACAGTGAAGACGGACACGAGTGATCACAGTTCAAGGGTGTTTATTGAACGTCAATGGGTTGGTTGAATGCCCATATAAAACTAAATCTAAGGATGGGAGCAAGCTACGACCATCAAATAATAATAATAATGCAGTCCTAGTCGAGTCTCCATCAAAATAAAAGGGCCTATACTAATAAACCTACTGGCAATCCTTACTTCTAAATACAAAACTGTGTGGGACAATATTGTATACAAAAAGAAAAGTGTTCAAGAAATTTGCCAGGATAGTTGAGCAGACGGCTTCCCTTCCCCACGTTTTCAGCACGGGACGCAACAGCACGTACGAGCTTCGTACACACTCTGGCTTCTCTGCCACGAGGATGCAGTTCAAAGCATAGGTATCCAGGCCTTCTGCCAAAGCCTCTTTCTCAATAACAGTCTCTTACTGCATAGGGCCTGACATAACAAACAAGCACCAAAGATCCTTTATATCAGGATTTTCATTCACAAGTACTCGCTTCCAGTGTTCATCATGGGGCTCCCTCCTTCAGGCTCAGACCCCTTTTTATTAGAATTTTCACAATTGGTCTCCCTCGATCGGGCTCAGTCCATGGATCTCCCTCGTTCGGGCTCAGACCCCGTTAGTACAATATTCACATTTGGTCTCCTTCGTTCGAGCTCAGACCATGGATCTCACTTTCCACTTTTTCCTCTTGATATAAAAAATCGAAGACTTTCGAATGTGCAATGGGTTTTGCTTAAACCGTCACAGGACCACATCAATTCACTTCACACAATGTTCTTTGCAATGTTCTACTTTCGTTTCTGCCACTTCTTGGCTGGATACCTTACAGAGACCTTTGATTGAGCACCCTGGTGTTGCCGGACCACTCTGTCACTGGTATTGTATCTTTCTCCGTAAATGTTCAAACATCCATCAGCAATTAAGCTTTGCTCACGTCTTTCATCACACGCATTTCAATTTTCGTTCTTGCGCTCTTTATACTATGTTGCTGCTTGCAACCTTTACTTCAACACAGACCGGTCTTATATCTGTCTCCCCAGCTCACCGGCTGTGTTGATATTTCTTGCGCTGCTTTGATCATGAACCAAGGACGGTACCACAGCAGCTGCTGTTCCTCCTGACTCGGTCAGCCGTGCAGGAGGACCCAGAGTATCTCTGACACACAACACAGGATTCTTCAGTCTGGTTTCCCGGCCTTACACTTACTAATCTGAAGGGTTCTGGAAAGTAACAGTTTCTCGCCAAAAAGGTCCAGGGTATCTCCCTCCTTGCATACCCTTCTTGGTTTGGCGTCTTTCTTCCCTCGTTCAGCTGCCATCAGTAAAGTGCTGTTCCTTTGTGTGCTTTGCCTCACTCGGAGTGTGCTCTCGTGTTCCCCTTTAATCTGTGTGGGGAAGTTTAATGGAAGTCAGGTGTGAGTGATTACTAGTAACTGCCTGGCCATAGTAGTGGGACATGTCAAGAACAATGCTCGGGTGCAAGTGTGTTTTCTCCCTTAGCGGGCTGTCTGTGTGAAAGTGTACAAGAAGGGAAAGAGGGGGGGAGTTTCTAAATATCCTATCTGGTAGGATGGGGTAAAGGTGTTACAAGGAGGGGAATGCCGCGTCTCGCCATCAGGTCTCCCACTCCCAAAAGACCGCTTACCCAAGTGATCCTCCCGCACTAGTCCACCCCCAGGGTCTGGATCCAAAGGCGATGACTGTGCCGTGGCCACCTGAGAGAGAGAGAGAGAGACCCCCAAGGACTAGTGCCTGAGACACCGTCCGGTTTCTCACACTAGTCTCAAACCATATATGCAAATACTATCCAAAAAGCAGAGACCTAATGTTTACTCCATAAAGGTAGTGGTAACCTTACGAAATTCTAAATGGTTCCCTCACTCTCCCTGAGGGCTTTCAGGTAGTTAGTACAGCCAATTATTAAACGGAAGTCTCTGTGCCATCTGCTCCAGTCTCTGCTGCTTTTTCACCATGCTAACACTGCACTCCACCAGTATCTCTCCTTGGGGTGCCATTGCCACCAGCCCCATGCTGGTTCTGCCTGTGCACTACTGGGTGTGACACCTGCACAGATTTTCCCAAGTGCAGTGCCACTAGTCTGAAGGCTGATGCTGTCTTTGGTGTCCAGACTGCCACTGAGTGATGGAGACTCTAACCTGTGACAGTTACAAGGCAGCAGGCCTTGGGCCACGTTAAGGGGCTGCATGGTGCAAAATATGAACTTTCATATCCTTGTAAAAATCATTCACGGGGTTAAGATGATGCTGTGGAATGAACACCCTTGGGTGTTTGTGAACCACATGTGGCCATTGGGGAACTGAGCCCGGTTCTGCAGGATGCATGTGTCCTTGATATATCAGTTGAGCTGTGCTTTCCAGGTATTTATACTGGCCCTTCAGATGAGTTTCTATCTTCTAATAGTATGATGGCTTTAGCGGCTGGTGGCATTGGTTTCTCTCTGTGTTGCTACCAGGGCTTCACATGAGTTTACTCATATCCTGTCGTCAGATGCTGAACACGAGTTCCACTTTGACCATCAGTGGGGCGGTGCCCGAACCTTTTGTAGCAACCTTCCCCTGCCTCCTCAGCTACTAGAAGGTTCTACAAAAAGAAATCAGACCCTGGATTTTTTGGTCACACACTCTATGCCATAGAGCCTAGTGACCCTGGCATCCAAAGCTCATTCTAAGTCAAATGCTTTTCTAAACCTGCCTCCAGACATTCAAAACGCTTATCGTACTTTGGGAGGAAGGTGGTTGCATCTGAGGTTTAGGCCATGGGCTGCTAATGATTAATTTACCCTGACTTGTTACTAATTTTGCGAGATGTGTTTGTTTGAAAGATAACCTGACTGATAGCTTTATTTGGAGGTGGGGGCTGATTGCAAGAATGCTATGAAAAAGATCTTCATCCTGTGTGTTTAAGATGGACTGCTTGCGAGGAGCCACAGGCACTTGAGTTGTTCTAAGGAGACAACCTTAGATCACAGTTTTCTTCTGAAGTTCATATCAAATCCACCGGCATGTGGTTTGACGAGACACATCTTTTCATCCCTAAAGCCAGTAATTGGTTAGGAATTGTACAACTTTCAGGGCTAATGCCAAGTCTTTGGGTTTATAAATGATGCCCCTAAAACGTCTGTCTGTTTCTTGCCCCCAACAATTGTTTTAGCATCCTAGATAGCAGCAGTTTTTTGTGCTGTACAGGGAGCGGCCAGACTGTGGTCTCTTATTTTCAGGGGCATGTCACGATGCACCCTCTGAGGAAGCTGTGTGCCACAATCAGATGGGACTGCAGGGACTAGAACTCCCAGCAGTCCGCATGCACTCCTTTGCGTGGCGCGGAAGCCACAGCTGCGTTCCAAGATGCCTTTGTTCCAGTACTTCCCCCTGTGTTGATGAGTTTAACTGGAGTTGCTCGTGTTGTCTTTACTGTTTTACTCTCGCATATTCCCTTGCTCCCGTGTTTCCTTTCACCCATTCACCATCCTCTCATGTACTGCTTTTTTGGCTTACTCCTGGTACTTTCGTAGTAAGCGTTAGGACATATTGCCTGTGATTCATGTGACTACTTTGTGTACCAGACCTGGCTTGTATTTGGAACCGTTTTTGGATTCTGATTTTGGACCTTTGCATTCTCCTAGTGGGAACTGTTCTGACACATATCCTCATGCTGTTGGGTAGGTACTTCCTGGAAGTGACTGCACTCAATATACCATCCTCATGCCTTTGGGTAAGAACTTTCTGCAAATGGTCAGGATTTGGATTGCTGCAGTCCCATCCTTGTGCCATTGGGTAGACTGTTGGCATTTGTGGTTCTGTTGGACCTTGAGACCTGCTTTTTCCTGGACCCATCCGTTGGCTCCTGAGTGTCCTTGTTCCCCTTCAGCATACCAAGTAGGCCTGGAACTCTACTATGTATAGTGGTACATCGCTTAGGGTGTGTTCCCGTACTTGCACTCTCCATCCCTAGGCTCTTCCCTGCAGTCTTGTGTACGGTACCTGGCAGAGCGGAACGGTTTTCAGGATCATCCATCACCTATTCAGTGAAGGGAACATTTTGGGCTTCTACTCTCGTTATGAGACGCGCCCGTGCACCAAATGCATAGCCTTAAAAAGCATGGGCCACTTTCTACGACTGTGTGTGTGGCATGAAGAGAACTGCAGCGGCATGGAAGGGGAGGTTAAAAGAGCATGGGGGTGGGGTTGGGCTGGTTTGGTGATGTGGGAGGGGCACACAGAGAAGACTGGGTAGGGGCCACGAGGAAACCTGCGTGGGTGTATGGTTGCATGGGGGAGAGGACGCAGGGGCTGGATTATATGATGGGGAAGTAGGGGATTATGGGAGCTGAGCCCCCCCCCCCCCAAGGAGGCCACAGGAAGCGGGGAAGAGGTAACAAGCTAAATTGTTTAGAATAATTTGGTCAAGGGGGGTGGGTGGGTACGATTCATTGAGTCGTGGGAGGGAGGGTGGCGACTCACACAATCACGCAGATCCCATTGTATTTCAGATTCAAGTTGGAGCAAGAACCACCAGATCCTGCATCAGCTGATGAATATCATCTTCAATCGATGGATCTGGATCATCAACTTTGTCTGAGTAGCGCCTCACATTTTAGGTACTTCCCCTTCAAACACTGTTCCACCACTTTGTTGTCTGGATCATTTTGTGATCCAAGAGGTTTTAGAAGCCCTTCTGAAATATGCCATTGAGAAGGAGTTCTAAAAGTGCTGGTATATAAAACAGTTTATCATACACAAAGAAGGGTGGTGGTCTGCAGTCTACCTTGGACCTTCACCTATTAAAACAGTTCACGCAAAAGTAAAATAATTCCAGATGGTGACGTTGGCTTTCATTCTCATGACCGTATCAAAGGAAGACTGGTTGGTGTCCCTGGACTTCCCACATGCGTATCTCCACATACCCATTCATTGAAGACTAGGTGGTACCTGCAACTCATCCTGAGTGTGGCGGAGAGAGTATTCTCTACAAATATTTTCAGTTTAAATAGTTAAAATTTTACAATTATCACATAATGAATAATGCATGTTAGAAATGGAGCCACTTTGCCCCTTGTACCATCAATGGCCAGTTGGTTATAAAGAAACACAGTGGATTACTGCGGCAAAGTACAAAAAAACAGGAGAATTGCCGGAAGCGTTTCTCTGTTACTGTTCTTGATCAGCAGGCTTGATCCAATGCTCTGTAGAGCAAAGACAGAAAGGTGCAGCAGAAACTAATTAAGCATGTTAAGTTGCCCTTATCTTCCCTGAGTGGATTCCTGCCACTCCTACGCAGACCTACTCCTCCTTTGAATGCCTTGTCTGCCGACTCTCTCTCTCTCCTAGCCATTCCCTTACCGTGGCTACTATCTTTCGGCCACCTGGTCAAATTTCCTCCTTTCTCTCTGTGTGGGCGGACCTCTCCTCCTCACTCCTGTCCTCAACCACTAAACTCCTCTTTCTTGGAGACTTCAACTTGATGCCTCCTGTCCTCCCTCTGGACTCTTTCGCGACCTCTGCGACTCTCTCTCTCTCTATTCTCCCGTCTGGGCCGACTCATTCTGCAGGGCACACTCTTGATGCTCTGATCTCTTCTGACCTTCCCCTCTCTGTCCCTCTCTCCACTCCTCTCTCCTGGAGTGATCACTTTCTACTATCCTCCCACCCCACCTTCCCTACCCCACAGGCAAAGCCACCCTCATCACTGCCACCCACCTTCGCGGTCATCCGACCCATGAAGAGCGTGTCAGTTGAGGCTTTCGCTACCACCTTCTCACCCCCCACCTCCCCGTTCGGCTGACTCCCACCCTGACACAGCCCTCTCCACTCTCCACTCTGCTATATCTGATACTCTTGATATCCTTTCCCCTGTCATGAGAATCCGCCTGAAGCCCAAAGCCAAATGTAACTCCTGGTATAACTCGGATCTCGTCACCCTTAAACGCAAGTGCAGGGTGGCAGAGAGGAAATGGCGTGCTTTATGTTCATCCTCTGACAAACTGGCCTGCCGCCTGCTCCAAAGGCAATACCGGCTCTCCATTCTCACCAAGAAGAGAGCTCTTTTCCAAGCCCGCATCTCTGCGGCATCTAACAATTCG
This sequence comes from Ambystoma mexicanum, assembly GCF_040938575.1. Classification (NCBI taxonomy): domain Eukaryota; kingdom Metazoa; phylum Chordata; class Amphibia; order Caudata; family Ambystomatidae; genus Ambystoma; species Ambystoma mexicanum. The sequence goes on from NC_090934.1 coordinate 761,302,918, forward strand.
GCCGAACTCTTTAAAATCTGCAAGGAGCTGGCCAACCCTGCTGCAGTCTCTACCTCTCCTGTCCCCTCCCAGGCCCTCTGCACGGCACTGGCCTCTCACTTCATTTCAAAAACTCTGGACATCCTGTCCTCACTCTCCTCCTATCACCTCTCCCCCTCTATTCCCTGCTCTTCCTCTGGCCCTTCTGCAGCCACCCCTCCTCCCTCCTTCTCTGCCTTTCCCCTTTTTTCTGCTGACGAGGTTTCGAGACAAGTCCGATATATGAAAGTCTCATCAAAACAGGTCCACCCCTGTTCCTCCAAAACTATCAAGGACCACATCGACTCCTTGGCTCCTGCCCTGGCTGACTTCTGCAATCACTCCTTCGCCTCTGGAGTCTTCCCATCCCCCCTCAAGCACTCCCTTGTGCACCGCCTTCTTAAGAAACCCTCTTCCGACCCCTCCTGCCCAGCTAACTATCGCCCAATCTCTATCACTCCCTTCCTGGGCAAGCTCCTGGAGAAACTGGCCATCTCCCAGCTTAACCTCCATGCTGAATCTGTTGGTAGTCTTCATGACCATCAGTCTGGCTTCAGAGCTGCCAGAAGCACGGAAACTGCTCTCCTGAACATCCGTGAGGACCTGCTCTCAAACCTTGACTCTAACACCCCTTGTGTTCTCATTTTGCTCGATCTCTCTTCTGCCTTTGACACTGTCAACCACACCATCCTGCTGAACCGTCTCTGTGATAACCTGGGTATCACTGGTCTGGCTCCGGCGTGGCAATCGACCCTCCCAGGTCCAACTGGGGTCCTTCCTCTCTGACATCTTTTTCTCTACCTGTGGTGTCCACAGGGATCTAACCTCTCCCCCTGGCTGTTCAACCAGTATGTGGCACTTCTTGCCCACCGCATCGCCGCTCTCTGTCTCAACTTTCAGTGCTACGCGGATGATACCCAGCTCATTTACAGGCTACCCTCGGCCTCCTCTTCCCCTTCCCTCATCTCGGACTGTCTTTCTGCTATCCATGAATGCTGTGCCGCCAATGACCTCTGCCTTAATGCCAGTAAGACTGAGATTCTACTCATCGGCACACCCACTTCCTCCTTCCCTGCAGCTCTCTGGCCGGCCTCCCTTGGCCCTCTTCCTGCTCCTACCTGCAAGGCAAAAAACCTCGGGGTCATCTTCGACTCCACACTCTTTCTCTCCTCACATATCTGACATCTCTAAGAAGTCACACTACCAGTTACACCTCCTCAGAGGTATCCTTCCTTTTCTCTCCTTCCCCCAGAAGCTCACTGTCTGTAGAGCCCTGGTTCTCTCGAAGCTGGACTACTGTAACAGCCTCTATCTAAATCTGCCTGCCTCTACTCTCCGCCCTTTGCAACTCATCCAGAACAGGACTGCGAGACTTGTCCTTGGCCTCAAGCCCAGGGACCGTATCTCTCCAGGACTGAAATCGCTACACTGGCTCCCAGTGGCTGCGAGGATTCAAAACCCTCTACATTGTCCACAAGGCCTTCTGGGGCCTTGGGCCAAATTACCTGCAACTCTCTCTTCCTAAATATCTTCCTTCTCATCCACCTCCAACTCCCTCTGGGTCAGCCGCTTCTCCAAGCTCGGGGTAGTTCTCTCTCCGCAGCAGGGACCTCCCTCTGGAACAGCCTTCCTGCCTCCCTGAAACTTGAGGAGAACCATCTCCGGTTCCGGAAGCACCTCAAAACCTTCCTCTTTGCCTCCGCTTTCTCTCCCTCACTCCCCTGCTAAAATCACTGAATCTGCACTGAATTTGCAACTGGGCCACTCACTGACCTCGGTCCTTGGCCCAGCCACTCTTCCCTGCACTGCCTCCGTGCACTACGGGACTGTCTCTGTATCCTACAGCCCCTCCTCCCGGCACTTGCCACCAGCTGGCCCTATTATTTATTGTGTATTCTACTAACCCTGTACTGCACTTTCCGCTCTCCCTTTCCCCTTGCACTTTTCCCTTCCCCTCTACCCTTGCACTTGCACAATCTGCATGACACCTGGCCTAGTAGGATCGTTGTCTGTCTCCCCTTGCCCCCCCGCCTCGTCGCGCCTTGAAACACTTGTGTATAGGCGCGTTACAAATGACATATCATATCATATATCATATCATATCGTTGGCTCTACTTTTTGTCGTGACCTGACGAAAATAAAGTTTACTTTTGAATGTTCATTTTAATGTTGACGTTTTTACGGTGGTAAACCCCCACTTTTCCTACACATTTTGTGAAATTACTTTCACGCTCAAATCATCTACTTGTGCAGCAGTTGCCTTTACAAACAACTACATGAAATATCAGACTAGAACTCTAATTGCATTTTAAATCATTGACAGCTCCACAAACATAAGACCTCCACACATTGGTACGTACAGGAACTCATTAATACAGAGCGCACCATTTGCAGACAAGCAAAGTTCTGAAGGAAATCTCATTAGAGAGACTACCTCAGCCTGAGAACCCACAGGCCAGCACACAAGATGAGCATCACCAAAACGATGTATTGCACAGAAACCATCATAGAAGCTTTCAACAAGAGGAGAGTAATCTTCAAGCCCTGTGAAACACTGCATGAGCCCCCTACCAGATGCTGTAAAAAAAAGCAATCCACAAACAAAAACATCAACTTTTTCACAGAAAAAGGCCTGGCAAAATATTGCCTGGTGCAAACACGTCACAGATGTCCCGGCCATAGCAGCCTGCAACAATACCAAGATGGACGGAATTCCAGACAATTTCCCTAGAATAACTGGCCAACACTCTTGCAGCCTTCAAACCCACCAAATGCAAAGACATTGTCGCCTCCTCCGTTGTGAAGATCATGACGGGAGATGCTCTCCTCAACAGCATTAATGCATCCCTCAGGTAGTGCACGTCCCCAGAAGCACTAGAAACAAAGCAGAAGCTTCCACTACTGGGAAAGCCCACTTCCAACCCAGATGCCCTGGCTGCTGTGTGATCATGCATAGTGATAGAGAAGACCGTCTTCGTCTAGCTGCCTACTACAGGACTACTAAATTATGATTATGATGCAGCACGTAGACCACAGTCAACTAAGTTATCAATGACCCCTTCCTCATGCTGCATAAAGGGGACCCCTGCCCACTTGTCCTTCTCGGCCTCTCTGGTGCTTTCTTTTATGTTGACCATAAAGCCCTCCTAATCATCATCACAACCTGCATGAGCCTCGGTGGAACAGTCCTGTGGTGCTTTCTCTCCCATCTCTAGGACAGACACCAGCTTGTCCGAATGAGCCCCAACCGATCCCAACTCCACGCGGTAGCCTGCAGAGTTGCACAAGGCTGTTTTCTGTCCCCTGTAATTTTCAACCTCAAAGATCCTTTGCGAAACTCCTCACCAACACTGATGCCAAGATCAGTTATATCTATCAACTCAATTATTATCTGTTCCCCAGCTAAGCCTGACTCCCAAGAGCCAACCCGAAGTTGCACCTGACAAAGACAGAATTCCTTCTCCCGAAACGCACAAAGCATGCCCAAGTATAGAATATAGAGCCCCATTACTTATTAGTATACAGATATGCTAATTTCTAGAAAGACAAATGCAGTCACCGAAAGGGCAGGAACAAAATTGCATATTCCACCAAGAAAACTGTAAAATGCCAGCCAACACTGTACAAATGCATGCAAAATGTTGATTGTTTTATGAGGGATAACACTACCATGTGCATCTTTAATAGAATTAGAACTCCCAATTAATGTGAATCTATATTTTATGGTTAGACCTGGTGGCAAGCATTGTGCTGGTTTATAGCTTAATCCGCACTAATGACGCAACCACCTCAGTGGACTAATCTAATCCAATCTAGCAGTGTGGGTGCGGACACTGGATTAAAAGGATAATGCACGCCCAGGATTGTCTAGACCCGCTTGGCCTTTAAGGGGCTATCACCAACTTGTACCGCTTGTGGCAAAAAACATTTGAGGATTGGGGGTGATCTGGAAAAGCCAGATAAATCACATATTTGATTCTCATCTTGTTCAGACAGGACTTTGCGCGGTTGGCCCCCTTTGCCAAAAGTCCAGTGCTCCGACATCTGGAACCCTTTTACAAGTGATGTAACAGTATTGCAGATTTACTAGACAGTCTGCAGATTTAATCTGTTGGTCTCTATCCAAGATTCCACAAGGGGTATCATTGCATTCATGCAACACAAGGACTAATTATATTCCGGTTTGCTTGTAAACCAAACGCCCTTCAGCAGGTGGGAGGGTAACCATTAGTAGCGGTCTAGTCTCACGGATTGCCTTCAGAACTCAGTCCCACTGAAAGTTCAAGGGTTTTTAATTTCAAACAATTTAAGAGGTGTTTAATGTGCAGATTGCCCAATATTAAGATAGGCACATTTGTCAATGTGTTCACACGAGGCTGCAAATGGATGAGTGGAGCAGGCACACTAAGGACCATCCCTCTCTATCTTCTAGAATGCACCAGTCCCTCCCAAACCCAGGCATCCCTACTCCCCTGATCAGTATATGCTGATTGTTTCTCCCTACTGTCTAAGGTCTTACCTTTCTAACAGTGAGGACCTAAACGCAAATGCGTTATCTGTCTGAACTCCCTCAGGGCCTTCTTAGACTGGCCATACACTATCAAGAATTATAGTTCTCAAGGGATTGCAAGGCTGTGCCTTACAGACGCTCAGGCCCCATTATGTCTTCTTCCTCTGATGCTCTTCTCCTACTCATCTTCCTCCTCCATCCACCGTCCCTCCACACTCCCTGACACTTCATTCTGTATCCCTCCAATGTTCATCTCTCTCTTCTGCTCCCCTTTACCCTCCAATCTTACTCAACAGCACTCTCCTTTCTCTACACCCCTACTCTACACCCCTACTATTCTCCACACCACTACTACTCTCCCCACTACTACTATGCTGTCCACACTACCATCTCTTCACTGTACTACTACTCTCCCATCTCCACACTACTACTCTCCTCTCTACTACTATTCTGCTCACCTCTCTACTCACCCCCTACTCAGGGATATGTGCCCTTCTCCTTCCAGGCATATAGTCCCTTGCTCACTCTCCCAATACACTTGCGGTAACTATTCTCACACCCTCCACTACTCTCCTGCACCCTTTACCTTGCACCCCACTCCCACACCTTGCTCTACTATCCTCACTCTCTCCCAAGACCCATTCCCTCTCACTCTTCCTAATACCCTGACTCCCCTACTCCTATCTCCCACTTCTCTTGCACTACTTCCTTCAAAAACACTTTCCCATTCACTGCTTCATTCTTACAAACTGGTACCACACTCCCTAAAAAATACCTCACCTTGCATACTGCCCGAGTAATCCACCTCCACATTCTTTTGCACTGTCCTTCCTCCGCCTGGTCTCTCAGTCCATTTCCATCTCCTCTGATCTCAACCGAAGAACCCATACTCTGCCTTAACCTTCTGTCTTCTTTTATACTGTGGCCTTATGGTTCTGTCTCTTACACTTCTAATGGCGGTAGCGCTCACATGACTCTATGCACCAATCGGGTGTTGGATGTCTCAGGGCTGTTTGGAAGGGAAATTCCAAGTCCAATTCCTTGCTGCTCTTGATTCTGTCCAGTTTGGGTTTAGTGGGAGCTAAAATAATTTACTATATGTAAAGCTGCATGGGTCATCTATGGCATTAGAGGCCCCAGCGATCTTATTTACATAGACAAAACAAAGAGACAGATCACACAAAGAATTTGCGAGCATCGCTCATGTCTGAAAAATAAAATGGCCGACAAACCCATGGTCGACTACTTTACATAAAAGAAAGATAAGCACACTGACTTTGTCCGACTCATAATAAAAACAGTGAAACCTCATCCAAGAGGATGGAACAGCGACAAACACCTGAGACAAAATTGAGCAAAAATTGACCCAGAGATTAGATTCTGTGCACCATGGATTAAACACTAGCATTGAGTGGGCATTATTTCTGTCCCTTCGCCACCCTCCCACCCAAAGACCCTTCCACAGTGTCTGTCACAGCCCTCTGTCCCCAGAAGGTGCAAACATGTTATCACTCTTATCACAGAAACTCACATGTATGAGTATGTGCTTAGTGAATAGTCACTTGGGACCGCAGTACATAAGTGCGACTAAAACAGCACTATTAGGCAAGTCGTGTTCTCTGTTGATGGCTGGGCATAATGTATCTAAGCATCTCCAGGCACGGCTAAAACATGACCTCTCCCATAAGATCCCATATTAGTTAGTTCGGGGAGGTGCAACCAGATAAAATTCCTTTAATTCGTTGTTCAAGCAGTGTCCTTGTGAGTGCACTCAACAATTGAGGGAGTACACTTTGCCCTTTATTTTACAGGCAATGCTAGCACCAAAAATGCTCTACACGAACCGAGTTGCCTAAGCCCATTCCAATATGGCTGCGATTGCTCCCATAGCCCTGGTGCATTGCGTCATCTGATGGCGCGCCTCGCGCAACCTCAAACCCCTCGGACTGAGCCAGCAGGGGCCGACGCAATCGGTCCCGCTGCCGAGCAAACTAAGGTTTCTGTGTGAGGGATTTCATTGCACAGAGGTAAGTGAGGACTTTCCCTGTCTGGTATAATACAAAGCCTCCTTCCAGTGACAGTCACACGGCACCCGTTTTGCAATCATGCACCAGGATGCAGAGGACGTTCACTGTGAAGGCACCCAGGGTATCTAAACATGATACAAAAATGGCTCCAGCCATATGTACACCACAAGAAGTTTATTTAACATAATAAATGGCTATTTTATGTGTTTCCACAGATACAAGCTTTGGAGTGACTTTTGGCTCTTCTATCAATTCAAAATGAAGCACTAGCTGCATCTGCAGGAGGGGCTAGTAAATAAGATTAACACATATCAATGGGGCATTTTTCAGTCCCTGTAGTGCCGAGAGTAAAACGAGTGAATAGTGTGTACTGTACACTTTGCAGGATTTTGATCAAATCAAAGAAACATTACTTAAGAGCACTCACACAGGATCAAAGTAACTTGAAGTACCTCGTTGATCTCAGCCGTTGCACCCAAAATCATCATTCCAAGGTTAGTAGAAACATGGAAATATGAATAGGTCACTAAAGAGAGTGTCTAACGTCCTAAGCCTTATTCATTCCTCCATTGTTTGTTTTTAATACACAGGAACATGTAAACACATAAGGGTTGCTGGATTGAAACTCACTGTGCACTTTTCTACGTCCTGATGAAGGCCCACTTTACTCTTTGAAGAAAGTTGTTGGATACCTATATCTTGACGCAAAGGGCTGAAACATAGCGTGTCAACCATATTTTTCTTGACCTAAATTCCCGGGTCAACATCCTTCATCAAAAATGTGCAACAATTATAGAATTTGAGAGATTTTATAGCAGGCAGTCCAACGCTTGAGAATGTGGTGTTGAATTATAAAGTAGGAAAACAACTTTACAAACTTGATTTAGTGATGAGCAAATAGCAGCTGGAACAGCTCACTTGTCTCCTCGTTTTCATAATTTATTAAAAATCCAAAACACAAAATATTGTATGCACCCTATTTGGCACATGACACTAACCCCTTTTCACTATCTGCACACTCAGTGAAGAGTGATGTCTTGCAATAATGGGTATTGCCACCAGTTTTTAACAACAATGGAATGAAATAAAGTTGTATCTTTTTAACTGGTTTTCTGAGGCTTAGATTGATGATTAGAAAATCAATTTCCGTTTTACATTTTTCACATAAGATGGTGTGAAAGCAAGGGGTAGTCGTTTTTTATCCTTTGTCTTCTATATATGTTACACGGCCCGCGGTTGCGGCCGTGTAGTTATGGTTAAGTTGCTTAAACCATTGGAAGTGCACTTTTTGGGCGGCTTATAACTTTGCTCCCCCTGAACGAATCCTCACCAAACTTTGCAAAAAAAGTATATGGCCCGCTCTTTTTTTTTTTGGTGCAAAGTTTAGTGAGGTTTCGTCAAGGAAGGGTCAAAGTTATATGGACCCAATTTTGTTTTTCCCATAGACTGAATGGAAAAAAACTTTGCTCACGCCGTCAGCGAAACTGCTGGACGGATTTTCACCAAATTTGTGACAGGAGCGATGGCTTGGTCCTGAGAGCGTACTTTTGTACATTTGGTGGAAATCCATCCAGTAGTTGTTTTTAAAACGACCAAAAAGTAGGTCCAAAAAAATGTGTAATATCTGGGTCTGCTCCACGGACACACTTCCCTGTTCGCTCTGTGGACAGGACATCGATTGACTAGTGGGTCAACGTCATGTCCGCGGACAAGCAACGTGTTCACTGATTGGTTGGAGTGAAGTGTGAGGTGCGTCTCATTTTATTGATGCGCCCGCCATGTTGGATCCGCGGATATCCACAGACAGCGCAGCGTGGAACAGAGCAGAAATCTAATTTTGGGGAGTGTGTTGGTGTGGAAGAGTGGCTGGAGAGGGTGGGGAAGTGAGAGATGGGTGAATTACTGTTTATGTGGAAGAAGGCCATGATGTGATCGCGGTGTCCGTGGACATATTAAACACTGGCCACACAACTGGGTATTTTACTATGCTTGATGTATTGGTTTTGGGTAGTTAGTAGAGTATTGGGTAAAGAGGGTATTTATTGAAGAGTTTGTGCATTGGCTGTAATTATTGTTTTAGGATGTTAATTGAAGTGTATAGGTCTTGAGGTGCTTGTGTTATGTTTTTGGGTTGTGGTTAGTGGGCAGGTGTTTGCTTGCATGGGTGTGTTATGCTGCAGTGGTTGTGGCCAGGGACTACAGTCTTGGGTGCATGGCTGAAGTCTGTAGGCCATGCACCCAAGACTCTAGGCCCTGGCCACAACCACCGCAGCATAACACACCCATGCAAGCAAACATTTTGGGTTGTGGTTAGTGGTTAGGTGTTTGCTTGCATGGGTGTGTTATGTTACGGTGCTTGTGACTCAAATCATTGTATACTTATTGTTTGGTTTGTTGAGGCTGTATGCAGTTTTTTTGGCCAGGCCATGCACCCAAGACTCTAGGCCCTGGCCACAACCACTGCAGCATAACACAGCTTTGCAAGCAAACATCTTGGGTTGTGGTTAGTGGTCAGGTTTTTGGTTCCATGGGTGTGTTATGTTGTGGTGGTTGTAACTCAAATCATTGTATACTTACTGTTTGCTTTGTTGAGGCTGTATGCAGTTTTTTGCATGGTTTGGGAAAATGGAGCAGACATTTATTTTCATTCTCTGTGATAAAAGAAGAGATCACGTGTTAGTGTAGGTAGTTTATAATTGGTTATTTAATTGCATAGCAGACATTTCTATACTTCGTCGACCCTCATAGTTAGTACTTTACAAGTACTATGCTTCAAACCAGTGTACTGTGCAATTTGCTCAGTTCCTGTGTTTGTTCGTATAATTATTGGGACTGTGGGAAAATAAAATCCATGCAGGATTAAAAAAAAAACGTTCTACGTTATGGTATAATCTTTTTCGGTGGTTGATATCAGTAGGAGGAATTGATTAGGTCTATAGTTTTTGGTTTGGAAGTAGTGGTAGTATTGTTGCATTTAGATACCAGTTGGTGTATTCTAACTGTTGATAGTTTTTCACTGTTAGATAGCTGTTACTTATTCTATTAGTTTGTGGATTTAAAGGTTATTGAAGACATTTTGTAGATGTTCATACTGAGATTAGTGAATACATTTTGGTTTTAAGAATATTAAGTAAGTGTTTACAAGATTTGCTGGTAATCTCTGTTTTGGAGTAATGGAAGTATCATTACATTCGAACCATCCACATTTTTTTTTTATGTATGCAGTGCAGTGACCTGCATTGGTTGTGGTTCCTGCGTGGTAGATTATGCCTACTGTTGTGAAGGGTATCCTTGCCAAGAGATACTTGCCCATGTGTGAATCCAGTCAGCTTGCAGTTGTTTTTGGTACCATCTGCAATGTAACCAAAAGTATTGCTATTACGTTTTCACTATGTGACTGTATTTGTAAGGTGGAACGATTATCGGAATTGCAAGTAGTATATAACCTGCCATAGTTTGCATTTTGTACAAGCTGCTGAAATGGAATGGATTGACAGTTGGGTATGGAAACATACACAAAGCGTTCATTAGGGACGTTTTCCTGTGCCACATGGCTGCAGAGAGTGCATGTGTGTTTCCACATGTATGAAATCTGCAAGATTTCATTTATAGGTATGTTTTTGTTTTCCAGTACTTGTAGTAAGTACATTAGAAATTCTTGTGGATCTTCTTATGTGTTTATAGTGAATCTGACCATTCCAGCACAGTAGTCCAATTCCTGCCTTATTCCAGAAACATTGTAAGTGTTGTCAGGATTGTTGGTTGTATTTCTGTGAAGGACTAACATTTGCAAACATAATTGGTCTGTCCCGTTTAAGTAAATGTGCTCAACAATTGGTGGCAATTGGAATAGAATATTGATTGCTACATTTGCATAGCAATTTACACCAGTTGTATTGGAAAATTTGAATGGACCGGACAGTTCTGTGTCTAAGTCATTTGATGTAAGTGCATGTTGTTTCTTTGAAGAGGTAGTTGCTTTTGTTTGTGCAGTAGATCCTTATTTGTTTGTGGTCATTGATGAAGTATTAGCTTCTTTTAATTTCTTTGGAGTTATTGTTGTGAGATCCTGAATAATTTGACTCTGAACAAGTTTTATTTTACAAACCTTTGCTTTTTGAGGAACAGGTTAGGTTTTGAGATGGGGTGCGTAGAGTGAACATAGTCTAATGTATTCTACAATGCAAGGAATATTAGCGTTTACTTTATTTGCATCAAAGTTGACTAGAAATAGTCCTTCAAGTGTACATAGGTGTGATAGTGCTACATAGCTCATGCCTTCTTTAAACACTGTGCTGCAATATCTATCAATGCTTGATCTAGGGTAAGACCTTGGGTTTTATGAATGGTGACTGCTTATGCTAGAGATGGAGAAAATTGTTCTCTGCGTACATGTCTTTGAAAAGAACGAATCGGGCTGTTGAGCGTCCTATCCTTTTAACTTCTGACAGTTTGTCAAAGTGAATATTGACAAACTGAATGTAGTTGTCACGTGGGTATGTTTGAAAGCCAACAACTGTACCAAGTGCTACATTAACTAGTCCTTGCTCCACGTCAATGTTACGTTTGTGCATTACTCCACAGTTTAAAGACAATTTTAATATTTTCTCTAAACCTGCTGTGTTAGAGATAGTTTTCTAAGGTATTTAGTCATGCTGCGGCTTGTTCACACATGGGTAGTGTCATACCATGCACACCCAGTTTGTCTGTGGAGTAAATTTGAACTATTGGTTGCATTTCTTTTTTCAACATTGTTTCATTGAATTGTGCACAGCTTGCAAGAGTTGGCATCAAGGACATACAGTTTACATTTATGTGTGCTAATTGTTCCATGACATCAGTAGCACATGAGTTATGCCCGTAGAGTGCATGGATGTGCCTGGTATTTAATATAGATTGTGCTTCTTTAGATAGTACACCAACTCTAATACTAAATGTTGGCGTAGGTGAGGTCTGCAGACTGATGCATGTTTTCAGTTAATTCTTTGTATTGGAAATGTTGCCAAAGATTGACATTTCCTATGCTGCCAAGAGTTGTATGGCATAGTTTGTGCCCTAAAGTTTTAAAAATAGGTTCACCTTTAACTGGTGTTAATTGAAGAAGATCTCCGAAAACAATAATGTATTTTCCTACAAAGAGTTCTTCATAGTCTGTTTTGAGGACCTCTTGTAATCTGAGGTGAATCAAAGCCAACATTAGGTTAGAGACCATGCTCACCTCCTCTATTAGGAGCATTTTCATTTGCTTCAAAACTCTGCGTAGTTCCATTGCAGCTTCTGGTGAAAGTTTGTAGTAGTCTAATTTGATTTGGTGTTCTACTAGAAGGAGTAGCAATCGGTGTAAAGTGACGCCGCCTATGTTGTAGGCAGCTAAACCTGTGGGGGCAGTTACAACAGCTGACAGTTTGTTGTTTGTCAATTGTTGGAGGAACTTGCTGCTGATTTTTATTAAGAATGTTTTCTCTGAACCAGCTTCACCACTCACATATAGCAGTATAGATGTGTACTCTTGACAGGTACAAGTTTTAGTTTCGTGCTGCATACCATGTTCAATTTGTTTAGTTATTTCTAGGAAAATGCTACGCTGTTCATTGTTTAATTGTGATCTGAGTATAGCAAAGTGTTCTGTAGATCCTTCATAGAGACACATGGTGTTTTCTACTTCAGTCATGGCTAATTCTGCCTCATTTGCAAAGAGCGGCTGTCCAAGTGGTTCTTGGCTTCCTGTTAGAGAAGGTTGACTGCTGCCAGTGTGGAAATCGAAATAATATTGTATCTCCTATCGCATTGTTTGAATGTATGTTGGCCTACGCCAAGTTTTCTAAAAACATCGTGTACATAGATTCCGCGTCAAGGTCTTGACCTTAATGTATTGTGCAAATCGCCATCTTGGATTTAGCCGCCATTTTAGGTTCTCTTGCAGTGTGGAAGTCACCCTGAACAACAAAATGGAGGCTGAATGACATTTCGAGTGGGATTCTGGCCGTTGTGACCTCCGCACACATGAATAAGTAATATGCCCGCAGGCCACTTGTTGGGGTCGCGAACTGAGACCTTGTCCTATCCCTGACCTATGTGTAAATGAACAACTGTATCAGCGGAACTGATCAAAATACATACATTATGGGATTGGCCTGGCAATGAACCCTAGGCCTGGTCCCAAGAATGGTTAACCCGCGAGGGGGTTGGCCAGAGCTGGATAAAAAGTATAAAAACCCGAGTATCCCAATGTACGGTCTCTCACACTAACACAGCGAACTACCGTTGATGGTTCGTTCTGTTACTCTGAGGGCCGAATAGCTATCCGTATGTCAATTGACTTTGGTAACTGTTGTAACTTTGAAATAAAGCGCTTTGTATGTCCTTTGTAACCTGTGTTGGTGTGTTTCCTTTGGGCTTCCCGGCCTCATATCAATTTTTCTGTTTCCACAGTTGGCGCCCGAATAGGGACCCTCAAGATTGATGCCGGATCATTGAAGGTTGACGCAGACTATCGAACCGGGATCGGACGGTGTGATTCTGCGGGCCCGACCGATCGAGACGCGATACCTCGGCAGCGCTGCACGATCCAATCCTTGGACGATAGTCGTGTGGTCTGACACGGCATCTTGACGAGGGTCCAATTTTGAGGCGGGCAGATTTGCCGAAACCACCAAATGCAAGGTAAAATTCGTTAGGTAAGTTCTTTGTAAACCGTACGGTCCTCCTTAGGTTTGGTCAGGTGCAGTCGAGACCCGGCTCTTAATTTAACCCTGACACTTTGAATTTGGCGTATTGTATCTGCAGACACAATTATTGGACCAGGTAACACCAATTTTTTGAGAAATGCCTGGGAAATTGTCTAGCTGTTTTAGGGCTCTGTTCCGCAGCGATCGGCAATCCTTGGAATTTAGCCGCCCGGCACCACAGGAGGGGTCGCCGGCGTGTACTATGTACTGTAAGTATGGCATTGGAAGTATAGTATTTAATGATATTTGGCACAGACAGACCAGACATGCCTCTGAATTTCAGTGGCCAATCAACGGTAGTTTTGAGATCCTCCGTACTGAATACTTGGAATCGATCTTGTTAAAGAAAAAGGCTAGACCAGCAGCCTTTGATGTGTTACAAAATTGGAAGAAAGAAGCATTGCAGCAGCTTAAAAGTAGGGATAAACATGCACGTCGTCATAAAACAAACGCTGAAAAAGCATTATTATATGATAAAGAAAAGCGGTCAGAATTAGTTAAAAATATGGATAGAGCCTTTTCACTCGGGATCCAGAAAATGTATCCCTCTAAAGATTTCCATGTGTCTGAGGAATTTATTGAGAAATTATTAAATGAACGCAGGCCCGATGCCTCAGCGCCACCTCCGTATGCTCCTGTTTTGGGCACTCTGCCCATTCCTGCTGTTGTTCCTGTTGCTATTCCTGTTCCCCCTGTACAGCCTATTGTTCCTAGTCCTTTGGTTGTTGTTCCTCCACCTATCGCACCGCCCCTTCCCCCTGCACCGATAGTTGCACCTTTGTTAAATGTACCTATACCTCTGCTTCCGAGTGGCCCCGTATTGATTGGAGTCGATCCAGGTGCAGGGTCAAAGATTGTGACTCGTAGTACTGTTTCTGCAGATAGGAAACAGGAATTGTTTGCATGGGCTAAGCATTGCATGGAGAAAGGTGATCAAGCTAATGTTTTTTCTACATGATCTAATTTGAATAGTTTTCCCGAGAAAAATGTTTTTATCGAAGGTTTGGGGACTCATTTGTGTGTGATGTGGGGTAGATTACAAAATTCGGATCTTCCACAAGGGGTGAGAGATCTGAATGCTTTGGCACTTTCGAGGGACACAGAGCAGAAAGTATATGGACATGTTGAAAGATTGTTTGAATTTAGGAAAGACTTTGAAGAAACACGAGATGAGGATGATGAAGACGATAGAATATATGTACAGAAACGGTTCCTTCCATGCCATAGAGCGGCACCTGAGGAAGTACGAATTTGTACCAAAGATGCGGTTCGATGGATCTCGGATTCATCGATACCGCCAGACGAAGCGTATGACACGTATAGTCAGTATACAGTAGAGATGCAAAGAAAAGTAATTCAGGTGATGGTACAGCACCTACAAGAGGAATGTGTAAGGAAGAAGGTTAGTTGCCCCATAGAATTATTGGGGATTTGTAAAAGGGCTTTTTCGCCCAACACTTCTACAGCTGCCTTAGCGCTCGACCTGGCTCTATTGCTTAGTAAGCGGCCGGAGGTACCTATATCTCAGTTGCCTATGGGAGAGGTTCCTCCGACCTTTGTCCCAAAAGTTGAGATCCCCGCCAATGCGGCGACTGGTGCCCCCGCGGTGGATATCCCTGCACATTATGTATCGCAATTTGTTCACGTCCCGTTTTCACGACAGGAAGTAAACACAATTAGACAGTCAGTTCCCGATATTAGGAAAAACCCGACGGGGTTTTACAAAGAAATAGAGTCCGTTCTACAGTCCTCTGTGTTCACCTTGAGTGACATTGACTTGTTATTCCCTGTACTCCTACCCGTAGATGTATGGAAACAGGTTCGGACAATAGACGATGTGCCAGGGCTGGGAGATACGTGGGCAAATATGATTAGAATTGATGGAGAAAGACCAGCTGGTGGGAAACCGCCACATGTAATACTTACTTTACCTGATAGGATTGTCGCTAAACTAAAAACTATAATTCCAGAAAAAAGGATTATTTGGGACAAGCTTACGGCCTGTGTTCAAGGGAAAACTGAAGGCGCCACCAAATTTTTTAATAGATTCGAGCAGGTATTTTCTGACTTCAGTGGACAGGATTTAGGTACAGAGTCGGGGAAGAGGTTGTTCATGGACAAATTTGTACGTGGATTGTTACCTGACATCCAGTCACAAATTATGTCCCCTGAGAGCGCTTGGCAGGCAAAATCTCAATCTGAGGTTTTGCACATGGCTCAGTATTATGAGAACCGTGTTAATAATGAGAAGGAAAAAATTGAAAAGAGAAAGGGAGATTTGAAAACCAAAGTATTATTACAGCAAATTATTAGAAACCCCAGAGGAGGTATGACACAAACTAGAGGTCAGTACGTTCCAAAAGGAAATGCTCCTCTGAGTCCTGTAAATATTAATCAATGTGCTTATTGCCGCCAGGAAGGTCATTGGCGAGCACAGTGCCCTGTCCTTCGCCAGAGGTCAAGCAGTGTGTTTGGGGGTATGGGTAGACGACCTAGGGGCCGCCCTGGAGCGGGGGGCCCTGACAGAGGTCCGCTTTTGCAAGATTCTCAGCAACCTTTTTCACGGGAAAATCAGACCTCGAGTATGGACTCGAGAAACATATTTGATCACCCTTCTGCTGCCTACCTTTCTGAAGAGCTTCCTTCTGACGAGGCTCTATTTTATTAGGATTGCCCGAAGCAGGGTTTGGAACCTTTGCCTATTCCCGTTAATCAAAAAGGCCCCTACGTTGAATTATTAGTAGGGAATAGGAAACACCAGTTTTTGATTGACACTGGAGCACAGAAGTGCTCCATTGATCATTCAAGGGTTCCAAACATCCCACTGTCAGGGCAAACAAATGTTTCCGTAGGGTTTTCTGGTATACCAACTGTCTGTCCGGTTTCTGCGCCGGTATCCGTTTCTTTGGGTCCCTTCACGGACCATTGCCCTTTTCTTCTCACTTCAAACTGTGGAGAGAATTTGCTGGGGTTGAATTTGTTAAAGAAATTGAACGCAGTAATTCATTCTTCTTCGGATGGAGTACGGCTAACGGTTTTACCACAGCAACTTCCTAATTCTCAGTTCTTGATTCGACCTTTACCTCCCGAGTTTAGCATTGTTCCGGAATGTTTGTGGGCGGTGGACGACAATGATGTCGGAGTGTTACAGATTGAGCCCGTTCAAATAGTCCTGAAACATGGGGTGAAACTGCCACGCATCCCGCAGTATAAAATATCAGTCGAAGGCGAACGCGCTTTGAAATGCATTGTCTCCGATTTTGTACATCGTGGGGTGATCGAGGAGATTACAGGTAGTTTGTGTAACAGTCCGATCTTACCCGTATATAAGAAAGGTGACAATGCAATTCCATACCGGTTTATAATTGATCTTCGTGCTATTAACCGAGTGGTCGCCCCACAATTTCCAATTGTGCCTGATGTGACGACGATATTAACAATGATCCCTGCTACGGCTACGCACTTCAGCGTTGTGGATCTAAAAAACGCTTTCTTTAGTATCCCTATACATAAAGAAAGCAGATATCTGTTTGCGTTCACCTTGGGGGGACGCTCATTTATATTTACAAGGGCACCTCAAGGGTATACTGAAAGTCCCAGTATCTATAGTAGAGCTTTAAAAGAGCAGCTCGACACCCTTGAATTGCCACCTACTTGCACGCTGCTTCAATATGTTGACGATTTACTTTTGGCTGCAGATTCTGAGAAGGCCTGTAAAGAAGGCACTATACTGTTGCTTGTTCATCTAGCTAACAATGGTCACAAAGCTTCGCTTAAAAAATTTCAATATTGTTGTCAGGAGGTTGCCTATCTAGGCTACCTCCTGTCAAAGGAGGGGAGAAGATTGACACCTGAAAGAATAAAACACATTTCTGGCATGTCTGTTCCAAATACACAGAAGGAAGTCAGAGCCCTGATAGGGATGGCGTCCTGCTGTAGGTTGTGGATCGCGAATTTCGCACTAGTGGTAAAACCGATGTTGGCTTTGACGAAGAAGGGCATTTCTCTGCCACTGCCATGGGAATCGGAACATCAACTATCATTTGAGCTTCTCAAAACCGCGCTATGTTCGGCACCGGTTCTGGGTACTCCAAATTATGACAAGGCCTTTGTGTTGTTTGTGCATGAATGTGATGGATGTGCTTTGGCTGTGTTAACACAGGAACACGGAGGGAAGAATAGGCCATGCGGCTACTACTCCTCCGCCCTTGACCCTGTCGCATGCGATTTGCCAAGATGTTTGCGCGCTGTTGCTGCTGCTGCCACGTCTGTAAAACAGAGTGAGGGAATGGTCCTAGGCCATGATTTGATTTTGATGGTACCTCACTCTGTTGATATCCTATTGAACAAAACCCAAACGCAACACCTCACCTCTGCACGGTTAACAAGGTACAAACTAATTCTGTTTGCCCCTCATATTCAAATTAAGAGGTGTTGTGTTCTCAATCCGGCTGAACTCTTACCTTTCCCGCAAAATACTGTTTGCGGTGACGAAGAATCACATGACTGCCTGTATACCACCGAGCAAGAAACGAAGGGCAGGATAGATCTCATAGATACTCCTTTGGATAATGCAGAAGGGGAGCTGTTTTGTGATGGCTCCTGCTTCAAACTTTCAAATGGTACATCTACAGCTGCTTATGCAGTTACTACATTGAGCAAAATTGTTGAAACTAAGAGAATTTCGCATAACTCCGCGCAGGCCGCAGAGATTATAGCGTTGACCCGAGCTTGTGAACTTTCCCAAGGGCGAAGAGTAAATATATATACCGATAGCCAGTATGCATTTGGGGTGGCTCACAACTTCGGAAAACTTTGGTCAGAAAGAGGGTTCCTGACCTCACATGGGACCAAGATTCAGCATGGCCCTTTGATAGTGCAATTACTTTCGGCGCTCTCACTCCCTAAACGGTTAGCGATCATGAAATGTGCAGCACATCGCAAGGTCATAGATGATGTGGGCAGAGGGAACGCTTTTGCGGATTTGATAGCCAGACAAATGGCCACAGACCTTAGCACGGACATGTATACCTCGAGGGAAATGAGAGACGTTTGCATAATGGATGAAGGTATTGGGTCTGTGCGAGATATTCAGACTGATGCCACGATGGAAGAATCTAGAAAGTGGGCTGAAGGAATGGGGAAACTGGATGACGAAGGGTGTTGGGTGGATACATCCGAAGGGAAATGGTTGCTTCCTGATTCTTATGTATTGGTGATGGTTACAATGGCACACGGTCCTACGCATGTGTGTGCCCAGAAGATCACGAAAATGTTAGAACAGGTTTGGGTAAATGACAAAATTCTGGAAACTGCAAAGAGGCACGTTCAGAACTGCATGATCTGCCTACAGCACAATGTGGGTAAAGGGACAGTGACTCCAAGGGGAAGTTTCGGGCCCCCCCTCTGTCCCCTTTGAGGTTATACATTTTGATTTTATTGAAATGGAGCGATGTAATAATCTGAAATATGTTCTTGTAATTATTTGTGCCTTTAGTAAATGGGTCGAGGCTTTCCCCGTCAAAGATGCTACCGCCATGACCACCGTAAAGATTATGGTAAAAGAATTCTTTCCTCGATTTGGGCTCCCGAGGATAATCTGGCCGGACAATGGTCCTCACTTTATCGCAGCAGTAATTTTGCAAATATGTGCAGCCCTAGGTATTGAGAAACAATTTCATTCAGCTAGGCATCCTCAAAGTGCTGGGTTGGTAGAAAGACACAACGGTATTTTAAAGAATAAACTTGCAAAAACTTGTGCTGATACCAAACTGAAATGGCCAGATGCGTTGCCTATTGTGTTATTAGCTATGCGTACCACACCTCAGACTAGAACTGGGCTTTCTCCATTTGAAGTAGTAATGGGGAGGCCTGCTAACATTTGGGGTCTCCCGAAACCTAAAGCCCTGAGGGAGGTGGAGAATGTATTGCTTGTAGACTACTGTAACCAGTTAACTAAAAATCTGTATTTCATTTACCACCAGGTGAATTCTGCGTTACCTGTATGGTTCATGGGCCCAGGACACGATATACAGCCTGGAAGTTGGGTCCTCGTGAAGGCCTACGAGAGGTCTTCCTGTCTCGCGCCTCGCTGGCGGGGACCCCACCAGGTATTATTGGTCACCAGGACAGCAGTGCGGGTGGCTGGAAAGAAGAACTGGATTCACGCGACGCACGTCAAGAAACTTCCTCACCGGACGCCACACGCTACAGAAGAAGCAGAACCCCTCGCTGGTGCTACAGTCTCTGATCTTGGAGTAGCAAACAGCGCTGTGAGTGCGTCAAGGAAGTTCTCTGAGCCTGAGGAGCTTGGGGAACAGTCCATTTCGTCTCTGCACTCTCTTGAAAAATCACTTCCGGAAAATACTGTTTTGAGCTCTGCGACTTCCGTCGCCACCGACACGTCGCTTCCCACAGGAAGTGACGATACTTTGCTTCTGGACCACACAAATTTGGGTACCATCAGGTACAACCTTCGACCATGGAAATAGAACTACGGCACGAGTGTCGTGCATCTGGAAAAGGAAGTGATCGGAAAATTATTTTGTTTTGTTGAACAAAAAGGGATTCTGCTGGCTAGGGTTGGGAAGGACTAAGAAATCACGCGACCGTAGTGTCGCCAGCAACGAACATTGGGGCCGTTGATCAAGGAACTACGATGCCTGCCACCTTCACCGCTGCTCCCCGCACTGGACTTTTAGATAAGGGGGTGACCAAATCGAACAATGAACAATGTGCCTGGGCCCCAAAAAACGTACTGTTGTGTTTTGATAATGATTATTGTTATTTTTGAAACTCTTGCTGTGGGACATTGGTATTTCGAAGAAGTCTATCCTTTGAAACCTTTATTACCGACCAAGATCGTACCAACTGTTTTGACTCCCTCTGTACACCTTCACACTCTGTCCCCTAGAGACTCCCAACATAGACAGAAGTATCATAATAACACTCTGATGATAGTAATGAATGCTACTCATGCCATTTTTAATAAGAGTAATTGTTGGATTTGTACTCACTTACCGCAACATGGGAACAAGGGACTGGGATGGTATATATATCCTCTACCTTTAACGACTTCCTGCTATGCCTCTCTTAGAGCACTAATCTTTGGCCGATGGAATGATAGCATCTCAGGGAACTTTGATGGAACTAATTTAAATGATTTTGAGAAACGTGAATTGACTCCCCTGGGATGCTCGCTTTTCGCAAATAGAAGTAAACCTAACGTTGCTTCTATTAGGCTGTCTGACAAACTATCTCTTCCTTTTCAAACTCTGATTTCCTTTAAAATGGCTCCGATAGGCAATAAGGACGCTGTACCTCCTTCTTATTCTGTAAATCATAGTCCCGACTCGGTTCCCTTCTGTGTACAGAGAAATGGCACTAGGCCAATGGGAGATTTTGAAACTTGTAAAAATATTGTAAATTTGACTGGAGAAAACAGGCCTCTTGTATGTAGGAGGGCCTGTTTATTTTGTTTGTGGTAGTTTAGCATTTCCCTGGTTGCCCAAGGATTGGCAGGGAACCTGTTATTTAGGAATATTGTTACCCGGGGTATTTGTAGCTAGTACCTTGGAGGTTTCTAAGGCTCGCCCACGGCGAGACAACAATGGAGATACCCCTGGGCAAGTATTGGGGGACATAGCTAAATCGGTTGTGCCCTTTTGGGGACAAATAGCAAACTCAGAGAACATTAGGGGATTAGCAAGGGTATTGGAGAGAACGATCAACCGGACCACGGACATACTCTACAATATGACCTTAGAGCAAAAGGCGATAATATTGGTAGCACTTCAAAATCGGATGGCGTTAGATGTCATCTTGGCAGAACGAGGTGGAGTATGCAAATTAGTGGGGTCCGCTTGTTGTGTTTTCGTACCAGACTCCTCACCAACAATTTTTAAAGCAATTCAGAACTTGCATACTCTCAGTTCTGAAGTTCATATCCCTGTAGGAGACTGGAACCTTAGTACTTGGTTTCGGGATTCTTTGCGATCTTGTGGTTGGAAGGTGTTTTCCGTTATTCTGGTTATTTTAGGGATTCTGTTATTCCTTTGTTGTTTTCAATGCCTCCCAAGTATATGTGGAATGATAGGGGGGTGTTGTGCTCAAGCAGTGAGCGCAATAGGGCATAAAATATATACCCCAGATACAGCATCTAAAGGATACATATTACAAGAGGTTCTTATGAACAACCTTATGGCTATAGACATTACAGACAATGATGCGGAACCTATGGATGATAATACATGTAGTCATTTTCGAAAGTATTAGGGATGATGTTTAGCACTTAACATAGGCCAAAAGGAGGGTCTGTGGAAATCGAAATAATATTGTACCTCCTATCGCATTGTTTGAATGTATGTTGGCCTACGCCAAGTTGTCTAAAAACATCGTGTACATAGATTCCGCAGCAAGGTCTTGACCTTAATATATTGTGCAAATTGCCATCTTGGATTTAGCCGCCATTTTAGGTTCTCTTGCAGTGTGGAAGTCACCCTGAACAACAAAATGGAGGCCGAATGACATTTCGAGTGGGATTCTGGCCGTTGTGACCTCCGCACACATGAATAAGTAATATGCCCGCAGGCCACTTGTTGGGGTCGCGAACTGAGACCTTGTCCTATCCCTGACCTATGTGTAAATGAACAACTGTATCAGCAGAACTGATCAAAATGCATACATTATGGGATTTACCTGGCAACGAACCCTAGGCCTGGTCCCAAGAATGGTTAACCCGCGAGGGGGTTGGCCAGAGCTGGATAAAAAGTATAAAAACCCGAGTATCCCAATGTACGGTCTCTCACACTAACACGGCGAACTACCGTTGATGGTTCGTTCTGTTACTCTGAGGGCCGAATAGCTATCCGTATGTCAATTGACTTTGGTAACTGTTGTAACTTTGAAATAAAGCGCTTTGTATGTCCTTTGTAACCTGTGTTGGTGTGTTTCCTTTGGGCTTCCCGGCCTCATATCAATTTTTCTGTTTCCACACCAGGAGTGTCTATATTTAGTTGTGCCTGGAGTTCTTCTTGTTGCTGTTCATTGTCTAACATGGTTTTGTACTAAGTAAAGTTTATATCTGTTATAGTGCTTTCATTTGCTTTGAAAGCATCTTCATAGGAGACATGGGTATCTAATAAATCTTCTTCTTTTCTCCATGGTTTAAAAAGTTGTAGCAGGGCCATGTAATACAGTTCTTTATGTTGAGGAGTTTTTAATGTCAATTTCATATTATTAATTAGGCTGCGTTTGGTAAGTTTCACTGGGCTGCCTTCACAGTTTTCGACTCTGTATCTACCTTTCTTCTCATCTGGTTTAATATTATTTTTGTATATGAAGTTTTGGGCTATGTGGTATAGACACATGGTTTCCAAAGCGGTACTCCTGTTTGGGTAGTATGTGTCTAGTAAGTTGTTTTTCAAAATGTCTTGGCTGTTGGGATAATTTTTGCCTATTGTTTCTATGTCTTCATATGATTTGAGAACTCTTTTTCTGGATTTAGCAGGACCAAGGCTTAGCCATACTATGTTTTCAGATTTCCCATACAAGGCAGTACCGGTTAAACGGTCTGCGGCTTCGTAGCAGCCACATCCTCTATGGGAGAGCATTTTTATGCCTAAGCTGTACAATTTCTGTGACAGTGTTTTGTCAGTTGATATGTCGTCCCAGAGGTCTTTGACCTCTGTTTTTTCTACTTTGGTTAAGTAGGCTGTGACATATCGTGCAACTGCAGTTGAATTGTCTGCAATGTATTGCACATCTATATTTGCATTCCATAGGAGGGCAATGATTGGATTGTAATCATTGATGTACTTTGATCCTTCCGTTCTTTTTATGCAGTATGTATTCTTAGGGGATTTACCTTTGACACTATGTCTAACTGAAGACATGAAGTTGTTCACTTGTCCTGTTGTTGAAACTGGTCTAGGGAAACCGAAGCGGTATTTGGTGTAGTATTTCCCTTTGTTTTTATATTTGCGCCGACATACTTGCCACACTTGTGTCTTTTGAAATTGGAAAATGTGTGCATGTAGGTCACTATGTAGTTTGTGAAGGGATTTCACAAGTGACATATTTCTGAATGAACTGCAAAACAGTGCCATCACTGTCTTGACCAAATTTAGGAGCATCTTTAATCCATAAAAGCATGTGGATGTGGGGTGCTCCTCTGTCTTGGTATTATTTTTTTCCAAAAGAAGTGTTGCACTTCTCGGAGGGGAGGAACTGTTTTATTACAAATTAAGTCAATAAAGCAATGATGGAAATATCTTGATACAATTAAAGGATACAGAGAGCAGAGTTCTCCTGGTGTTTTTATGTCTATATTTGTTTTGTTTTTGTTTGCTATGCGTAGGAAATTGTGCAAATCTTTCCATGCATACTCTGCATAACTTAGTCACAAACCATGTGTGTGGGCCAAGGTTTCTTATCATACAGCGTACTTCTGCGTGTTGTCGGAACCAGTAGTCTTTTGTACCACTCATGTTTGCTAAAAGATTTGTAATGCTTGACTGTAAAACTTTTTCTTGCACTTTTTGTAGTAATTGCCTAGCAGACATATTTTGAAAATTGGTACCTGATTTCAATGTCTCTGTGCAACTCCGTAGTATAGAGTTGCTAGTTCACTTTCAAAGAGAAGGTGGAATATATATTCCATGTTTTGTCTGAATCTGGGGTCTTCAGTATACATTCGTAAAGAGCGGTATTCTGATGCTGTTATTTGTGTGGGTCTTTCATCGTACCTTCCTTCTTTTCCAATAGGAAAGAATAGAGGAAAGGCTTGTGCTTCTACACTTTTTTCCCATATGCTGATTAGAGATCCTTTGGCTTGCCACATTTGGTAAGTTTCTAGTGCATCATCTATGGTGTCTTTTGAGAGCCATAGGTGTCAATTGTATAATGTTCTAAAATATTGGATTCTATAGTAGGATCTAGAAGTTGAAATTAGCCAGTTCCCGATGAGTCTTGAATTATTTTGGTGGTTTCCCTCAGGTTTTCTTCAATGTTTATTTCTTTGTAGTATTCATTGTTGTCTTTTAAATATTGCAGGGCTTCTCTAACTTTATGTAAAACCACTAGTTGCTGCCGCATTTTTTTGTCTTTTGTAGGTACGCCATGTACTAGGATAATCAAAGATTGATCTATTGGACGTTGCACTCCCAGAGTGTGTACATTTTCTTAGAGATCTAATGGCAAATAAACTACTTTGCCACGAATGCCTTTCAGTAATTCAGAGGGAGGTAGTTTCGCTGTTTTTGGTTGACGGCGTATTATTGCTTGAAATGGGTGCATTGTTTGAATTATAATGCTCTCATACAAGTTAAGTTGTTGCAGTGGCTTTGGCAGTGGGAATATTTCCAAGTTATTAGTTATAGCCCGTGAAGGTATTTGGTTGTTGTCAAGTTTTGCAGTGCAGTATCTGCAAATTATTGAGGGGTTAGTAATTTCGCATTCGTTTTCTGCTATAAGATATAGAGCTAATTGGAACCACTTGGATTCTTCATTGTCTTCTATTTTGTACATTATGTCTACAGTTTTTGTGCTATTTTTATCAAAAGTCCCACGGCAACACACACACACATGGTTTAGTACTTCAGCAGATATGCTTTTAAACTTTAGTATTTCTTCTTTGTATGTGTGTAGTAGAAGGTTGCCATCAGTAAATGTGTTGCTACTCTGTTCTAAAGACATTGAATTTTGTAAGTGGGTTTCACTTCCAAAATATTTCCTCTGGATGTGCTCTACTTCTTCGAGTAGTTCTTTGGCTCTACCATGTAGAAGAATGTTATTTAAATTGGCCAGTGATAAAGCAGGACTTTTGGCATAGTACAGTTTATGAACGAGATTTCTTACAGTTGAATGGTGTGTTCCTATCATTTTGATATGGTGGAAGGTGCTTTTGTAAGTAGGTATAGAAATGCAGGCTAATGAATGTCCTTGTAGTCCTGTGTATTTGCGCACTGGACAGGAGTCCATAGTTTGTAATAGTTTTATTTTTAATTTGTCTTTGCCTTTCACATACTGATTGAGGAACTGGTGTAAAGATGTGAAAGCTTTTTTGCAAACATTACACATTGATGTGCACAGCCATTTGTAGACTAGACGTATTGGTTCAGTGGAATGGAGAGCAGATGCTAAGTTTGCTGGGGATATTTTTGTGAGCAGCATTTCTTGTTCCATGATGGTATTATTAACCTTTTCATACCCTCGTCCACTGCTATGTATGGCAATTGAGTTTGTTTGCTTTTGTTTGTATGATTCTTCATTGAACTATGGTTCTGTGCTGGTGGTGTAACTCCACTCACCTTCACAGATGTTTGTGAAGCTATCTTTGTTAATATTCCATTTGCTGAGAAGTCCTTGTTGTAGTTTAGTACTTAGTTTTGTTAGTGGTTTCATTCTGTTTAAAACTAATATAAATAATTTCCTTTTGAGAAGGATTGCAGTGTGAGAGCTTCCAGGATTCGTTTTCTGTAGTAGGTTTTAAGGGTTGAGCATGATTTGTCACCTGTTTTTATAAGGTTCTGAAGGACTGTGTGGCGGAATATTTTTTGTAAAAAAAATGTTGGTATGCTTACTTGTGGCTACATCAAGATTTATAGGTGTAGTGTTAGCACTAGTGGTAGCTGCAGTCTTTTTTAATAACTTTATATTTAATGTTACATTTTGAAAGAGGAGTCAAAGTTTCTTTACTGCAAGCTGGTGTAGTTTTGCTTAGTGACTGCATTAGCTTTTTTGTTTGAACTTTTTGTATAAATTCTGCTAGAGGTGGATGCTTATTTTGTACACTTTTATTTTGATTTGCTCTATTTCTGTGTTGCTTCCTACAGAGTTGCTTTTTAGTAGGCATTCTTTGATGTCTATTGGAGAAAAAAAGAAAGTGTGGGTTGGGACGTTGTGCAATGTATGTGTGCATTGTGCATGAGTGAGGCATGTATGTAGAGGTGTGCAATTGTGGAATGGGTTGGAACTTCAGGTTGGGAAGGCTATTCTCGTATTTGTGTTACTAAACTGGTGTTCAGATGACAATACAAAGTGTGCACATGCTGAGGTGCAATCAGTAATACTGAATCTAATGCTGGAAGGTTGATATAATTGTTGAAGTTGCAGTAGGGTGAGAAAAAAAGCTTGGAAATATGTACAGATTAAAAAGGAGAATGTTTGTTTTTGTGTGTGGAATTCCATTAATTTTGTTGTGCATAGATGTTTGCTACAGGAGTGCTGGAAACCTTTCAGTTATTTTACTTTTTTATCCACATTCCTATTAGCACTGTTCTGAATGTACACTTGTATTTGTGTGGTTTTGCAAGGATGGCAAGTGTCAGGCACTCTGTTTAAATAAATGCATTTTTTGTACTTGCAATGCTTTGGTAAGATACAAGCTGGTTTCCTGTTTTGTGTGCATTCTAGGAATTTATAATAGTGTGTTAAGGGGTAAGTGGTTGTGAAAATGACAGAAGGAAATAAGAGAATAATAGTTTGGACATTGCAATGAGTAATATGAGCAAATTAAAATTTGGAAAGCAGACAGATTTGTAAGTGAACTTGATTATAGGAGATGGGAGGAATTAGAGTATGCTTTTTTAGCAGATTATGCAGGGTCAACGGTAGGTACCCTGTGCATATGCATTTATAAAAGAGTTGCAAATGTACTGTAAACAAAATATTCATACCTGTGTAGTTTGTATTGATGTATGTAGATGTGGATGAATCTGGAAGGAGAAATCTTGAAGAGTTTTACAGTAGTTTTAGCTGTAGGTGCTTTGCAATCACAGGACACTTGTATTCAGAGTGATGAACAGTTCATCTGAAGTGCTGAATTGTGATGACCGAGTTAGATGGATGTGCTTGGTGGATGTTTGTGTGACTTCTAATGTGTAGCCAATGAGAGAGTGGTGCAGACAGTGATGTGGAAAGGGAAAAGAGGCTGCCCCTGTGTTGTGGGGTCCGCGGACACCGCAGTTGTTTGCATATAGGGCATGCCACATCTGGGGCTTCTCAGCATGTCTAGCATGGAAAGAGGACTCTGGGGATTAGCCAATCAGGTGTTGAAGTTGTTGTTTGCAGGAAGAGAGGCTGTGTGTGTAGTGAAGATGGCAGAGGTGAAGAAAGTGAGGGTGTTGGTAGTTGGAGATCTGTTTGAAAATGTTTTAGAGAGGTATGCTATGTCTAAACATATGGCTGCCAGTTTTGGTTTTGACTGAGTGGAGGTTTTGTGGTCAACTGTGCCTGGTTCCAATATGCAGGCAGTGATTGGAGTTTGTAAGAGTTTCTCCATGTGGAACCTTCCAGATCTAGTGGTACTGCATTGGGGTGCTGTCCATTTGGGATACATCAGTGCTCCTAGTTTGTTGAGTGCTCTTGAAAACTTGGTTCAGGCAGTGATGGTGCCTCTTCAAAATGCCAAGGTGAGTTTTTCTGAAATTTTGCCTATGGGACAATTGTAATGTTTTCTGTCCCCAGCAAAATGGTGCAAGGTGTTTTGTTAACAAAGGCATGTCTGTTTTCTTGTTTAGAGCTGGAATGTTGTCTTGTAATAATTACATTATTGATTTTGTTAATGGTGATTTTTTCAAAGCAGATGGCATTTTATTATCCATACTGGCAAATGCCATGTTATTTCAAAATATAAGGAATGCTTTACAGTGGATAATGTAAAGAAATCTGGAGGAAAATAAGTGAAAGAACAAATAAAAATACAAAATGAAAGGTATTTTTTAGAAGCACTTTTAAAAAAACAAAAAAGGCTCTTTTCAGAGCCATCGTCAAAGGGGAAATGGAGTACACCGCTTACATTATCATTCCCGACTCTCTTTCAGATTTCACAATTTGTCCACGGACACCGTGGCTGTCCGCGGATCACGTATGTTACAGGGATTTTGATGCTGGCAGGCATGCAATTGAGACTGTGCAGGCCAAGGGATTGGTCAATAAGGTTTACTGGGTGTGATGTGTAAGGAGAGACTTTGGCGGAAAGTCTGTTTCCTGATAAGAGAGCAGATCCCTATGGCTGTGTCTTTCAGAAGGCACAGTGTCCGAATTTTGGCGACTTGTGGATAAATTGGTTGGAGGTGCATGCAGAGCACTGTGGAGTGGCTGCACATCTTGGATTCCCTCATGTGCATGTGCACTAGCATGGAGTGCGCGGAATGAAGTGGCTGGGTTTAGTTCCTCTTTGTGCCACTTTGATGACACACCGTCATTCAAACATTATTATAATTCATTGTGGAGGGAACAGTTTAGGACATGTCTCTGGAAACTCCTTGCAGTTTGTAATGAAAGAAGGACTTGGGAAAGTCATGGACATGTTTCCAAACTCCAGAGTAATTTTTTCTCTTATTGCGCAGAGACAAATGTGGCTGCGTTCCTCTTCATTTGGTCCACAAATGGAGAAAGCGAGGCGCAATGTCAAAAAGGCTGTTTGCACTTTATTGACAGATGTTGGCATGTCCTCTTTTCACAATGAAAATATTATGTTTCGTAGCACAAACATTTTTTATAGAGCTGGAGTCCATTTTACTGATGCTGGGAATCGGATTTTTCTGCAAAATATACAAAATGCATTGCAACCCTTTTTGGAAGTATAGCAATCCTTTTTCCAGTAGGTGTTGACCACTTGAAGTTTTCAAAACACAAAAAAACACCACAAAAAGGCTCTTTTCAGAGCCACCACTTCCTCCCGGAGAAGAGTGCAATGGTTTTGATAGTGCAACACCCCAAAAATATTAATGTCCGCGGGCTTCTTAAAAATGCACAGGGCCCTGTAGCATTTCATTGGCACTTCTATTTTTAAACTGTGAAAGGTGGCTCTGAAAACAGCCTTTTTTTGTTGATGTTTTGTATTTTTTTGTGTGTTTTTTAACAAGGCACACAAGGAAAGGAAGGGAGAGGGGGGTAAGGGAGGGGCACCAACCACAGGGATAAGAAAGGGCAGATGGCGAGAGGAAGATGTTGGGTGGGCCTCACTTAGGTAGGTGGCAGACTTTCTCATGCTCCCGGACCGTAGCCTTGAAAGCACTTCGAAGTGTCTCCCCTGTGCAGAGTACCGCGTTGCAGTACATACACTATACAGTGACCCTCGAAAGGTAAGGGTCTACTGCATCGTGTATAGCATGCAAGGCTGGTTCATGGATGCGCTGCCCCACAGGGTTGTCTCTTGTGGTGGCAGGAGCAGAAACAGAGGATGTTGTAGAGGAACTCGTCCCAATACTTTGATCGAACGGGACGACCCTCCGAACTTCCGCCCTGTGGAATGACCTTAGGAGTTGCTGCATGGAGGTGGTCAAGTAGCTATACAGACCTGGTTGGCCATGACTGAGCACAATGTTGCACTCAGTGCAGCACACCTTGTCTACACATGCCTTGGGTACCCTTCCAACGGTGGTAAACAGCCTCCACACCCAGGACTCACAGTGGCTGGGAGTAGTAAGGACTTCCATTACCTCATCCTCATCATCCTCTTCATTCCTCTCTACATCTCCACGCCTGCTCCCCTCTCCAGTCCCTTGGGAAGGTGTTGGTGGTGGAGGGGGTAGGGGTGGTGCTGAAGCTGAGGCAGCTGCAGAAGTTGAAGCCATGGTTGCCATCTGGGATGTAGCACAGGACAGCCTAGCAGGCAGAGGAATGTTATTCTCCAAATGTGGCACAACACACACAGTACAGGAGGCAGAGGTCAGCAGCCAATCCAATATAGGATATCAGCAATATTGAGCAATGCTCTCTCTGGTAGCCAAAAGCAGAATGAGGAGCAGTTCTGGGGTGTGGCCTTTTATAGGAGTGCTGGGGAGCCCTTCACGAACAGCCGCGCTGTCTGCAGACAATTCAAACACCAAAAAGGGCTCAAAAAGTTCCAAAAAGTATCTAGTTCGGTAGAGGCATAGTCTGGGACCTCTACAAGGGTGAAGTTTCATTGAAAAACATCTTGGGTTGCTCAGAAAAGTGCTTTTTCGGTGTCCGGGGGCCGGACCCTTTCTATGGTCATGGGCGTACACTCAGCGTGAGTGCAGTCACAAGAAGACATCGCAGACACGTTTGCGAATGGGACGGCTGTCTGTAGGACACCTATTGCGCGGGATCGGTTGTATGACACATGTGCGGTGTACAGTTATGGACAGGCGCGATGTCCGTACGACCCCGAGGGTGGGATGAGCCTGCGCACAAGTGTCTGCCGGACAGGGTTAGGGTCCCCAAACTAATTAAAGGTGCATCACAACTTTGTGGGAATGCACACGGGTTATGTGTTCTACGGACACCTCCATTTTGATTGCGGACAGTACGAACATGCAAAGTGTCCTTAGGACACCCCCCATTTTGGTTAATTGCGGACATTCCGGACAGTCGCGCTGTCCGTGGGACTCCCAAATGGCCATTTTTTTTTAATACGCAGACACATACAGGAACAGTATACAGATCCCTTTATTAATATACAAAAATATAGAAATTATGAAAGAGAGGGGGAAGCAGAAGTGGAAACATATACAGGGGAATTAGGGTTTTCTACATATAGGGCGATAGGGGAGGAAGGGATTGAGGTCTCATCACAGCGTTTCTGGTGATGGGGAATTTTTGGGGATAGACGACTGGAACATGGAGAAGGGGTACTGGTGCATCTGGAACAGTGATATTTAATTTTTTCCATGATATGGTTTTCTACAAAGTTCTTCAAAATAATGAAATTGGTCATTAATTGATCCATTTTTCTTCTAAGTGCACTAGATGATTTGTTATTCCATTACTACATGATGTAATGTTTTTGGAGTATTATTCTTATTTTCTGTATGTACTGTTAAACACATTTGTGATGTCATCTTTGATGTCATGGGTATTAGTCCTAGCAGTACATGGTGGTCGCGCGAGTTATGGTTGCTTACCTTACCATAGCTGGCGAATTTCAGGTTTTTTTTCGGTTTTACTTGTAACAATAACATCCCTTTAACAAAGTTTTTTCACTAAATTTGATAGGTTTTTAGTAGCGCAACTTAACCATAACGTCCCTTTCAATAACGTTTTTTTCACTGATATATATATACAGACAGAGTTATACATTTTCAAGTGATTGTTTACTGTGTAGTGCGACTTGATTGTCATTGTTACACAATAATACAATCTGAAGGCTGTACATATCTAAAAGAAGGTCATAGAACATTTACAATGTGTACTTTTTTAGTTCATTTAAGTTCCTTTAATGTGTAACTTGCGTGTATAATAAGTATTTGTTGGTGAGATAGCTCAGTAGGTTGCTTGCCCGAGGCTGAATTTAGGCTACCCTGACACTCATTATGTCATTGCCGAATAAAAGAAAGTAA
Source organism: Ambystoma mexicanum (assembly GCF_040938575.1). Classification (NCBI taxonomy): domain Eukaryota; kingdom Metazoa; phylum Chordata; class Amphibia; order Caudata; family Ambystomatidae; genus Ambystoma; species Ambystoma mexicanum. The sequence continues at coordinate 761,334,509 of NC_090934.1, forward strand.
TGACCGCCCGGCTCAGGGAGTCGTCGTGAAGTTGGAAATATGCATGCAGCCTGCATGGTCAAAGATCTGTATCGTCAGAGGTTTATATAAGGAGTACCACCACTACGTTAGGAGGATAATATACTGGCAAACTGATCAGGGCATGTAGACCCCTACTGTCACCCAACAGCTGTTTTACACTGGCCAGAGCACTCATTCAGTCCAAGTTGGACTACTGCAGCGGCCTTTACCTAGGCACTAACAAATCCATACTCAATAAACTGCAGATTTTACAAAATAATGCGCTCAGAGCCGCACTTAACATCCCCAAAAGAGAACATATTTCGGCAACCAGAAAACTTTGCAAATGGCTTTCCATACAAGAAAAAATTAACCTGAAAACCCTCTGCCTCAGCCACAAAGCATTGAACCACCAAGCCCCACCATACCTTACTGACAAATTCACCCAGAGATCCTCAGCCCGGACCACGAGATCCACCAACACTTCATGTCTAGTGATTCCTAGATACAACCTCAAAAGAGCACGAGGCTCCAGTTTCCCGGTCCTTGCCGCCCAGCTATGGAACACACTTCCACAAGACATTAAATCCATCCCTTCTTTTGATCAATTCAGAAGCAACGCCATCTCCTGGCTACTTAATAAGAGCTAACACCCCAACACAGTCAGCCTATCTATGCTCCTGCATTTCTCCTGTATGTATATAATGTATGCTTGTATTACGTTGCTACCAACCTCCTGCAGCATTTTATAGGCCACAGGACTGTGTCTGTATATATCACTTATCCTATGTACCATCATGTATGATTGTTAACTTGTAACCACTGTCTTATCGTTTGAGCGCCCAGATAACCCTGGGTCAGGCGCGCTATATAAATAAAATAAATAAATAAACAAACAAACAATAAGATCTGAAATTGTGCGTTTGGAAAAAGTGTGTTCTCGGCGGGAGGAGCTATTTAAACCCATGTATCTCTGCACATTTGCCTTGGAGAAACCCGCATTCTGAACAAGGGCTGGTAGATATTTTAGCTCAGCGTGCAGCATTTTCGAAGCCTTCATCTTATCATTGCAAGAAGGTGAAGCATAATATTGTCCGGCGTAATCCCATTGAAGACAATGGGGATTAACAATGATTAAGTGGGTGATGCGGCTTTGCTACGAGGATGACTTCATTAATGTCTAATGCAGAAAGGTGCTTGTCTGTGGTGTAGAGAGAGTGCTGTTCGCTGTAAGAAGGTGATTGAGAGTGATGCTTCAAGGTACCTTGTTGAGAGTGTCCCAGCTGTATTGCTTGGGCTCTTCGATCTGCAGTATAGATTGCTCCTGGTAGCTGTCAAAAACATTTTTTTTAAAGAAGCATCCGATACCGGCACAGCACAACTGGGGAGAAAAACGTATGCTCAGGCAGCAGATCACCGATCACTAAGCTAACAGCACAACTCAGTTCGAAGACCACTCCCGCTCAGGCATCAACTCTTCCCCATTCCATCAACCACTTCCCTCTGTCCCCCTGACAATGAGCCATGCCCCTATTCCGCTCAGCGAGTGGAGAAAAATGAAAATGTAGAAGACAGTTAACAATGTCCGCTCTCCCGAAACCAAAAAGAAACAGTTCTCCAACATGGGGTCTGGCATAGATTCACATGCTCAAAAATATTCCCTGTTGTCAGGCTGGAAATACTTGGTAAAAAGAGAAGCAGTTTCGATTTAGCTTGACAAATGCATTTCTCCTCTAAACCAATCACTGCCCTCTGGGTCATTCTGCTCCCATCCAATGACAGTTGTCTCCCTAAGCTCCACCCCTGGTTGCCATCTTCAGATTTTTGTTGCACGTTTCAGTGTTGGGAGTTCTCTCATCTTGCTCTGCAAGCTTTTTTGATATTTAAAGTTTTATCAATTAAGTTTAGTGTTTTTATACCTACTTTGTTCCATTGTTTGACTGTCGGTCATCTACTGGCAGCAGGGATAAGTTTTCGGCGAAGATCATTTTTACAGCGGGGATCTTTTGTGCAAAATTTTTGAACAAAGCCCAGGCTTGAGACTACTTTGCGCCTTCCATCATGTCCGAGGAGAAGAGGAGTCTCTTCAAGATATGCATGAAATGTGGACTAAGAAATGTCTATGCCAAGTATCAACATCACAAGTGCTTGTATTGCCTGCATCAGGACCACAATGAGGAGGGATGTGAGATTTGCTGTGGTTTTTCCAAGAAGACAAAAAAAGGACAGTTACAGCAGGTTAGCTGCATGGCTCAAGTTGGGGAAGGCCTCTGACTTGGCCTCCGGGCGCAGTCATGCCTCATCCAGGACCAACTGGTACCATGAGCGAACCCCCTTTGAGAAGAGGTTGTGGTCCTTTGAAGACGCCCCTGCACAGGGGGTCCAAAAGAAGGCTGAGCACCATGCTACAGATCCCGATGGGTTCGCCGTGGCTGTTGGTCCCGGTTTGTGAAGGACTGTGGATCCGGGCCCCCACTTTCGGTGGGAGGCCGACTAGTGAACTTTGGAAGAACATCACACGGAAAAATGGGTGCTGGATGTTCTTTGTCAGGGGCACACCTTGGAATTGCAACACAGGTGTCCTCGCATTCCTCCTGCGGTGCGTCAAGAACTACACATGGCCCAGCTGCTGCAGGAGGTTCAGACCATGTTAAGAAAGGTTGCCTTTGGGGCCCTGGAGTGTATTCCAGATACTTTCTGGTACTGAAAAAGTCAAGAGGGTGGCGGCCAATCCTAGACTTAAGGCGCCTCAACAAGTATTGAAGTCCCAGAAGTTAAGGATGGTCACGTTGCAGCACATGGTCGACCAGCTGGAGGAAGGAGACTTCCTGGTGACCTTTGACCTGGAAGGTGCCTACTTTTACATACCCATTCATCCAAAACATCGAAAGTTCCTCCGGTTTGTGGCCCAGGGATGACACTATCAGTTGAAGGCACTGCCCTTCAGCCTCAAGTCACGGCAGTACGAGCCATCAAGTCGCTGTTGGACATGATTTCCTCCTGCATCCACCTCGTCCCGTTTTGCAGGCTGCAGATGAGGCCTCTTGAGGAGTTTGTGGATGCACAGTGGCTGCATGTGTCAGACTCTTGGGCGGACAAGATCACTCTCACCCAGGAGTTCCGGCAAGTTATACGATTGTGGGAAGTACACCTACATCTCACGCAAGGAGCTCCTTTTCAGGTCCCACCATACCAGGAGGGGGTCACCATGGATGCATACCTGGAGTGGTGGTGAGCCCACACCGGATATTTGCACGCCAGAGACATCTGACTTCCAGATGAAAAGGACTTTCACATCAACGTCTTGGAACTCTGGGCAGTCTTCTGGGCTCTAAAATCATTCCTGCCATTTCTGAAGTGGAAGGTGTTGAGAATCTTCATAGACAACACCACCACCATGTTCTACATCTGGAAGCAGGGCAGGACGCTCTCCCGTGCGCTCTCCTTGGAGGCCCAGACCCTGTGTCGCTGGGTCATTCTTCAGGGCATGTTCCTCATCGCATTTCATGCGGCAGGCAGCAAGAACATCATTGCAGACTCGCTCAGCAGGAAGCTGTGTTCTTGCCATGAATGGGAACTTTGTCATGATCAAGTGCTGAAGGTTTACGAGCAGGTTGCATCAGGCGCGGAGCCTGGGGATGCCTTCTCGTTGCTGTGGGAGGGACTTTTCCTGTATGCTTTCCCTTCGAGCCCGCTCCTACTACGAGTGATCAACACACTTGGTGTCATTGTAGGACAATAGTCATCACTCCGGCTTGGCCTTGACAGATCTGGTACCCAAACCTGCTCTGTCTGTCAGTGGCTCTGTCCATCCAGCTGCTTCCACTTCAGATCTTCTCGCCAGAGGAAGATGGTGCGATTCTGCACTATGACCCGGCGTCGCTCTGCCTCGTGCCCTGGCTCGTGCAGCTCTAGAATTTGGGTATTATTCCCTGCTGCTGGAATGTAAGAAGATCCTAGTCCAGGCCAGGGCTTTCTCTATGTTGTCATGCTACAGCAACAAGTGGAAACGCTTCTTATTGTGATGCAGGACTCAGAAGATTATGGCACTTCTGGTCACAATTCTGCAGCTCTTTCTGTATCCGCTTTCCCTGGCCAAGGCTGGCCTTGCTCACGCTTCGATCAAGGTGCATCTGGCTGCCATATCCTGTTAAAACAGGATGCCTGGTAAGCCATCCATGTGGACACAAAGTCAAGAAGTTCCTCAAAGGCCTCTTAAGGACTTTTCCACCTGTGACAGCTCCTGCTCCAGCTTGGGAGCTCAACATTGTTTTGACTTAGCTCATGGGGGGGGAGGGCATTTTGAACCAGTGCATCAACCCCCTTTGAAGTTTCTGTCGTGAAAGACGGCTTTCTTGATGGCCCTCACCTTGGCCAGGCGGATCGGGATATCCAGGCTCTCCTGCAAGCAGCCGTACTTGTCTTTCCACGCTACGAGGGTGGTGCTGCGGACCCACCCCAGTTTTCTTGCCAAATCTTTCTACGCTGGTGAAAAGCACACTGTATTCGCTGGACGTTGCTCCTGCCTTGAAGTTTTATGTGGCACGCACAAAGGACTTTTGGAAGACTTCTAATTTTTTAGTGAATTTTGGACCTGTGAATCACGGGAAGGCATTGTTTAAGGCTTCCATATCCAGGTGGCTCTCCGGCTGCATCAAGCACTGTCCTCGCCTGGCCAACAGACCTCTTCCAGGCTGGCCGAGAGCCCATTCCACCTGAGCAATTGCAGCGATGATGGCGTTTCTCTCTGGCGCTCCCCTGCTCGACATCTGCAGGGCTGCCACGTGGGGTCCACTCACACCATCACGAGATTCTACTTCGTCAACAGGGATTGCAGGGAGAAGTCCTGGGTCGGTCGGATGCTATATCAAATCTGAAGCTGCCCATCAGGGGTGGAGCTTAGGGAGACGACTGTCATTGGATGGAGGCAGTATGACCCAAAAGACAGTGGTTTGTTTAGAGGAGAAATGCAGTTTTCATGCTAAAGTGAAACTGATTTTCTTTTTACCAAACATTCCCAGCCTGACAACACGGAATATTAATGAGCATGTGAATCCATGCCAGACTCATGCTGCAGAACAGGAGTTACAGGTAAGTAACTGGTTCCAACCACCATATTAGAATGGTAAAGTCATGCACAAGACAGTAGCTAAATTACACTTTATTTTCAAACTATTAGAAAAAAAAATAAAAAACTGGTAAAAACTTTAATGTTATGATGTTTGATCATTGTCCCCTTCCAATTAGTACTGCCTCGGATAAATATTTTTGGTGTATTTTGCAATTTGATTGTCTGCTTTCTAGGACCTTCGTTGTGCACGTTAACTGCTTATTTTTTATAAAGGGCAAAAGTGTTGCATTGACAAAGCCACCATTTTTGGATGTTGGCTAGTGATGGATAAGCATTGTTAGGTTCTGCGTGTGCAAGGGTGCACATGTGGCCTGGCAGGAAATTCGAGTGCAAAGTCTGATTAAGGCTCGATTAAAGCCAGCTTAAAATGTTCCCATGAGGAGGAGTTTTGGCCAGGGAGAGGCAGGAATGGGTGGGAATAGCCATAGGGATTAGTATGGCTATGGGCAGGCAATTTGCGTGCTCATAACCTAGCAAAACCTATACACTGTGCGTCAATCCTCAAATGTCACTCTTCTGTGTCCCTCGTTGCATATGCCATTCCTCCCTATATGTATTCAGTCTGTATTGCAAGCAACACCTAATAGCTCAAAGTAAAGTCCCTAAAGTCCCTGTACAGAGGAAAAGGCCAGCACACACATAACATACTTACTCTTACGTCCCGTCCCCTTTCCTCCATCCTGTATGGGCATCCCTTGCGAGGGACAGGAGACGGAACCTTTTTCACCAGAAAAATCTTCTTCCCCTTTAAATTTAGAGGCGCACAGGGGAACGGCCCTGGGAGCATGCGTTCACCTGACTTTGCCCTTCGGCGCCACTCCTTTTCCGTGTCGACTAGAGCGGTCCGAATTCACCAGCGCTCCTGGGTTTGGCTGCGGCCATGTAATACCACATGCTCTTCCCGGGGTATTCTATCTTTGTCTTTTCAATTAGGTACTTGGTCCTCCGACGCCACGCTCCTCCCCGGCGCATGTCGACTTCAGCGGGCTTCAGCAGGTGTCAAACCTACGAGGGGCTCTTCCCTACATCCGTCCCCTATGCCCTTTGCCTCTGCTGCCTTGGCCCCGACCACGGCTGTGAAGGTTGTTCCGCGTGCGATGCAATGACTCCACGTGCACTGAAGAACAGGCTAGCTAGGTGGAGGGAGCTCTTCCAGAGGTCGCCTCCGGAGGACCTAAAGGACTTCGTCAAACATCGCTCAAGGCCGAAGGTAAGGCCTCTATTTACCATTGCACCCCGTAAAGACGACTCCTTCCCAAAGAAGCTCCCGACCGGGAGGAACCTTTCGGGTTCTAGCACCAGCACACGTACCGAGGCTAGTCCAGCTACCAGCCCCAAGGCCGAGGGGTCTCCGGATCCTTCCGTGTCATTGCTGAGGGACCGGACGGTTCTTTTACCGGGATTACCCCCAAGGGGAAACACCCTAGTACCGGCTCATGGCCGATGGGGGCGCCTTCACGCAGCACTACTAGTGGCTCTGCCGAGGGCAACACGCCTTCCAGGTCACGGCATGAGGTGTGGGATAGGCCTCATGTTCCAACACCAAGCGTCTTGGACAGGGCTGGTTCCAGCGAGCCAGGCACCACAATTTAGGCACGTGCACAACAAAATGGCTGCCCTGCCAGACAAGATGGCTGCTAGTCCGATACCCCCTCTGGCAGAGCAGGTGGAGGAACGAGTCAGAAGGTGGGAATGGTGTCAACCAGATGCATGGCCTACAGTTTATCCATCAGTGGCGCAGGGCAGGTTTCCCCTGCACCCCAGGCAGAATGTGTCCTCGGCCCCAGCAGCTGTTAGCCACTCCGTCAATATCACTTGCCACCTCTACAGCCGCCGAAGACGGGTTCTTCAAAAGGTTCCAAGAGCTGATGCAAACTCCCCAGATGGGGGCCATCCTTCGGGAGGCCATCAGGGACATGCTCCCCCAGGTCATCCCACCAGCACCCATAGTCATTCCTCCTATGGCTCTGGTGCCAGAGGCCCCAGCACAACCACTGCTGCCCCAGCCAATTCCGGCTTCCCTGCCTCCCACAGTACAGGTGGTTCCACAACAGCCTCCGCAGCAGCCACCGGCTCCGGTTTCCACACCGCAGCCTATGGCACCCAGCACTCCTCCACCAGTTCCGGACCCTCTGAGCACTCTGGTGGACACTGACGAGGAGGAGGACCCCGACATGCCATCTTCAGCCAGGGCCTTCATAGAACGTCTTATAGGTTTGGCAGAATATCTGGACCTTCCTCAACCCGAGGTAGAGCAGCCCGTGGAGGGGGACTTGGCAGAAGTCCTCACCATAAGGCCCCCTACCAAAATGGGGATCCCGATGCAGAAAGACGTAGTTGCCCTGGCCAAGAAGGGGTGGCTCAAGTGCACTCAGCCCAATCTGTCAATCGGCGCCTAGATGCAAAGTATAGGCAGATGGAGGGGATACACTCTAGCTTTTGTCATATCCTCAACCGCACTCTTCCGTGATCACTGCAGCGTCACTCTATTCTAAGCCTCAGTCGTCCTCGGCCACCTCGTCCTCGATGCTGCTAGGCAAGGAGAAGATCTTGGAGGCGTACGGAAAAAAGCTGTAAGCCAACGCCTCCTTGCACCTGCGTCAAGCCAACGCGGAGGCCATGCTGGCAGCCGTTAACCAAAGGCGCAGGCGAGAAATTGCAGACTTCCTCGGAGAACGTCCGGCACAGAGCCAAGCGCGCTTCAAGGCGGGCCTAGGATAAGCCAAGCTGGTAGCGCAGTACATCATGGAGTACCCTGTGGCCCACATCTATACCTCTGGCCGGGCCATCTGCATTGCCATGGACATGAGTAGAACGACCTGGCTCCAGGGCTACCAAGTTTAATCCTGATGTCCAGGAACGCATATTGGACCTTCTATTCGAGGGTAGTGACCTCTGCCACGGCAAAGTCTTTATCTATTCTTACGAAGGTCACGCCCAAAGGCCTACACCCAGTCGCAGCAACGTTCTGACAAGGGGCGGGCATTTGGCGTGATCTGGGGCTTCCAAGAAAGGTCCAGGCAACCTGACCGTTCTCCGAGTCAGCCCCGGAGGAAATAACAAAAGGGGGGGGGGGCAAGGGGATTCTCCAATTCCCCTCCTCTGCAACAGCCTCAGAGGGAAAGAAGGCATGACACGGCCCTTCGGGTCCACGTGTCTCTGGTGGGGGGCAGGCGTGCAATTTTGGTGCCAGAATTTTTCGGACCCCTGGATCCTCTCTCGAGTCTAGTACCTTCCTCTCCTTCCTCCACTCCTCTCCCACAGATTGGGACACTTGGCTGGCGGAGATCCGGTCGCGCGTCGAGAGCCAGAGAGTGGAAGAAGTCCCAGCCTCCCAGCGAGGATTGGACTCCTATTCCAGGATTTTCGCCATACAGAAGAACCAGGCCTGAGAGTTGTGTTGGACCTTTCCACCCTCAATCTCTCCCTCCCTCTGCAAAAATTCAAGAGGGTTATGCCAGCTCTTATTGTGGAAACAAGGGACAGGGGAGACTGGATGTGCTCCCTGGATCTGAAGGACGCTTATCTACACGTCCCGATTTGGCAGCCGCATCGTTCCTTACTGCGCTTCAGGATCATGGTCTGCCATTTCGAATACAAGGTGCTACCCTTTGGCCTCAACTCGGCGCCCAGGGTATTTAGCAGGTTAATGAATGCAGTGGCAGCCCTCCTCAGGGCCCAGGGCCACCACGTCTACCCATACCTGGACCACTGGCTCATTCAGGCCACCTCTCCGGAAGCGGTTCACCATACCGCCTCCGCACTGATGAACACCACGACCTGGGGTTCACTATCAATCTCAACAAGTCTCAGCTGCAACCCATGCAGAGCCTGACCTTCTTGGGCCTCATCTGGGACATGAGCTCCGTGAGAGTTATTCCCTCGGAGGACAAGATTGCGGCCATCAAGAGAGCCACAGCTCACTTCCTCTCCAGGCCAGTGACCTCAGCCTGGTGGTACCAACACCTATTGGGTCTTATGGCAGCGGTCCGGTTGGCCGTACCCCACATGAGGCTCAGGATGAGGAAATTACAGCTGCACTTCGCAGCCTCATGGAATCCGGAGAAGGGCTCCCAAGTGGAGCCAGTCAACATTCCTCACTTTCTCCACTCAGACCTCCAGCGGTGGTCTGCAGACTACAACCTGCGGCAGGGCAAGCACATCTGACAGCTGGCCCCTCAGGTCACAGTCACTACGGACCCTTCCCTAGAGGGCTGGGGAGCCACCCTGGACAACCACAGCATCCATGTAGTCTGGACTCGGCAGGAGCAGGAGTCCCACATCAATTGCCTAGAATTGAAGGCCATACGGCTAGCTCTCAAGGCCTTTCTGCCTCTTATCGAGGGCAAGACGGTTCTTATCCAGATAGACAACTCCACCAGCATGTACTATGTCAACAAGCAGGGGGGGTACCAGATACACTCTGCTGTGCAACCTAGGAGTCAGCAGGTGGGAATGGGCTCTGGAGAACAACATCAACTTCATGGCTGTCCACCATTCGGGGAATCCAACCTGGAAGCGGACAGGCTCAGCAGACTGGGGGTGGACAATTATGAGCTCTTGGCCCAGCAAGAGGGCAGGGCACTCCACCCTGCTCCTCACAAACTAGCCCTTGCAGCGTGGTTCCTGAGCAGGTCACGCTGAAACACTTGAGCCTATCTCAGGCTAACCTAGAGATCATCCAGGGTGCTAGAAGCAAGGCTACTAGGAGCCAATATAAGAGTGAATGGTCTAGATTCTGTCATTGGGCCGACTCTAGGGAGATCGACCCTCTTAAGTGAACCTTGGACAATGTGCTCCCCTTGTCGGCACACCTCCCCAACTCCGGCATACAGGTGGATATATGCTGCACCTATCTAGCAGCCATAGGGGCTTACAGGAACTCGGAGGAAGGCCTCTACTCCTCATCCAACCCAGCGGTCAAGCGACATCTGGGGGGCCTCCACAGGCTTTACCCGCCTAAAAAGAAACCACTCCCTGTGTGGGTCCTTAATGTTGTGTTGGGCGCCTTGGCGCACAAACCTTTTGAGCCAATGGCATTTGCTGATATCAGGCTGGTCACCATAAGGCCAGCCCTGCTCGTGGGCCTCACCTCAGCTCGCAGAGTCAGCGAGATCCAGGCTCTGGTGGCTTCAAAGTCCTACTCTACCTTTCACAAGGACAAGGTTCTCCTGCGAACGCACCCTGCGTTCCTACCCAAGGTGACCTCCTCCTTGCATCTCAACGAGGAAATGGTCTTACCCACTTTCTTCACCGACCCCAAGGATGAGTCTCAGGGGTCTTGCACCATTTGGATGTCAGACACGTGCTGAAATACTACCTGGACAGGACCAAGGACTTCCACAAATCGGACGCCTTGTTTGTCACTCTCGGTGGGTCAAGGCCCTGTTATCAGGCCTCCAAGGCCTGCATAGCAAGGTGGATGGTCGCTGTTATCAAGGGGGCCTATGAGGGGCAGCACAAACCGGTGCCATCTAACTTACATGCCTATGCGGTCAGAGCCAAGGCCACAGCCATCGCGTTCCAACAGCATGTGCCGTGGCAGGTCATCAACAGGACGGCTACCTGGCCACCCCTTTGGCTTTCTGTAAGCACTACGTTTTGGACACCGCCTCTAGGTCAGATGCAGCATTCAGACAGGCGGTTCTAAGAAACCTGTTTTCTTAAGGAGGGTCTCCTCTCCACCCTGGGGTTACATTCAGTTGTAATTGCCCATACAGTATGGATGAAAGGGGACGGGACATAAGAGTAATTAATAGTTACTCACCGTAGCGACTGACGTACTCTTAGTCCATAGTCCCCTTTCCTCCATACGTCCCACCATCCTCCCCCCTAACAATACTGGTGTCATTAGGCAATGCTGAATATTGTCGACGCGTCAATGGGGACTGAGGAGTGGCGCCAGTGGGCTGAGGCAGGTGAGTGCATGCTCCCATGGCCACGTCCCCGCACGCCTCTAAATTTAAAGGAGAAGAAGATTTTTCTGATGAAAAAGGTTCTGTATCCCATCCCTCACGAGGGACGTCCATAAAGTATGGAGGAAAGCAGACTATGGACTGAGAGTATGTTAGTCACTACGGTGAGTAACTATTAATTTGTCCAACTTCTATTTTGTCTCATAGATCACTGGGGGCAGGAGGAGTTTCTTTTATCTTAGCTACTTCATATCACTTATCTTCGGCATATCTGAGTCTAAATTTTCAAACCTGCGGTAAAAAAAGGCAGTCATCCAAGAGACCACAATTGGGAACTTGTGTTCTGTGCCCATGCAGGCCTTTTACACTGTGCAGACTCTGGCCCGTTTAATATCTCACGACGTCTCCTCATGAGATGTGGTACAATGGACCAAAGAACATCAGCTGGATAGTAGTCTTTAGTGTCAGGCATGAGCACCAGCAAATGCACTCTCTGGGTTCGACCGTGACCCACTTACCAGCCATGCTTGCTTTGAAGAATGTAAAGTGAATCAGCTCTGTATGCTAACGATGGCATACTTTCCAGATATGGCAAACACAATGCCTGCTGTGGATTGCCAAGTGCCTTTTGTGAGGCACCGGATCTCCCGATAATCCCAAAATATGTTTGACCGAAAAGGAGGAATCGATCAGGTTAATCCCGATGGTATTTACCTCCCTTATGCAATACATCCCCCTCAACACTCTAAACTCTCACCCAGTTGTGATGAATCCTACAGAGTCCTCACAACGACCTTACCTAAAGTCTCCTCTGAGGTGGCCAGGGAAAGGCAGATGCTTCCTAATCCTGACCATGGGGTGGTATTAGCCAGGAGGATCACCTGGGAGGAGAAGGCCTCGAAGGGAACAGGAGGACTCTGAAATGCAGTCATTGTCTTCTTCAAAGAAGGAAGTATCGGGGATATCGGAATATGTAATGGCGTGCTGTCAGAGAAAGTTTTATTTTCCCAAGCAAACTATCTCAATGTGGGTGAAAACCATCATAACCTGTTATGTATTGGGAGTAAGAAGACTCCTTGTAAAATCAATGACATTCATAGGGATGAAAGCTCCAATGATTCCTGGGAGGATATTAAAGACAAGTCCTTAAAAATTACCAACTTAAACTCTGAAAACCATAATTCCCCTGTTAAACTGAACTCTCCATTAAATCCTTATAATACTCGTCTAGGAAATAAATAAAATAAGGAAAGAAATTAACTTGTGTTGATCCTTTCATTAGAAAAACACATGTGAACATTGTGGACACCAAGTCCCACAATTCCCATAGTACTGGGATAAAGAAGAGGGCTGCAGAAGCTCGAGACTGCAAGTTGCAGCCTATTAAGGGTAATGACCTACATATGAGGGAGGCTGGGAGGCATAAAAAGCCTCCTTCATGTACAGGCCATGAAGACGAGTAACAGCAGGAGGTGTAGTCGTGGTCTCCACATTACACCAGTGGTGAATCTGGAAGGAAACAGATACGCCGGGACCACTGTTGTATATCGAGCAGTTGCCGGTCCTGAGAGGGACTCTTCCTCTTTAAACCTTCATTGTAGAGGTCATGTAGCGGGATGCATGGAGTTGGAAGCTTTCCCCCTGGAGATCTGAATTGCAGAGGTTGCGTGGCAGGAAGTGTAAACTTTGTAAGCCTTCCCTGAAGTAAGGCAGGCTCTGGTGGCAAGCGAGCACCAGAGAGCCTCTGGAGCAGAGAAAGCTTCTTTGTCGAGTGGCATGGGCCTCAGTGAACGGAAGGAAGCATGTTGTCTGGCCGCGTGAAGCAGTAGAAGACCTGGAGGCAGCGCATCAAGCGGACACGCACACCAGACCCGGTGAGTTCACTGTGGTACTGTGACCCAGGAGTGCCTCGAGATCGTCTACTGGCCAAGTCAGGGTACCCTAATCAAAGAACTATTACAAAGAGAGTGAAGGGGCAAAATAACTCTGATTTTGAATACTGAAATGACATAAAGCTGAATAATAATCCATTTGAAAACCATGAAGCTGTAAAGAGGAGGTGGTGGCAAAATAAGAACTTGACAAAAAGACCAGAAAGGTGTTATTGTATTTATATGGGTCAGGGTGAAGGCCAGCATCAAGAGAGGGCAATATTCAAAGAAACCAATACAAACAGCTATTGGCAATGCCAAAAGAGAATCATACTTAGGCAAATTAAAGAGAAACAACATTGTCAAAGCAAAGAGTAGGTAATTGAGAGACCCAGTGTTGTAAAACATATTACCAATATGTACAGGAGATCATAAGAGGAACTGGCTTGAACCCACATGCCCAAAGCCAAATAAGTGTAAAAGTGGGAGAGAACTATTGCCAGCATTTGGTTGATGCAGAAGTGGGGAAACAAGAGTGGCAGTAGGGCTAGCCTTCTGACATATTCAAGAGGTGTGGAGAATAACCTGCATTGCATGTGGCAAACACAAAAGTGTAACGAATAGCACCAGGGTGTTTCTTGTTTTCCCAGAAATAATACTTAAGCCTGATGTTGTAGACCAAAAGACATTGCTAACTTGTTGGAGGCCAACCTTTACCAAAGAAATACTTGTACTTAGTAGTTTAATTCTGTCCTGGTAGGAGAGTACACAAGGGCAGGGCACCTTGTAGTAGTAGGTATGCAAGGTGAGTGGACCAGGTGGAAGGCATTGAGGTACTGTGGTGTGGTTAATAAACTTGAAGAAGAAGTGGCAGAACCACTAAAGTGTTTTAGGAAGTGTTACAGAATCATCCTGACCAATTAGTATTGCTGAATCAAGTGTTGTATGAACTGCTGCAGGAACCTTTAACATTGTTAAAACAAGTGTTGTGAACTGTTGCAGAATTATCCTGACCAAGACATTTCTGTTGATCCTAATGACATAAGGAAATATTCTTGGTTTGTGAGAATAAGTTGCTTGGAGCTCTTTTTGTCACAAGTGGAAATGGGAAAAACCAAGTTTAACAAGTCAGAGCTATTGGTGGAATTTGAGTTGGAACAAACAGATCTGCATTGGAACTTTGTTGTCAAGTTGGAATCAATAGAACTGCATTGGAACTGTTACAAGACAGGATGTCCTTATCCGTTTGGAGCGGGTAAACAGAATCCTGCTTGAATCTGAGTAAGGGGAATTAACCCATGTTATATGGAGAGACAGGTATCATGCTGTGAACTTAATTGTTATATTTGTTGTTTCTGAACCGCCATATATTACCTTGTTGAGTTGTTGTATGTACAGGTATGAGGGACAGAAACCTTTTGTTAGTGTTTCTTTCAGTTTATTTCAGGCAGGGAAATCCTTGTCAGGGTAGGGGGCAGTGAGGTGTTTATCCGACCTTTTGAGTTAATAAAATGGCATCTTTTGAAACAACTTCACAAAGTTGTCCGCCTCACATTTTTGACCCCTCACACAATATAAAATGGATCTTAGGGTTTTAAAGAAGCCAAAACCGTTTAATGTCCCCGCTCTTCATTAACCTGAAAATATTCCCATGTTCTGCTCTGTGCAGTGCAGTAGTTGGTACATGTCCACAAACCTGTCCACCATATAGAGGTCCAGCTTCTGCCTTTGTTCTCTAGGCTTCCAATTATTCTTAGAGAGAAATGGGTGCATTATTTACAGGATCAAGGTCTTAGATATTGGTTTATTGCACTGACTCACTCTCTGAAATCACCTTCTTCCTCCATATTGTTTTAAGATGACAACCCAACTTGCTGGCATTGCAGAGTAACCCTGCAAACAAGCTTTCATAAGGCCCCAATAAAAAGAAATTGAGGGACAATTACTAGGGCCACTTATGCTATCTTTTTTAATAAATTGTCCCAATCTCAGCCCCTTCCATGGCAGTGGAGTTGCTCCTCTTTGGATGACAGCATTAGAGATTATGCAAGGGAAGGGCCCTCATGCCTCAGGGTTGCACTAAAATGAAGCCACTGGTTTCCTATCACAGCAAAATGATCTCTTGTGCTGCTTTTGTAGGAATAATTGGATGCTACCACCGCTTATCTGGCCTACTAACCGTGGACTCCCAGAATATCATAGCCCAGAATGCTCCACAGTCCTTTCATACTATGGAAGAGTATTAATCACACCATGCCCTCTCATTTGCTTCCTCTTTCTTACTGTACATTAAGGCTTTATAATATACCCTGTGTCTCTGCATGCTCTTCTTACTGTGCCCCCTCTTGCATCTCAAGCATCTAGCAATCTGTCCCATCATTTCTGAGCATTCATGATAAAACAATGTACCTCCGATCGGCATTAGACAATGATGTTGGAAAAATGGCCAGGTTGTTTAATGGTCTCAAAAGCACAAGCCACATCTTTACCATTGATGTATGATCGTCATTATCACCTACAATGGTTACCAAATGAGAATCTAGCGATTCAACGATTCTTGCAACAGAGGCCTCCTTCCCTAAAACAAACCATTGCATTGTGCGTCCAATGATGCCACCTGTGTTTCTTTAGCATGCTGACTTATAAGGCAAAGGCTGTAAAAATTAGGAAAGGGTATGCTAGATTTGTCACCAAAGGATATTGGTCGATTTCTAAGCACTGTTCGATGGCCATATTCTCTGGCAGCTTCCATTAGTCTAAGTTAGTATTACATTGATGAGCCTGAAATGAAGGACTAGTTGGGCAATCAGAGTCATTCAAGGTCCTGATGTTGCAAATGGAAGCAATTGTACCCATTTGTTTTCCACCCTGATTACCTATGTTTGCTAGACACCTCGTAGATGGTTGCCCCTAGCCACGTCACAATCCAATAGCTCTTGGTCCAAGCCCTCCGACACCATACGACCATTAACATTTCCCATTACTAGTAAGATGGTCCTTCTCCTATCATGCCCTCTGATTCAATATCCTCCAACACCCTTCTTCAGTACTGCAGCACCTTCAATGATATGATATGGCATTTATAACGCGCCTATACACAAGTGTTTCAAGGCGCGACGAGGCAAGGGAGGGGGAACAAGGGAGGACAGACAATGATCTTACTAGTCCAGGTGTCATTCAAATTGCGCAAGTGCAGGGAAGGAGGGAGAGGGAAAGTGCGTGGGGAAGGGCAGAGGGGAAAGTGCAGTACAAGGATAGTAGAATAAATAAGATAATAAAACGGCCAGCTGGTGGCAAGTGCGGGGTAAGTGCAGGCATAAGTGCTGGTAGGGGGACTGTAGGGATGTAGAAACAGTCCAAGGGGTTGCCAGGGAGGCAGTGCAGGTGTGCAGCTGGCAGGGCCTGGGCACAAGAACAGAGAGGGGTGGCCAGGTAAACTAGTGCAGT
This sequence comes from Ambystoma mexicanum, assembly GCF_040938575.1. Classification (NCBI taxonomy): domain Eukaryota; kingdom Metazoa; phylum Chordata; class Amphibia; order Caudata; family Ambystomatidae; genus Ambystoma; species Ambystoma mexicanum. The sequence goes on from NC_090934.1 coordinate 761,350,873, forward strand.
TTCAACCAGGAGTTCAGCAGGGGAGAGAAAGCGGAGGCAAAGAGGAAGGTTTTGAGGTGCTTCCGGAACCAGAGATGGTTCTCCTCAAGTTTCGGCGAGGCAGGAAGGCTGTTCCAGAGGGAGGCCCCTGCTGAAGAGAGAGATCTACCACCAACTCGTTGCTTGGAGAAGCGACTGACCCTGAGGGAGTTGGAGGCAGATGAGCGAAGAGCTTGAGAAGGAAGATATTTGGGAAGAGAGAGTTGAAGGTAATGCGGCCCCAGAAAGCCATGTGGACAATGCAGAGGGTTTTAAACTTAATCCTCGCAGCCACTGGGAGCCAGTGCTGGGATTTCAGTCCTGGAGAGATACAATCCCTGGGCTTGAGGCCAAGGATAAGTCTTGCAGTCCTGTTCTGGATAAGTTGAAGAGGGCGGAGAGTAGAGGCAGGCGGATTAAGATAGAGACTGTTACAATAGTCCAGCCTAGAGAGACCAGGGCTCTGGAGACAGTGAGCTTCTGGGGGAAGGAGAGGAAAGGAAGAATACCTCTGAGGAGGTGCAACTGGTAGTGTGACTTTTGGGAGCAGGAAGAGGGCCAAGAGAGGCCGTCCAGAGAGCTGCAGGGAAGGAGGGAGTGGGTGTGCCGATGAGTAGAATCTCAGTCTTACTGGCATTAAGGCCGAGGTCATTGGCGGCACACCATTCCTGGATAGCTGAAAGACAGTTAGAGGTGAGGGAAGGAGAGTAGGAGGCTGAGGGGAGCCTGAAAATGAGCTGGGTATCATCCGCATAGTACTGGAAATTTAGGCAGAGAGTGGCGATGCGGTGGGCAAGGAGTGCCAGATATTGGTTAAAAAGCCAGGGAGAGAGGTTAGATCCCTGGGGGACACCACAGGTAGAGAGAAAGGTATCAGAGAGCAAGGACCCAAGTTGGACCTGGGAGGGTCGGTCGGAGAGGAAAGAAGTCAGCCATGCCAGAGCCTGACCAGTGATCCCAGGTTATCACGGAGACTGTTGAGCAGGATGGCATGGTTGACTGTGTCAAAGGCAGAAGAGAGATCAAGCAAGATGAGGACACAAGGGGTGTTAGAGTCAAGATTGGAGAGCATGTCTTCACGGATGTTCAGGAGAGCAGTTTCCGTGCTTCTGGAAGCTCTGAAACCAGACTGATGGTCATGAAGACAACCAACAGCTTCAGTGTGGAGATTAAGCTGGGAAATGGCCAGTTTCTCAATGACCCGTCAGATCTTCCATTGCTCCTATCGCTGTTTGGCCTCTATCATGGTATTCACTTTATACCTGAGCCTATCATGCTGAGCATTACTAGAGCCCTTGTCAATCTGGTTGGTTCTCACCTAGTTTGCAGTAGAAATGTAGTGCATTGTGATGTTCCTTTTCTCTGCAATGACAGATTTACAGAAGGATGTGAAGCTATGCTTGTACACAGACTTGAATGTTTAGGTTTCCTAGAGGCCGACGATGGCTGCCCCTGAGGCTTAAAACAACCAATCACACACCCCACCTTCCTGGAAATTACACTACAGGGGAAGCCTTGACTCTTATGTTCACTGACGCTCTGTCATGTATGTCAGCAGGTATCTTGTTCCCTGGGGTTTGCTCCCTTTTATGGTGAGTTTGATCACTTTGGAGGAGATATGTTTGGTTCTACTTGCTGGAAAATTACATAGTAAAGTAAGGTTAGGAAAACATGGCCTGCACTCACTAGTAGTATTCCATCTACATAATGCCCCTAAGACATTCCACATGACATTAGCTATAAGCAGCTTCAAAATCCAGCATAGACGCTAATGCACAATGACAGCGAATATGCTTTAGCCGGGCTCCAGTCACTGGAATCATTCAGTAACGTTATCAGGAAGGGGTGCGATATGCCCCGGAAACATGAAAACATGCCTGTTCCTTATGAGAATCACATGCTTTGCTTGTAAACGTAACAGCCTGAGGGATGCATCTATAGGTCTGCAAGTTGCCTTCTGAGCCACAGGCATATCTGTAGGCCCAATCTGGTTCTCAGCTCTGGCCTGAGACCTGCTCAGAACTGCATAATGTGTCTAGGGTTTAGTAGTAGCCGGCAAACCATCAGAGGCTACTGGGGTGCCCAGGGTGTGGCCATTTTGGTGCTTGACTGGGTCTGCAGGGCTAGTGGCAATTTGACATGCCCCTTGGGCATTTTGAGTTACCAGGGGCACAACTGAAACCCATGAACCGGGCAAAGAGGCCACTAGAGATGGCCATTGTTCATGCCCAGTTTGCTCATTGGTTGTCTCTGGAAAATCTGCCATTCTTCTACCAGTTTGTGCGACCAAGGACCACATTGGTTTCAGTATTGATTCCCCTTCAGTGCCAAACACTGCCTGATCCCTGGTGTTTATTTACAATCTTCTATCACCATTTTCAGCACCTACTAAAATTCACCCCCAGATTTTATCTTGTACTTCCAATGCATTGTGAGCTCTGTAGTCTTTCACTATCTCAAATCCTACCTAGACTATACCCTGAAAATGGCATCTTGAAGAGAACATGTCTCATTAAATCGATGCATACGCCTCCTGGAAGTTGTCTGCTTAAATCCTGTGATCATGAAATCCTGTGACTCCCAAAATTGTTTCTCTGTAGAAACGTTGTCACTCTGATCCAGGCTTCCCAGACAATTCCCTGCTCTGCTGTTTTACTTCTGCTTCCGGTTATGCGCAGCTCTGTACAGCTTGTCTTTTTCCCTGTTGTGTGTGCATATGCTCTGTACACCCTTTGCCGCCTCTGCTTCATGCAGCTTCTTTGTATACTTTGTTTTGTTTCTGTTTTGGGTGCAGGCCCTATGTCCGCCATAACATGCTCCTGCTCATGCTCCTTTCCCAGCATTCTTTCCAGCTCAGTTGCTTGCTCTGTGTGGAGCTTATTTCTGTTTCCTCAAATTTCCAGTGTGCACCATTCCCTTCCTGAATCTAGGATTGCTTCCCCCACTATCATGTGCCAATTAGTTGTAGGTAAGGTTTCTGTCATAGCTCTTCAGTTTTCAGAATCTGTTTCAGTCCTGGTATCTGTAAAGAACCAATCAAAATCATGGCGTGGGCAAGCTTTTCTCAATTAAGGTATTTTATTAATTTTGGGAGGATAACTAAGAAGCTCATAAGGATATTTGACCTGTTGTTCCTAAACAAAGAAAGAACAGTTGTCTGTGACGAATCGTGGGAGTCGGTCTCCTCTCCCCAGGGAAAGATTTTCCCTGTGAGGCTACGGAGTTAAGCCCATTACGTGATACCCTCCCTAGGGGTAGAGGCAAGCCGGACCTCCCTGGGAGAGATTCCTCCCCCTAGGGATAAGGACTCCTGTTCTAATGAGGAACTCTCTTTCCAACCCATTCAGCAACTCTCTAACAATAATGTCAATCATGTTGGGAGAACAAAAGAAGAATCTGTGTATACACAAGAAGAATCCCTGTTTATCTGCTATTATGATACTTTGCAGAAAGACCAGTACCTACCTGGTACAAAGGCGAAGAAAACCCAGGGAGTCATAATGAATACCACTTGGAAACATACTGGTATGAAGAGAACCAACAAAGTCATAATGAATACAATGCAAAAACAAAAGAAGGACGAGATAAAGTAAAAGCCTCAGAACAGCATCATAAGAGTGTGAGGAGAGAAAGAATGTCAGAGAGTGACCCAGGAGATTCAAACCAGCTGCTGGAAGAGGAACTCCGGTTCACATGGGCAAACGCTAACTCCCAAGCAGAAGAGGAACTGCAAGGGAGAAGGGCCAGAGGTGCCCCGATCAGAAGGCAGGCTGACAGAGGACTGCAAAGCTGATACTTTTCCCAGGAGGAACAAGCAAGTAAGAAGTGGTGGCACAGCTGGGGAGAGAGAGGATCCCAGGAATAGCCAAAACCGCTTACCAGGAGTCACGCTGGAGCAAGCTCAGAAAGGAAGAAGAGAGAACATGAGCTGTCCAGACTACGTTGAAACCAACGTAGAGGGAAGACATGCGCCAAAGTGTGCCAGAGAGATAGAGAGAAGAAGTCAAGAGTGAGAGAAGCACTGAAAAGTGGTGGCCGTATCGGGGAGCGAGAGGAACCCCTCTCATGCTGATACCGCCTACCAGGAAGCATATCAAAGAGTGTTGGGGGAGCTGAGCACCAAGACCATCCTGACCAGAAGGAGATAAGCGGAAGAGAACGCCGACCCGGTGATGCAGCCCCAATACAATGAAGGTATCGGGGAGAGCGGGAGACCCGGGGAGAGAGAGTCGGTTATAACGATTGGTGTAATAATAATCGCCATAATCCCAACAGCTAATATAACGATTGGAGTATTCATACTTGTCACAGTAATATGCAAAGTAAGAAGACTTACTGGGCTCTTGATAATCATCCCAGTAGAGTACAAAGTGGTAAGAAGAGTAGGAATACCTACTGGACTTTTCAAACTCGTCCCAGTAGAATACAAAGGTATAAGTAAAGTGAGACTAAGTACTGGGCTCATTAAACTCGTCCCAGTGAAATACAAAGCTCAGGTCAGAGGGAGAATCTTTAAAGGACATATCATACAGGTCGCAGTAAAAACCCAAGTGAAAAGAGGGCCAAGACTGTTACTAAGGAGAACATTCTTTGTAAGCCTCAAAGTAAATGTTTGATGTGAGAAAGAGAGAGGGAGGCTTTTTACTGTAAAAAGGACACAGTGAAAGGACCTCAAGATATTGCAGCATTCATACAGAAGGGGAACCGAGAGGCCTAGAAAAGTCCCATAAGCTAATTGAATTAGCTTTTGAAAGAGATATTCCAGAAACAGGAATATAGTGATGCCAAGAATAGAAATAGACGGGATAAGGCAATTAGTATCAATGTATGTAGATGATATGCTATTATACCTGAGCAAACCGGTTGAGAACCTGTCATATGTGCTAGGGGTGCTAGACAACTTTGCTACCCTGACGGGCTTCCGAATAAACAAGAGTAAATCATGTCTCTTTCCGCTAGCGAAAATGGCGACTTTGAGAGAAGCAGAGCTACCTGCTCTTCCACTGCCATGGAGTAGGAATAGCTTCAGATACCTTGGGCTGAACATATACCACGATCCCAAATTAGAACATGAATCCAATACTATACAGGCTAAAAAGGGCTTGATAAAATCGATGGAGTTTTGGGGCAAGCTCCCGCTGTCTATGGCAGGAAGAGCAGCATTATTAAAAATGGTGACATTACCGAGGCTAATGCATTGTTTTGGGAATATCCCATACAATATCCCCCGAAAAATTATTTCTAGAACAGGACAAAATATGTAGGCGCTTCCTATGCCAGGGGGGGAAGGCATAGAGTTGTACTCAATGTATTGGAGGTGCCCTATGCACAAGGAAGACTGAAGATCCCCAATTTCGAGTTGTACTTTCTGGCGTGTCAGTTACAGTGTGTAGTGCAATGGATGGCAGATGACCCTACAGGGGAAACTGCATTACTACAACCAGCAAAAAAAAGACTATGGGTCTCATTACAACATTGGCGGTAGCCATGCCGCTATTGGCGGCATGGCTGCCACCAAAACTGGGTCCGGGTTCCCTGAATGGGGAATTACCTGGCCATTCCGAGTTTGGAGGTCCCGGTAATTCCTCCTTCAAAGAACCCGGGTCCGGACCTTCTCCATTCCCATTTGAGCCCCCCTAGGGCTCAATGGGAATGGGTGCACGGAGCTAACAAAGGGCTGATTACGACCGGCCCGTTGTTAGATCCCTGGTCCCCTCGCTGGACGCGGTAACGATGCCTGGTTTTACCAGGTGTCCTTACCGGGTCCCACGAGGGAACCTCGTAATCTGGCAGAATGGGTTTAACGGGTCCGCATCCATTTGCGGCACCCGTTAACCCATTCCGCCAATGTTGTAATGAGGTCCTATATCTTTAAGACTTGATTTGGACTCCTCCTTGGGAACAATTTAGGCATCCTTAGCTAGTGAAGTTGGGAATAAAGATATGGCAGAGGACCTGTTGTACCATGGGACTCAAAGACCCAATATCGCCTCAGACCTTCGTTGGCAGCGGTAATGGCAGACACACACGGAAATAGAGCAAGAGTGAGGACACATTGGGAGTCAGGCTGAATCGCCACAGTAGGGGATCTTTGAAATGAAAATAGGTTCCTGGAATTTAAAGAATTACAGGATGCCACAGGTATACATAAGGGACAATTCCTGCTACATAAGACTATACTAAGGACACTAAAGAGTAGATGGCCATCTGTCACGTAAGAGACAATAGAGTGTGAAGAAGATACAGAAACATTAATAAACATTTCGGAGGGAGGGCATGCGATTTCCAAAATTTGAGGTATTGATAGAAGGAAACTCGAGAGTAGAACTGCAGTGCAGGGGAAGGCGGGACAAGGAATTGGGAAAAGCATAGTACTGTACTATAAAAAAGTCTCTAGAAACGCCAGGCTGCAACTAATTCAACTATTCATTACACAAAGGGCATATTTAACACCAGCTGCAATAGCAAAGTTCAAAGGGGCGGGTAAGCAGGCATGTCCCAAATGTAAAGAAGAAAATGTAGGATTAATACATATGTTATGGGAATGTCATGTTGTACAGGTATTTTGGGGGAGTGTGGCAAACAGTCGTCCAAGGCGGCATTATCCTTGATGTCAAATCTCCGGAGGTATGTATGCTGAGCCGTTTTAGGAGAAGCATGAAGCATAAAACCATGGTCAAGATCAAAGACCTAATTATATACTAGCTAAACGCAGCATAGCCATGCAGTGGAAAGACACTAAGGCACCAAGTATTGACAGATGGTGGAAAGACCTGAGGAAATGGGCAACAGCGGAAACGGGAGTGTGGGAGAAGGCGCTGGGAGAGCAGAAACCAGAACTTGGAACAGACAATCTGCAGTGTATTGCCTTAACGCTGACATTGTTCGAATAAAATAAGAGGGGAAATGTTATACAGGACAAACAACCTGAAGCTGAGGAGAGTGTATTTGACAAAAAATAAAAGGTGGAACTATACACAGGCAATTTCGGGGGCGAAATTAGAGGCTAAAAGGGGAATGATTGAAATAAAAATGAAGTATATGTGTATGTATATTATTGTAAGGTAACTGTTATAATATAAAAATGAATAAAGATATTCCAAAAATAAAGAAACTTTTGAAAGAGATAGCCAAGAACTATCTGAAGGGTATAACATTCATTCACTTCTTTTTGCTGCATTTTTCGCCGAAAAAGGTTGCCCAAATAAAATATTCAGAAAATTGGGGGAGGGGGGGGTGTGGGAGTAAGGGCATATAAGGGGTAAGGTGGGGTGGGGAATAAGGAATAAATAACAGGGGAGGGGAATATAAAAAAATGTGCTGCATTATTTTCAGGCAAACCTTTTCGGTAAAAAATGTAGTGGGAGAAAAACGGGGATAATTGAACATGGAGCCATCTGAACATTCTATATTGATAGAAACCTGCTGATAAAGCACCCCAGCAGAAGGGAGTCATCCTCCTGGACTTTAGTTGTTTACCATTAGTGGTAGGGTCAGAGATGGTTTGTTTTGGACGTAGAACAGTTTTGATTCAGAATTCACAACTGATGATGAGCACCCTAGTTAGTTATGTTAGGTACAGAAACCCATAGTGTAGGGAACGTTAGGTATTTATTATTGTGAATAAACACAAATTGGAAATGGCAACTTCTAGTCTGTCTCCTCCCGCCACATTTCCTTAATTGAGTAATAAGAGCTTCTCTTTTAATTTCTGGGGTGTCTCTAGTCACCACTTGTTTTGTCTGGACAATATCTGCCAGGGTTCTTCTGGCCGGTATCAGTGTAGTAGAGATAACTGCACACCACACAGTCAAACAATTTGATACAACGCACTGAGAAGACCTGAACATTAAATGTGGAGCTACTGATGTAAGATGCTCTGGCAGAGAGTGTGAGTTACAAAGTATTTCGAAAGGCCCTGTGGCGGGTCAGAAGAAAGATTCAAATACTGATTTTCCATCTTTATGAAAGTTGTATCAACTTAAAGAATAAAGGCCTACCTTTCCCTGTACTAGGGGGTTTCCCTACCTAACAAAACTAACTACGGTGCGCGTCTGTCATCAGTGAGAGTACAAATCAGAATCTGTCCAGTGGCCAAACTAACTTATTCTAACTGCACCACTATTATAACCAACAAAAACAGGGGAATGACTCCCTTCTCCTAAAGACAGTTTTTTCACCACAATCAGTTCAGTGAAATAACCCCAAACAGTTCCTGATGGTTGCTCTGAACGTTCTCCTGGTCTTCTCTGGCCCTTGATACTTAGCTCATAGTCTCTGGTTTCTCTTTGGCCTCTGCCCTTGTTCTCTATTTACACCTTCTGTTCAGGCTTTCCTTTCCTACGAGATTCCTCTTCTCTGATTGGACTTTCCTTCTTGGTCTGTTTGAATGTCAATACAAACATTCCCATCTTGAGGTTTGTTCGTTCTGTTATCTTGCAGCATGTCACAACTTTCTCCTTGCGTGGGATGAGTTGAACATTTCTGTAACAATCCTCATTCACTTCATTCAATGACAATGCTTTATCTCTACTGGAATGAGTATGAACGTTCCAGTAATGATTCTCTTTCACTTCACTTAAGGTCAATGCTTTATCTCGACTGGGACAGGTATGAGCATTCCAGTTGTGAATCTCTTTCACTTCACTCAATGTCAAAGCTTTATCTTGACTGGGACGAGTAAGAGCATTCCAGTAATGATTCTCTTCTGTCCCCCTCCTGGGTCTTCTGTTTTCCCTGTTACCTGTCGTATTCAGGGATAACATCACCAGGTTTGCCCTTCGAATGGGGCCTTCTCTCCAGTTTGTCAGATTTGCCTCTTGTGATTCCTCTGTTGTTCCTTTGTGTTGCTGTACAGGCGGATTCCCTGGTTTCTCCTCTACTGGTAGGTCCCGTGTCTGATATGGTGACGTGGTATGAGCCTTGTTCAAGGGGCCTCTCGTCCACCACGACTCACTGCAGTCACCCCACCATTCGACCCTCTCTCAGGATAAGGATGCCCGCGTCCGCTTTAGCTTCTCTTCTTTTTGGTTTCTCAATGCTGCACGTCTAATACTGCAGGTTGCTTCCTCTCACTCACAGGACGCCACGCGTCCAGTCTCATATTTGCATAAGCCGGCAAGCAAGTTTGTTACTCACAGGCTTTGTCTCGCCTCTGTCTCCAGTCTCCTCCACTTTCTTTTATTATGTAACCATGGGAATTCCCTGGCAGACTCTCGTATTCCTTTCTTTGTGTTTGTTCTGTCTTCTTTGTTCATCCACAGATCTTCTTCATCTCAGTTCTAGATGATTTTTCTTGTAAAAGAGAAATCAGAGTTTCTTGATGGCAATAACACATGTTAGCGTTTTATTCATACATCCCATGAGAATTGTAAATTTGTGGATGACTATGCTTAAAAGGTATCTTAAGCTTATTTTATGAGTGGGGGTGAGCTTTATGAATTTCTAAGTGTACTAAACTATACATTACTCTTTAGATTCAAATGCTTCTGAAGAAGGTCAATGGACTGAAATGTGCCAAGCTACTATGGAAAAAATGTTGTATTCTGTTTGTGTATGAGGCTTTGTTGAACGAATTGAAAATGATTTAAGTTACTTAACAATAGCTAGACTGCAATGATGAAACATTGATTTGACTGGATTTCATTTGCACATCAAATGTATCACTAATTTACATTTCTATAAATCTTTTGGATTGTTTTGAGTAATTTACAATCTTTCTTTCTTGATTACATAATGTATTAACATGTTAAGGTTCTTAATTGGAGCATGGATGGTCCGCCAGAGGGCCCCGAGGGCTTTCGGTGTACTTCTTTGGGTCGGTGCCAACATGCCCTTTGGACAAGTCACTCCTTCCTTTTTCTACCCCACAGGGGCTCTTGCTGCCACCCCTTGTTGTTTCTGGGCATCCCTCTTCTATGTACCTGTCAGTGAGTTCTTGTCTATCCTTTCCCTCTCTGATGTCCTTTCCTGTTCTATTATCTTCTGTACTCTCCTCTCCTTAGTTGTCTCCTCTTCTCCCCACTCTGCGATTTTCTCCTTTTCCCCCACCAAAGGGTTTGTTTCTGTTTTTTCCTCCCCAAAGATATCCTTATCCACTTCCCACTCCTTTTCTTCTCCTCTTCATCTTCTTCCAACCCTCTCTTCCTCCCTTTCTTTCCCTTCTGACACATCCTTCTCAGTGCCCTGACTTGGTTCTTCTTTCTTTTTCTTCTCTTTCTTTAATTGTCCTACTCTCAGGTTCAGCCCGTCCTCCTCGGCGACTTGTAACTTAATGCCTGTCTGCTTTTTCTTCTCTTCATCTTTCCCCATTTCCTTTCCTGTTCTCCCCTTCTTTGCCTGCTCTCCCTGGCAATGTACCACATTTTCTCCTACTTTGGTTCTCCCGACTCCTTCCTACCCCCAGACTTTCCACTACAGTTCACACTTTTTCCAGGGCAAATTTCTTTCCCATCCGTGCTTCCCCTTTCCTGATCCTTTGCTCTTTTCCCTTATCATACCTATTTCAGGGCTTGCCACATTTTATTCCTGTTTCCTCTCTCGGGCTCACCTCTTGTAACTCAGTTCTATCTCTGTTTTCCACGCCCTCAATTTTCATCTTCTGGTGGTTCTTCCTGGTGTTTCCCTTTTCCCCCATTCCTACCTTTACTCTTTCACCACTTCCTCACTTCATCGACACTCTTTCGTGTGGGAATGCTACTTCTGGCCCCAGGTGGTTGCTCTTGTGTTTCACTTCCTTCTCTCAACAGTGTTTTCATCTTTTGCAAGTATTCCTTATGCCTCCTGCTCTCCTCCTAGGGCACCTGCTTTTGAGCCTAGCTGCTCCTACACAGACCCTAAATATGTTTCTCGTAGGCTCTGTGTGGCCTAATTCCTTATTCTGTTCTGCTTCATCCTTCCTGATTCGATCCCTCCTTCGGATACCTCTCTGCCTTCCATCCCTTCTCGCGTCACAGCCTCACTGTTTCCCCCTGCTTCTCCAGCCGCAGAGTGGCCTTTCAAGCCATCAAGATGCTCCCCGCCGCTTCTGCATAAGTGATGCTCTTGCAAAATTCTAGGTCTTTCCTGCTGGACAATCCCAAGTGCTCAGTTTCTTACTCTTTTGCATACACATAGCCCTCCCTGAATGGTTTATCTGTAGCACTGCTGCAAGGGGTGACTCGGAAGTCCTCTTCTGGATTAGCTGCACTGATTCATCTTTACCACCACAAGAGATATCCTTCCCCCACACCCTGCAGATCCGTAGTACAACCAACCCCCCCGCCCCACACTAATCTGTCCTGGCTCACCAGGAAGAGACAGGCCCACTCAAGTATGTCGCGTCATCCCCCAGCTGCCCCACATTTTTGATTACCTCTCCACATTCTTTCCACAGCAAGCCTCTGCCCAGCAAGATGCTATTTCCCAGTTCCTGGGTCAACTTCAGACTCTGCACCACTGTCTCACTGAGGAGAATTTTCCAAGACTCATCCTTTGATGCCACACCATCCCATCTACGGGTGACATTCTTCAGCGTGGGAAAGGCGCTGTGTAGCATGTGATTTTTGTCACTGCTCCTCATCTCCATTCCTGTTGTAAGACCCTTAGTGTTTCCAGTCTCTTCCCTTGTGGTGGGCAGCCCTGTTATCTCTCTGTGTCTGCTCCCATGTGCCTGTGCAATTCTTTGCCCTGCCGTACCAGTCCTTGTTGTTTTTCAACACCTGCATTTTAGGTCTACTTATGTACTCCAGTCCAGTTCTTCCCTTTAATACTTTTCTGTATTCTTTACTTTCCTGCCTGCCTCTGGGGAATTTCTGTCTTCTTTTGTGACGGTGTTACTTCATTTTGAGGACGTTAGTTAATCCACTCAAAGTGTGCCAGTTAGTTAGGCTGTTTTATAGCTCCTCTCCTTCAGAGAACATTTTATTCCTCTTTTAATCTAGAGAGACTGAGTAACTGAATGCACTGTGACTACCAATCTCCTCTGAGACTCCAGGCAGATTACACTCATGTAACAAACAAACTGTGATTTACTTATTGGTGGTTTCTCTAGCATGCTTTCCCTCTGATTCACTCATTTCTTCATCTTTTCCTTTTTGCTTGTTCTATACGTTTCCGCTTTGCTCCTTTCTACTCCTGCCAGCATCCTTGTGCTTCCGTCCAGCTCTTACTTCAAACTATTCTGCAAGTATTTCTAAGCCTTTTTCTTGTCATACACATTAGTACACATTTTGCATAATCCTGCGTATGCTACAACCACTCCTTCTAAATTCCTGTGTATCTGTAGAATCTCAGCTCTGCCCTAAAGCCATCTCTACATCTTGTTCTACTGGGCTTATTGACAGACCTGACAATGTCCCAGGCAAAGTGGCCAGGACATGCCCATTGGTTGGCATGTGGGTGCTCAGAGCATGGATTACTGCCAAATCCCAGGCAACGTGGTCCCTTGTCATGGCTTAAGGTGATGCCCCTGACAGCATTGCTGCTGAGCATGGCTATAGGTCTTGCCTCTCGGCCAGTCGGATGACCCATGGTGATCTGGGCATGTCCAAAGGCCATGCTCCAGGAAACGTGTCCAATGAGTTAATTGGATGCCCCGTGGGTGCCGGTGGCATGCCTATGGTAACATTGCCATTGGACATGCCATGCCCAGTGGCTACATACTACAGTTCAGTGGTGCCAAAGGCATGGCCGAAAGCCATGCTCTTGGCAAAGTGGCCCCTGTTAATGTCAACAGGCCATGCCCAGAAGGCAGATTGAGTGACATGGTGTGCCCGTGTCCATTGGCCATGGCAACAGGTTGGTACCAATGCCCTAAAACATGCACGATGACTACTAATCTATTTTTGCACACAAGAAAAACAGATGGTTCCTATTGTTTGGGACAGCTCTACAAGTTGTATCCACTACTGAGATTATCAGAGGAAACGGACTAGGTCTCAAGGAGTCCTAACCATTCAGTTTACACACTCAACTGTTACAATAACAGACTACTAAAGATACTGGCTCATATGTTAGCTCCCAAACTCTGTGCCAACTGGTTAATGGACCTCAACCCCTAACTGGCATTTGTATCAGATAGTCTGATGACAAGCCATATTGTTCACTATCTCAGTAGAGCCCCATAATACACAAAGGCGCAGCCAAAGTAAACCTCGCCTTCTTGGTCAGCAGTCTTCCCAAAGGTCTGGACCTCACCAACAATACCTGACAAGTTACTCCCCTGTTAGTAGTCAACACTGCACTGAACTCACCTGACACATCTGGTCACAATTTCAGGGTAGAACCTAGCCTTACTACCCGCTTTTAATGTACCCCTCCCTTGTGGAGGAAAACATTATTGATGTCAACAACTTTCATTTGGGATTTATTAACACTCATCTGCTCTGATAAAAAGATACCTTTGCCCCAAGTCCTTATTAAATCCATAAAACAACATGTTGACTGTGGGGGATACAACTGACCATCTAGCTCTCAAAGCTTGCATCAGTACCAAGTCTTCCATCCTGGCGATGGTTGACTACTGCCTCCTGGATTTGGTCCGAACCTCTTCAAGGATTGGACGGGGCATATGGTTGTAGCCACCATCACCCCAGAAAGAATCCTGATGATGGGACGCAAATACATGGATTTAAATTGAAAAAAACACCTTCCTCATGAAGGACATTTTATTTATTTATACTCTTAATTATAAAGCATTGCACACCTGGGGGCCTCAGGGTGCTACAAGACAGACACAATGACAGAGAATATAAGGAAATAAAGGATGACTAGTTTAGGTTATATGTGATTTTATTGTTTCTGCAAATAGCAAAAACAAAAAAATTCTCATGAAATAATAGAGGTATAATTTTCAGTGCGTCCCTATGCATGCACTGGAGTGGGAAATTACATTGTTGAAATAATAAATACTGCTGCCATCAGCACGGAAGAAACCTGACCATTTTCTGACACTTTAAAGCTGAAATTCACTGTTTGCCTGGCCTACCTCATGACTGAGTCCACAAGGAAGAGCCTGTTTAAGGCATGTGCCCACTGGTGCCTGAAGAATGTGTATGTTGAAGACCACCAGGACAATAGTCTATATTGTCTACAGCCACATCACCTAATACAAGACTACAAGATCTGCAGTCTTTTTTCAATAAAACACTGCGTGATAGTCATCAATGCCTCATCGTGTGGCTCAAGGGGCCTCTGAGTCTGCTTCTGCATGGAGCCATGCCTCTCTACAGCAGGGCAGAACGGCCCAACAAACCACCTCCAGTAAGAGGTCTAGGTCACACGAAGAGCACGCCAGTCGCAGAAAAAGACACAGGGAAGGAGTTCAACGATGAGCCAAGGTCATCTCACAAGGACTGATCCTCACCAGCAAAGGTCAGTGCCCAAGGTGTACCTAAGGGCAAGGGCACTCAAGGCCTTTCCCCCTGCATAGCGGACACAAACCCGTCCAGCAAGTCTACCCATTTTCAAAATCTGTTGGGCACTCTTCGTCAACCGTCAAAACTGCCCCGCCGACGTCATCGGCCAAGTCTGCAGCGACCAAATCCTCATCGATGGCCAAATCTTCCTCTGGCTCGTCCACGTTAAGACATCTATTCTGTAGACGAGTGCCCCGCCGACAAAGCCGTCCATGACAACTAGTAAACAAGCTGCTACCGTGTTGATGAGGACCTCAACGACAACTGCACTGGTACCTCCATCGACTATGCTATCGATGACAAAAACAGTGTCATCTCTCATGATCTCAACCATCGCTCCATCAGCTGTCGCAACAAATTCATCTACCTCCACCAATATGGTGTCGCTGCTGGCAGCCTCATAAGACCATCATATCCCATTCTCGGAGTTGGGTTACTCCATGAAGTGACCATAATCATGGAGCTGAGCCTCTCTTCCTCTGAAGAAAGGGAGGAAAGGGCTGTGGAGGCTATGTCCCCTCCCTGTTCCCCACAGATACCCACTATGCAGCCATCACACATGACCTCACCTTCTAGGGGACAGCCTTTGTCACCATGTGGGAAAGCAAGCTTGATAAGTCTACAAGTATTGCCACCCTTGCATCCAACCCCTGCAGGGGGCGAATTACCTCCAGTGCAGCCAGCTCTGCAGTCAGCTCCACCAAGGGACATATCACTAAACATATTAACCACCCTTACTACGATGGTGGCCACATTGCAGCAACGGGGTTCCAGGGACTGCACCAACCCTGGTGCCACCAAAATGGCCACCCGGATGCCCCGCTGGTCCCTCCAGGGAGGAAGACGTTCCACGACCTGCGGAGATTGAATGCCAAGCAAGGCCTCGGCAACTGCCTACACTGGGACAGACACAGACACAGACCACCATCACACAGTGCACCCTGATGAGTTTGACGATTTTGTCCTTGCCAATGGGGAGCCAGATGAGTCCCTGGCTAGACACTGTCCACCAGATGAAGTGAGCTCATTCCATGTGCTCATGAGCAGGGCAGCAAAGATGTTTGGCCTTGCCCCGGAGGAGCAACGCAAAGAAAGCCTCTTATACCAACAGAGTGAGCAGTGGAGGAAGTCCATAATGTCCATTCCACTTCTAGAAGATGTCTGGGAAGATGGCCTGGTCACCATGGAACAACACCCCGCAACGGCTCTGGCAAAAAAAAAAACCTGTTCATAAAAAATACAGGTCCCCAGACACCGCCCCATCTGTCTCTGCACACAGCCTACACCGGACTCTGGTATTCTTTGCGGTCAGGAAACAATCTGCCAATCCATCATCTTCCTGCTCTGTTCCTCCAGACAAGGAGGGAAAACGCTTGGTGGCCTTTGGCAAAAGAATGACAACGACCGCAGCCACTATCATCAAGGCTTCTAATCCAATGGCCATTCTCCCCAAATACGATTTCCAGCTATGGTACAAAATGGGCCTAATCCTACAATTTCTGCCAGACGCCAAGAAGCAAGAGGCAATTGACATTTTCAACGAGGGCGAGTTGGTATTGGATCATGCCATTTCAGTGGCATTAGACATTGCAGACACAGGATTTCACTAATTAGGTAATGGGGCAGTGCTTTTCCGACAAGGTTGGCTCAGGACTACAGACTTCCGACCGGAGTTACAAGCAAGGGCCGTTGACATGCCATTTGACAGAATCAACCTGTTTGGAAAATGGTTGGTGAAACCTTACTCTCCATCAAGCCTGACACCGAGACTGGTCGCTTCCTGGGCACGTCACAACAAAGGCGCCAGTCCTTCTGCACTGGAAAAGGACACCTTAATAGAACTTCACGGGACATTCATTCCTCATACCAATCCTCTTCCTCGTACAAGACACAGCCATACTCCTCAGGCGAGCAATACAGGAGGAAGTCGCATTCCTACAGAAGCACACAGCACCACCGTGGCTCCTCCCAGTCCAGGGGCTAGTCAGGCAGGCAACCCTGAACAGTCCAGAGCCCAGCCCTCCCACTTCAGCACCCCAGTGGGAGGAAGGCTGTCACAATTCATCAGTGAATGGAAGACCATCACATCACATGATTGGGTGCTTTCCCTTCTTCAGCAGGGCCACTCGCTAGAGTTCATAAACATACCACCGGACCTTACACCTGCAAACAAGCCTGAGAAGTTACACCACCTCCTGCTAGAAGAAGTGCAGGCATTGCTTGTCAAAGGGGTGGTGAAGAAGGTGTCAAGAAAGGAACTGTCCACAGGAGTCTACGCATGCTACTTTCTGGTAAGAAAAATGGTGTTGCACAACAAATTAGGGGGTTGGAGACCCATATTAGATCTAAGTGTGCCCAACAAATTCCTCAAGGGGCAGACGTTCCATATGGTAACACTGCAACAAGTCCTGTCCCAGCTGCAACAGGGAGACTTCCTAGTCTCCCCGGTTCTCGAGGATGCACATTGTCACATCCCTATTCGTCACTCACGCCAGCGCTACCTGCGTTTCGTAGTGGCAGCAGTACACTACCTTTTCAAGGCTCTGCTCTTTGGCCTTCGTTAAGCTCCTCATGTTTTTACAAAGTGCTTTGCACCAGTGGGGGCTCAACTACGTTGGAGGTGCATCCACGTATACGCGTACTTGGGACGATTGGCTGGTAAGGGCCCCTTCCTACTCACTTGTAAGAAAGCAGCGCAGCGTCCACCATCCAGTTCCTGAAACTACTTGGATTCTCCATCAATTTCCCAATGTCACACCTAGTACCATCAAGACAGGCGTTCTACCTGGGAGAAAGGTCAATACTCAATCCTGCACTGCAACGCCCTCGGATGAGCAGGTGGCAGTGCTCCTCACATAAGTGCATTGTCTCATCAGTGCTGAAGTGACTCAGGTTTGCAATTACAAGTCGCTGCAGGCTACACATGCAGCCTATACCGGAATTCCCGGATGCTCGATGGCTTCAGGGATCTGGGATGATTTTAGCACTCTGACGCAAATGTTTAAACAGAATCTCAGCTGGTGGTCGGTGGGAACCCCCATCTAGTGAAGCATTCCCCCTTCCGGCTACCCACCCACCAAGCCACCGTCATGACGGATGCCTCGCTGGAGGGCTGGGGAGCCAACTGTCAGGACAGCACGCAACGGGTCTTTGGTCCGCAAATGAAAAGTGCCTGCACCTCAATCTACTGGAGTTGAGGGCAATTTTCTCGGTCCTGAAGTCCTCCCCTTACTGACGGGGAAGGTGGTGCAAGTCTACACTGACAATACAACATCAATGTTCTATGTCTGCAAACAGGGGGTAACGGGGTCCCTGCAACTATCCAAGCAGACCTAAGCCCTGCGGCACAAGGCGTTGCAACACCACATGTTCCTGATTTGCCTCCATCTACTGGGGATTCAGCATACCCTAGCAGACTCTCTCAGCAGGCAGTTGTGCTCTCGCCACTACACGACAAGCAACTTCACCTGTTTTTCCAGACTTGGGGCACGCCGGAGATCGAGCTCTTTGCGACCTACGACTACAGTCGGTGCAAAAGTTTCATCAGCCGATTTCCCCATCCAGAGAGCTTGGGGGATGCCTTTGCGTTTTCATAGAAGGGGAAGTTCCTTTATGCATTCCTTTCCGATCACGCTGTTGGCACAGGTCGTCAACGTGTTCAGACTGTATCGGTGCAGATTGATATCGGTGGCCCCTGTCTGGCTGAGGCAGTTTTGGTACTCTGACCTCCTCGCCCTCTCATCAGTTGCTTCTCTCAAGTTGAATCCACACCAGGCTCTCCTGTCCAGAAACCAGGGTGCAGTGCAGCACCACGACCCAGCCTCACTCAATCTGAAGGCCTGGCTCCTGTGTTCTTAGAGTCCGGATCCTTGTCTCTTCCACAAGACTGCCAAAAGGTTCTGGTTCGTGCAAGAGCACCATCCATCTTAGCGTGTTACATGAGTAAATGAAGATGCTTCCAGGTGTGGTGCCAGGAGTCATCATTTGCAGCCTCATGCCATCTGGCCGAAAGACTTTTTGCCTGATCTGCTATTCCTGGCTCAAAGGGGTCTGTCACACTCGTCAATCAAGATGCACTTAGCTGAGATTTCCAGGTACAATCGATCTCCAAGTGTTCTATCCTTTTGGTCCCACCAGCTGGTGAAGGAGTTCTTGCATGGGTTGTTCAGGCCTTTCCCACCTGTCCAGCGCCAAGAGCACGCATGAGAATTGAATGTGCTGCTGTCAAGGCTCATGAAACCTCCCTTTGAACCCCTGCACAGGTCATCCATCAAGCATCTTTCTTGGAAGACCACTTTCTTAGTGGCCATAACATTGGCTAGACGAGTGGGTGAAATCCAGGAATTTTCTTGTAAACCGCCTTATTTGACATTCCACAAGGAAAAGGTGATACTACTCACTAACCCAACATTTATGCCTATGGTACCATCCACCTTCCATCTTAATGAGCCAGTGTTCTTGCCAGTGTTTTTCGGCATGCCAACGTCTCTGGCTGAATGGGCATTTTATTTTTTGGACGTGGTATGTGCCCTAAAGTACTATGTTGCAAGTAGTAAGTTATTCCATCTAACAGACCAATTATTTGTGTTGTTTGGCCTGACTGGACCTGGGAAGGCGTTGTATAAATCATCCATAACAAGTTGGATTGTGGCGTGCATTTCCTTCTGCCACCAACTGGCTGGCAGGCTGCTCCCGGGCAGGCCTCCGGCTCACGCCACCAGATTGGTGGCTGCTACTACTGCCTTCCTCTCTGGGATCCCACTGCAGGACATTTGCCATGCAAAGACTTGGTTGAGACTCTCCCAGGGGCCATCCACCCAAGAACAAGTCAATGGGCTGTGTTTGTGCTGGTAGGTTTCCCAGACCCCCCTCTGTTTTGCATACCAAGTAACTTTGGGTCTCACCCTACGTTACCAGGGGAATCCAGACGTGGACCTCTTGCTCACTGCTCTTAGAGAGGCACAGCTTCACCTCACTGACGATGCCCAACTAGGCTGAAACATGTATGTGGGTTTGCTGTGGTACTCTTGTTCAGGGGAGAATTGCCTAGCATTTCGGTGCTGGATTGCCCCTGGGCAGGACAAAGACTGATATGCGGGGACATTTCTTCTCTGTGAAAAGAGCAGTAAGCTAAAGACTTGGTTGAGACTCTCCCAGGGGCCATCCACCCAAGAACAAGTCAATGGGCTGTGTTTGTGCTGGTAGAGAGTTTCCCAGACCCCCCTCTGTTTTGCATACCAAGTAACTTTGGGTCTCACCCTAACTCAACAGTGGAATCCAGACGTGGACCCCTTGCTCACTTTTCTTAGAGAGGCACAGCTTCACCTCACTGATGATGCCCAACTAGGCTGAAACACGTGTATGGGGTTGCTGTGGTACCCTTGTTCAGGGGAGAATTGCCTAGCATTTCAGTGCTGGGCTGCCCCTGGGCAGGACAAAGACTGATATGAGGGGACATTTCTTCTCTGTGAAAATAACAGTGAGCTAAAGACTTGGTTGAGAGTCTACCAGGGGCCATCCACCCAGGAACAAGTCAATGGGCAGTGTGTGTGCTGGTAGAGAGTTTCCCAGACCCCCCCCTCTGTTTTGCATACATGGAGATCAGTGCACACATTCAACAAATGATACTGTGTCGACAGGGATTCGGCGGAAGAATCTAGAGTTAGTCAGTCGGTTCTGAGGAACATTTTTGTGTGAGGTTAGTAAGTCTCCAATGGTAAATTGTGCTTGGAGCCTTCCTCCGCCCATATGTATTGTTTATTAATACTGCGGGTGAATCTATGAAATATCCAATGCTGGAGAAGGAATAAGTTACTTACCTGTAACTCCATTTCTCCAGCATTGGTATCTTTCATAGATTCACATGCATCCCTCCCACCTACCCCTTTGGCTCTTCTTTTGGCTCTTACTGCCAATCGCGTGTGCTTGCTAAATCTGAAGATGGCTGACCGGGGAGGAGCTAGGGGAGGTGTTCCTATTGGCTGTGGGCAGTATGACCCAAAAATGACTGTACTAGAGCACAAAAGTGACTGAAAGTTTCAATTTAAGTTTAAACTACTCTTTTACCAAGGATTCCCAGGCTGATGGCGGGGAATATTCAAGAGCATGTGAAACTATGAAAGATATAAATGCTGGAGAACAGGAGTTACAGGTAAGTAACGTATTCCTTCCCAAAAATAATCCATCAATCTAAACCATGTCCAAAGAAAGCAATCCAAAATCCAAAGATTCCATCAAAAAATCCATCTGAAAACGTGAAGAAATCCAAATTTCCAAAAGTGATCCAGCAATCCAAACACAGTGTCCAGATAAAAAAAATCCCAAAAAGTAAGAAACTAAGAAAAAACATCTGAAAACACGATAAAATGAAGTTCCCGAAAAATAATCCAAAAATGAATAGAAAGATCCAAAAATGGATTACGCAACAAATATTCAAAAATAGTCCAGAATACAGGAAAAAAGGCAATCCGAAAAAGTTTTTAATAAAAATCCAAGGCCATGATGAATGTGGGAACGTCTTCACCTGGAGCCTTGGTCGGAAACACTGAAGAATGAAAAGGACGGGTGTGGGTAATCAGAAACCAAAAACTAATGAGAAACACTCTAGTGGACAAAAAGGTAACTACATTGGATTGAACTTGAACAGAGGCATCCAGTGATGAAATTAGTGAACTACAAGACATTTAAATAATAAATAAATTAGTGTAAGAACTATATAGGACATTTTATATACATATAAAGTATTATATATGATTACATTACATTGTTGATGAAACAATATTATCACTGGTTACCACTTAGGCTTCTCGCAGTTGATCAACGGTTCTGTCCACTGTGACAGGGCCTAGAAACAGGTGCTGTTAGGTTAGAGAGGGAGGGAACCCAATTCACTATGCAATTCTGTAGTTTTTCTAATCAAATGAACACTTGTGTAGCATAGTTAACTAAGTTGCCCTCTTCAATGCACAGCTTCATTCCTCTCTTGCCGTCAGTGCTCTATTCACCGTCTTTTCTCTGTTCACTTCAAGTGCTAATGGTGGGAAAGTGCAGCAGTAATCCTCTCCTCCACTCTTAAGTGCCAAATGCATGTGTAGAAGTGCAAGATATTTTCTTCCAAATTGTTGCAAACCAGAGGATGATGCTGTTATTAAGCTTTTTATATCCTGTCTGGCAAAGACAAGTATGTGTCAACATTATATCTTTAAAAAAAGACAATTATGCATTTCCATTCCTAAAATGTAAGTTGCTACATAATACATAATTACAGTATTGAGACTGTAAAACCTTGCATAGATTCATGCTTTACAGGAAAGTTTAGGTTGGTGTACCTGAATTTCATAGTGTCAACTATATTTAATTTTGCTGGGGAAGTTGACCAGTGAACATTTGAAAATGTACATTGTCATATGATCAAATGCTTTTGATGGCAAACCTAGTTCTGTAACCTGCAGGTTGCATACATCTTGCAAATGGTGCTCAACCCATGATCGAACCCATACTCCTTGACATTCTATATTATCACCCTATTGCTTTATAACAGGTACCCATGAAAGTGAGATGACCACAAACTACAATATTCCACCTAGTTTGGCCAGTTCTCTGCCTGCTATGCAATCCACAGTCTCTCTCTTTCAATTTATATAATAAATACACAAAGCAAACTAAATTCTTATGCAAAGTAGTGATCAATAGATCCATCCAGTCTGTAGATCTACAGATCTACTGCAATACCAAACACTGTTGTAAGCCTCTAGAGTTTGCTTTATGATTGTTTTATATACTACCACCTGCAGGAGACAGCTGGCCAAACTGTTTTCAGAGCCTTTTTTTATCATATCTATTTATTTGTGTCTATTCATGCAGCTAACCTTTTACAGACACTCATCGATGGCTCTCAAAGTCATTTCACTGACTCAGGCGAATAGATTTTATGAAGGCTGAGTAGCATTTACAAGAGATGTTTGAAACTTTTATTTAACATCTATTTTGTTTGCAGTAAATGTCAACTACAAATTTCTCTGTGCATGGGCGGACTCTGGGTGGCAGTAGTGTGCCAAACATAAAGTGGGTTTGTAGTGCCCTGCTCCCTTTTACAGAAATCGTATTATACATTTGTTGCGCTCGGTTGCTATGGGTCGAGTGCATTTCTCTTAGGTTGAATAGGTAAACTGAGTTACCCGACCCGCAGGTCTAGCTGAAGATTAAAGAATTTGCAAGGGCTGACTCCTCTCACAAATGTCTTATTTCAGCGGTAAGCAAAACTGCTATATTGTTGCTCATTTCATGTCTTGGGTACAAATAACATACAGACCCCCTTGCAACCTCTCTTTACCTTCATCTAGAGCAGTGGGGATGACGGGGCAGTATCGAGACACAGAAGGGGAATGGGTGGCCTAAGCACTGCAACGAAATACGGGAAAGCCGGGACCAGCACAATAGTAGCCCACAGAGCACCGAAGTGGACAGATGGGGAGGCGGAGCCAGCAGCTGGAAGGGACTGCCATAGCGCAACACAACAAGAGCTCCAGCAGACAGAGCATACTGAAGCCTGCGCTCAGGGAACCATCAATAAACCTCCAGGGACTCCATGGAGCCTGCAAAAAGGCATCAGAACTACATGAAGGGGCAAGACTTACAAGCCCTTTTTACGCCCTCCCCATAGCCTTGCCATGTCGCACCCCTACAGCCAGGTAAACCCGGGCAGGGGTGGGGTATTTAAGTCTGTGTGTGTGAGTGGTTTACTGTGGGTTAGTTGGGTGAGGACAGGATGTGGAGGAGGACATCCGAGAGACCAGCGGAGGAGACCACGACAGAAGTGCGGAAGTTATTGGTGAGAGGCGGGTCTGTGGGGTGTTTGGGTGTGAGAGTAAGGCATGCGGGAAGTAGCAACAGAGTAGGAATTTGTAGTTGGGAGTGGTGGTAGTAGTAGGATGTGGTAGTTGGTAGTAGTGGATGGTAGTGAATGGTATAGCGACAGTAGTGGAAATGACAGTAGTGTGAAAGAGTTAGTAAGAGTAGTAGTGCTAGTAGAAACAGCAGAGAGGTAGTTTTGGTAGCGTTGAAGTAGTGGTAACAGGAAAGTGGGAGTAGAAGATGGAGATGTAGTGAGGAGGGAAGGAGACAGTAACATGGGTGTTAATAGTAGAGTGGTGGTTGGACTTAAAGGAATAAGGAGAGTGGACATCTATGCGTGCAGGTAGAAAAGTAGAGCGTGAGATTGGATGGACAGTAGTACCGTGGAAGGAGAACATCTTGGGACCTAGTGTGGGGAAGGATCAAGTGAGATTGTGTGTAAAAGATGAACAGGAGGAACTGGGCGGAAGGAGGTGCCATCTTATAACTCCTCTAGAGTGGTAAGTAGTCTAGGTTAGGGGCAGCTAGAAGATCCCTAGGGAGACAGCCATTGTCTTAGGGAAAACATCATTAGTCCAAGTTAGAAGACCACAGGTGGCACTGATCAATAGTTCCAACACCCGTTAAGAACACCTGGGTTAGGGAGGAGACTAACGGCTGGGGTATGTGTGAGAGAGAGGGTTGTCCCTAGCGCCAATTGGCCAAGATCCTGATCAGGCTTGACAAGTACCCAAGAAACCTCGGCCCAAAGTGTTTGTGAAGTCCCAAATAAACACCCTTGAACTTACTACCAGATTCAGTGTGGTTATTTGTGGCGGCTCACCCCGTTACACCACTAACATCTCATGGGCATACCCTTGGTGTTCAGTTATCTCAACTATATCCTAAAGAATGGCGAGACGACCCACATGTGTTGGTCCAACCGATGCATGATTAGTTTGGCCACTTAGTCCATTCCAGGCCATGAAATCAACCAATCTGTCTTAGGTTTCCATTTGCCTTTGGCCAGAGAAGCAAATCATTGTGGAGGCTTTCGGAAAACTGTTCACCTTTCACCACAAAAAGGCAAGACCTAGAGAGTGCCTGCTGTGGAAATTCATCAAAGCTATTGCAAGAAGCTAGATACCAAAGGATTTTGCATCACAAAATGCATGCAAGTCTGGCTTGGCCTGCAACATGCACTCTTTAAGCGAGAAGGTCTGAAACTTGAACATGTTTGGATCACATTCCATAACTCAAACAAGATAAGATGGAATGATAGTATGATGTTGCTTCATATTAGGTTCATGCGCCACGGAAAAATGAAAGTCCACACAATATTTCTTATGAAAGCCACTCTAATCGTTATTTAGTGGTACTTTGTTTCTGTGCAGTGGTCCTTTGTGGTTACACGTGTTTCGGCAGGAAACACTGCCTTTCTCAAATCAGGGCTAGTCTTAAAGTAACAACACAGATCTCTAAGTTCCATTTGTTTTTTGACAACCATACGTAAAACTAAGAATAAAAAGCTGTTTTATGCTGATGACTTTGTGGTGTTCGCTAAAACAGCCAGGGGATTACAGAGATTGTTGGATGTGGTGGGAACATATGTGCGGGAGAACGAATTGAGTATAAATCTGATGAAATCAAAAACTATGAAGCTGAAAACAAAGCATAAAAACAAGACAGTTCATCTCTCCTGGCTCCTACAGTCCCAGCGCCTCGAAGATGTCAGGGAATATAAATATCTAGGCCTGAATATGAACACCTCTGAGTCTGATATCCCATACTATAACGAAATTAAATCGAAAATGAAAATAGCTACTGCTCAGGCCTCGCTGTTGAATTATAAATATGGAATGTTTTCTTTAAAACCTATAGTCGTATACTATTGTCAGAAAGCTGTACCAACAGTGATATATGGCGCAGAGACAAGGGCTTGGATGTATGAGTTGTTTTGGTCAATTCTGCAGGGTTTTTATTGGAAACCACTGCTGAAGTTACCTAAATGTGTGTCAATATGTTTGGTGCGATATGAGCTGGGGCTGATTTCGCTTTATACAATGTACATGTGGAAACTGTGTTTCATGTATCGCAAATGTATAACAACGGCAGAAGTGAAGTCAATCATGCACATGCTATCCATATACATAAAAACAACAGATCATTACTCAATGGCTATATGGAGGCGGAGGGTCCAAGAATTTATCCAGAATGCCAATGTGTCAGAGGAAATGTTGATAAATAATCCAATGAAGGCTAAGAGAAAAATTCTGTTATGGGATTGGTGTAACGCATATGATCAATGTGTAAACACCAAACATGGGATTATTTATAAGATAGAGATAAAAAAGCTAAGAAAAGCAGAAGCGTATCTAATGAAATTCCCATGGGCAAAATATAGAGATATGTACTTGAGATTCAGCTTGAATATCTGGCACACTAGGGATGTTTTGGCTAAATGGAAGTTAATCCCGGTGAAGATGAATTACTGTAGATTCTGCAAAGATACGAACGTGAGTGAAACATTACATTTAATAGTCATCTGTCCTTTTTTAACTGACAAAAGAACTCTGTTCATTAGACCACATTTTGAAGGCTATATGCTACTCACGGATGAATCATTTTGGTGGTATTTTTATAACACTAGGTTGACTAAAGTAAGAATTGCAGTAGTTAATTTTCTACTGGCCTTGGAATTAAAAGATGATAATAATTGTGCTGGAGAATAATAATGGTAATGGTACATTGAACTAAAGATACATGTTTACAAATAATTGCAATAGTCTTGATATTGTCTTGAGGTGCTCCAGTTATTGTCTGACACTAGGCAAGTCATCCTCGATGAGTATGTTTGATTGAATTAATGGGGGAAACTATGATCTTGGTCTGTTGATTGCATCCTTGTATGGGGTTGTGGGAAAGAAGAGTAATCATGATTGGTTTGTTCGTGATAATTTTTCTCATTGTTGTTTTAATGTAAACACACTATAGATAATGTAAATAGACAGGAAAATTGTGTTAGTCAGTGAAAATAAGGATTTTTTCTTTTTCTTTTGTTGTTTTATGTGATTAAGGATGATTTGTAATGGTAATTGTATTTGTTGTAATTGTTTTATTTTTTTAATGTATATTTTTATATTGAAGAGTTGATTTATCAACTGTAACAATAATAAAAATAAATAAATAAATACATTTAAAGAAAAGAAAGACATTGTTTCCTGCCGAAACACGTGTAATCACAAAGGACCACTGCATAGAAACATAAAGTACCACCAAATAATGATTTCAGTGGCTTTCATAAGAAATATTGTTTGGACTTTCATTTTTCTGTGGCGCATGAACCTAATATGAAGCAACATCATACTATCATTCCTTGTTAAGTGTGGAGTAGAGGAACCAGAAATCTGTGTTTGCTTGCCATACTCATGCAACACTACTTTGTCTGAATTGAATATAATCTGTTTAGGGCGCTGAGGTCTATCCACTAGTATCCACAGCAAAAGGTTCCTCAGAAATTTCCCAAGATAAGATGGAAGGCCTCTAAGATGTCCAAAACACTGAATATCTTATCCAGAACAAAGGAAAAACTGCAATTCTGAACCAGAGAAGTGATTTAGTGAAAAGCAAACTTGAAATTTATAAAGAAATTGCCACCCCAACTGAAACATTCTCCTCAGTGGAATCTTCACAAGACCTGACTGAAAAAATAACAGATTTCTTCACCACAAAGGCCATCTGGAAATCCCTCCAAAATATGCACCTTAAAATTCCCATGTACTCTGTAGTGGCCTGGCAAGGACATGGTTACCAGAGCCTCGGAGCCCTGTCACATGAACCAATCAGCACGCGCGATGTTCGCGCATGTACAGTAGGGAACCCGGGAAGCGGCAAAGAATAAAGAAGATACAAGTTACTGAAGGCTCCAGTCATTATTGTAGGCCTTACTATCTATGCAAGTGTACCTGCATTCCCTCTGCGTGTTGTCCTTTAGTCAGGGATACATTAGAAAGAAATCAGAAACACAACAATGATGATGAATGTGGGATTTCTCACCTGAAAATAAGAAAATGAGAAGGGCCACACAGCGATGCGCGCTGCAGATGAGGTTGGGAAGTGACGCCAACATCATCTGACCACCAAAATGTCAGAAGCCAAAGACCCAGGTAGTGCAACAGCATTTCGCCAGCGCAGACCGTTTGACATCAGTGACCAAAAAGCCCTGGAGTCTCCGATGGGAGAGATGGATCCAGAGATTCAAAAATGACCTGCATGCCCAGGACAACACTGCGCCCGACAAGTTCGCCAGGCGGCTGCTGGTGAAGCTTGTGGGAGATGAAGTGAAAGATCTCATACCTACTCTACCGCCAGAAGATGTTGCAACATAAAAACGGCCTCAAAGAAGCGCTGAGCAAATAATTCGACCCACAGCGCAACATTGACCACGAGAGAGACACATTCAACGTGGCATGCCAGATGGTGGGTGACTCCATGGACGCTTTCATCACCTGCCTCCGTAAACTAGTGGCGCACTGCAAATTTCACAAATTCACGAACGAGGAGGCCATTAGACTAAGGATTATAGGAGGATGTTTATCTTCATCATTCAGGAAAAAGCTATGTGAACCGCTTCCTCTGGCAACCATATTGCAATTGGCTTGGACTCAGTCTCAAGCAGATATGCAAGCCTTGAAAATTGAAACCACCAAGAGTCCAGGAGGAGAACAAGTATATCGGGTCACGTCAGCAGCTCCAGCTCGAGGAAGGCCTACAAGCAGCAGCGCAACCAGAGAACCCTCATCACCAGGATGATGCTACAGATGTGGCATTCCATTCCCTCAGGTTGGTGTGAAATGTCCTGCCTTCAGACAAGACTGTGCCAAGTGTGGTAGAATCACTTGGCTGTTGTCTGCAATTTTCCACCTGGACCGTCGCAGGGGTACATCTCCATGCCATATAAATCGGAGTCCAACCATGTACAGCATTGCTCCAAGAAGAGATGCAGGTGCAAGGAGAGACCTTGTGAGACATACGGGGCAAGTGACAGGAAGGTCTCCGTCGCCCTCACCCTATACGGATGGCATGCAACAGGATTACGTCTATACGATGAACGGAATGACCCCAGCATTGGAGGCCGACATACTATACTGGTGGCCGATCACCAAGCCAAGTTCCTCATCGATACCGGCGCCACGCTAAACATCATGTGTATATGAGAATATTGCAGGATTATGTCTCCACCCCAACTAAGGTAATCTGATGTAACAGTTTTTCAGTGGGCTGCGAGAGGACCGGTGCAGAATCATGGCAAGTTCTCTACGACAATCCGCTACAAAGAGAAATGTGCACACGCCGAATTTCACGTACTGCAAGGTAAAGTACCTGGGAGCAACATACTAGGGCACACCACTGCTCTTGGGATGGAAATTGCGGCTGTCCTACACCATGCAACACAGACTGTCAATCACGCAAGCCTCCCCGACTCTGTTTCAGGGCATTGGATGCCTCAAAGGAAACACTGTGATGCTTGACATTGACAAATCCATAACGCCCGTGGCTCAGCACCCTTGGAGAATACCAGTGAATCTACAACCACTTGTCGAAGAAGAGATACAGTTCTTGCTGAAGGAAGAAACAATTGAACCGGCCTACGGTCTGACCCCCTGGGTTTCCTCCACAGTGGCTGTATCCAAGAGAGGATCCCTTGACAAGATACTCCTATGCGTGGACATGCGACAAGCAAATAAGGCCATTGTGCGTGAGAGGCATCCCGGAATACACCTGGATGACATGATCAGCTTGCTAAACAGGGAAAAAGTGTTCTCGAAGCTCCACCTGAACAAAGGCTATCATCAGATCATGATAGACCAACAGTCCCGAAACATCACTACTTTTGCCACACCAATTGGGATCTTCAGACACAAGAGATTCAGTTTTGGCATCTGCTCGGTAGCTGAAATATTTCAAGAGAGGTTGCAGAGAGTGATTAGTCATGTGAGCAATTGTTTCAACTAGAGTGATGATATCCTAGTGTTTGCAGCCACTATCGCTCAGCATGATCAAGTTCTTCATCAAGTCTGCACGGCACTAGGCGAGGCCATCCTGACACTGAACAGGGACAAGTGTGCGTTTCACAAATCTCGCCTTAAGTTCAACAGACACATTTTCTCGCAGAAAGGCATGAGCCCCGATCCAAGTAAAGTCACTGCCATCTCAGAGATTTCAGCTCCCAAGGATGTCAGTGAAGTCAGGTCCTTCCTGGGGATGGCCAGCTACTGCAGCCAATATCTCAGAGACTTTGGAACTACCAGCATCCCTCTCGGAGAACTCACCAAGCAGGGTAGGATATTCAGATGGTCTCAGCAATGTGAGGAGGCTTTTCACACAAATAAATACATACATCGCCTCAGCTGACCGCATGGCTTACTTCAGCCTAAACATGTGCACGGAAGTAACTGTGGATGCTAGTCCAGTTGGCCCGGGGGCAATTTTAGCGCAACATCGACCAGGGTGAGAATCCCACAGAACAGTAATTGCCTATGCCAGCAAATGCCTGTCGGAGGTAGAAACAAGGTATTCGCAACCTGAAAAGGAGGGTCTGGCTGTCGTATGAGCTTGCAAGCATTTTCAGATGTTTCTCCTTGGCAAGCCCTTCATGATCGTAATGGATCACCAAGCCCTGGTGACTATCTACGGAAGCTCTAAATGCAAGATGCCGCCAAAGATAGAGATGGGGCCTGCAACTACAGAACTGTAGGATCCCGGGGGGTGGTGGCCACGAAGAGGCATTTGAGAGACACCATGTGGTTCCCAGGACTAGATCAGATGGTGGAATGCACACTTGGTGCCTGCCACCTGTGTCAGTGCACGTCCAAGCCTAATAAACCTGAGTCCCTAAAGATGTCAGACATGCCGGAGCTCCCTTGGACCCACCTGGCAATAGACTTCTTTGGTCCTTTTGGGGAGAGCAAGTATTAGCTAGTTAGTCATCATGGATGAGTATTCACGATTCCCTCTAGTACACATGATACCGTCCACGGCTGGCAGTGCTGTCATAATAGTGCTCGATAGCATCTTCTCTGCATGGGGCATTCCTGAAGTCCTTAAGTCAGACAACGGTCTGCCATTCAGCAGCTGGGAGTTTGCGAAATTCATGCAATACATTGGTATCCACCACAGAAAGATAACTCCCCTATGGCCACAAGCAAACGGCATGGTGGAGCGATTCATGTGCAGTCTAAAAAGAGTCTTCCAACAGAATGAGCTACGATCCTGTCACTCAATCAAGCACTATGTAATATGTTGCGGGACTACAGGGAACAACCCGCACGGCCCGACCGGAAAGTGTCCCTCAGGGTTGCTATTTGGCAGGCAAATAAGAACCAGACTTCCCTACCTGGCAAGTGACCCAAATGAGGATGTGGAACAAGTGCAAGCGACAGATGCACGCAAGAAACGGGACATGAAGACATATGCCGATAACAGGAGATGAGCCAAGAGCTCTGACCTGCAAATAGGAGACAAGGTGCATGTCTGTAGATGGCAGGACAGGAAACCAGACTCGAGATTTGATCCAGATTATCTGACGGTATGCCACGTCAATGTAACAATGGTGACTGCTCGTTCTCCTACCAAGGTGGTCACTCGAAACGTCTCCCAGTTCAAGCTGTACAAGGAACAGGATCAAGAACAGGATGAGAGAAACAACTCTGCGGCCTCATGTAAAGAGTAGGTGAAGGAAGAGACTGAAGAGGAGCCAGAAGGACGTCAGGCAAGGCAGACCATATGCATTAGAAGACCTGTATGTCTAATTGAAGAAATGTGAAGACAGAACTGACTTTTGTTTTGCTCGTCCGAGGGAGATGTAGTGTCCTGCCAAGGACACAGTTAACAGCCTTAGAGCTCTGTCACATGAACCAATCAGCATGCGCGACGTTCGTGCATGCGCAGTAGGGGGCACGGGAAGTGGCAGTTCGCTGCTGGGTAAAGAATACAGAAGGTACAAGTTACTGAAGGCTCCTGTCATTATTGCAGGCCTGCCTATGTATGTGAGTGTGCCTGCATTGCCTCTGCATGCTGTCCTCTAGTGAGAGATACATTTGAAAGAACCCAGAAACACGACATATGATATAAGTCATTTATAACGCGCCTGAACACAAGTGTTTCTAGGTGACATTCCCTGGGACAGCTAAGTAGACCTCTTCATTCCCAGCTTTTTACCTTGGAAGAAATGCTGTGCACCATCATAAAAAAGAGCAATCCTTCAAAACTCAAGCATTCCTTTAATCAGCCACACTAGGAGGCAAAATCCCTGCGGTCCAGCTGGGGTAAATCCCTCGAATCTTGTCAAGGTCCCCTATCTTTAGGGATTATGGACTAACGCCCTCCAAGTAGCCCTGTTACTCTTCTCCCCAAAAAACAGAGGCCAATCCTGCCTCTTTTGCAAAGTACCATCCCATTTCAACTCTATAATTGAAGGCTAAACTCATGGAAAGGATAGTGACTAGTGGCAGGAGTACAGTGGGAAACATCTCATTTACCACGATAACCAGAGTCAAGCTTCCGACTAGGCACAAACACAGAGGCATCTCTTGTCAACACTAGGGAAGACGCCCTATACAGCCTGGATTCCACCCTACCAGTGTTCACCATCTTGCTCGATTTTCAACCGCTTACTGCACAGTTGAGTGGCCCGCACTGTTATCAAGGCTGAAGACCTTATGAGCATTGATCCTCCCCAGCAGTCTGATAAGCGACAGTGAAATGTGGACATTTCAACCCCACAACAACCACTTTACCTTGCAGAGTCCCTCCGGTCCTTCACCCTCCCCTTGGCTCTTCAGAGTTTACATATTGCTTCGTGGGGTTTCATGGGTCATTTTTCTTTCCAAAATGCTTCGTAAAGGCCTAAGTGTTTAATGTGGAATATTTAGAAAAAGGGCTTCCTTGCTGTAACTTCTGCGATTTACTAGAACACCATATTGCTGAGCTATTAGTAGCATCATTACAAAATTCTATATAGGGTGAAGCCAAAAAGAGGATCAAAAAGTGCCAGTCAATACTTTAACAACTATATGCTTTTTTTGTTTTAACAACTTTATTTATTTTGTTTTTTCAAAGAATAGATACAAACATTCATGATACCCTCCCCACCCCCCTAACAACCCAACATTGGATACGGTGTAGCAAATTCCAACAATCTGAGACTCCTGGGTCGCACATTCTTCCAGTTCAGGGTGTGTATTTTAAATAACAGAAATGCTGCGCAATAGTCTCGGCTTAAAGTACATTTGTTCTCTATCATTTGTAAATTCGTATAGTGGCATCAGGTGTTCAAATATTTTGTATAGGAGCCATGGGATAAAGCGTTAGTCTTTTCCATGGCCATTACCCCCATAGTTTCACCCACCACATGGCCACTATCGGTCCTTGTTTATTCCTCCAAGTATGAGCCAGGGTTATTCTAGCAGCACTTAGCATATCGATAATGAGATGGGCTTTTGGACCAGATTTAGAGTAGCATCCCTCCACCGTCTCCCCCAGTAGGACCACCATCGAGTCAAATGGTAATTGTGTCCCAGTTATCTCCTTGATGTGACTTAGGATTTCTTTCCAGTATGTTTTGGCAAGCGGGCAAGACCACCACATGTGTATTAGATCACCTGGTTGTCCGCAGCCTCTCCAGCAGGACATAGGGTAGTCTGGGTTAATGGAATGCATGCGTAAAGGCGTCATGTACCATCTTAAGCACATTTTGTATGCTGCTTCTTTAATGGAGGTGCATTTGGAGCTCTTTGCTGCTCTTTGCCAGATTTGGGTCCAGGTTTCGCTCGAGATTGGTTTCCCCATATCCGCCTCCCACCGCTGCATATAGAGGAGTGATTCTTCAGGGTCTACTGCTCCCATTAACCTATACAGTTTCAACACCCCTTTCTTGGGCTGGCCCTCTTTTATTGTGAGTTCTAGTCACACTGGTTCTCGGGTTGCCTCTTCTCGGACCATGCTGTTGGAGATCCAGTGCATTAATTGGACATAATGGAACCTCTCAGTCTCAGGTATATTAAATTTAGCTATACATCTCTCAAAGGTTAGGGGTGTGCCTTCTTTGTAAAGGTCTCCCATTACTAGTGCTTTCTCATTCCCACCCCATTGTACCCAGAAGTCAGACCGCATTCCTGGGGTGAAGTCCGGGTTATGGGCAACTGGTGTCAAGGATCCCCCTCCAATTCTCACCCCTCTACTTCGTAGCGCCTTGTCCCAATACCATAAGGAGGGCTTGGTGGATTCAAGTAACACACCCTCTTTGTTTCTGTGTCGTTCGGGAAGGAAGGGGAGGTTATCCAGGGTGGTTCTAGTTGCTTCTTTTTCAAGGGCCGTCCAACTCGTTTGGTTATTTCCGGGTGACCACTGTAGTATTGGAGCTAACTGTGCTGCCCATAAGTATCTGCGGATTTCGGGGACTCCCAGCCCTCCCAGCAATTGGGGTCTGAACAGGACCTTTTTTGGGACTTAAGGTTTTTTCTTTTTCCAGATAAATGCCATTATCTCCCTTTGTAGTTTTTGGATTGCTGGGGTTGGGATGCGTATTGGTAGGGCTCTTACTAGATAGAGGAACCTGGGGAGCAGGGTCATCTTTACAGCCATTATTCTTGATAGCCATGACAGTTCCTGCGCTTCCCAGTGCTGTAGGTCCTCTGCTAGCTCTTTCAGCAGTTCCGGGATGTTGGCCCCATATAGTTTCTCGTATTTGTAAGTTAGTTGTATTCCTAAGTATTTCACTGCTTTTTGTTCCCACTTCAGCGGGTACCTATCCGCCCATTCTGTCACCAGCTCTGCTCTCTCAGTAATATTGAGTGCGCAAGATTTGCTATCATTTTTTTTTTAAAACATATTTTTATTGTTTTCTTGAAACATAACATCAGAAGATCAATTCCACAAACTCACCCCCCTTCCCCACCCCCCGGAAGAGTACAATCACATGCCGTTCTATTTTCTAGAAAAGTTATGTGCCAAAAATGTCTGAGATTTTGATATTGTGCAGGCACCATTGTTCCATATAGTCTGACCTTAAATACTCCAACACCGCCCCCCACTCCTTCGTAAATGAGTTCTTCTGAACCTGGAGGTGGTGTATTATCTTTTCCATTGTCATTTGTGACCAACCTTTTTGTAGCCAAGTAAACATTAAAGGCGGTCCTGTTTTTTTCCAATTTTGGCCGATTGTGGCCCATGCTGCAATAACTAAGCCCCTGAAACTTCTCGATTGTGCTTTGTGGATTCTTTTGGCCTGTGGGTCCGTTAATCCGCACAACCGCACCCGTTCCCCCATTTGTGCTGCATGAGGAAATATTTTTGCCATTTCCGTTTGGACTTCCCTCCAGAAACCCTTCACACCCTGACAGTCCCACCAGATATACCTCCATGTGCCCCTTTCCGTGCACCCCTCCAGCAGCTATCCGACATTTCTGGATACATTGATTTGATCCGTTTTGGAGTGTAGTGCCACTGCGTGATGATTTTGAGCCACATTTCCCTTGTTTGGATGGCCCGCGTGAGTTTTGGGATACTGACCTACAGTTCCTCCCACTGCTGTCTTGAAATGTCCTCCTCCAAGGTGCCCTCCAATCTTTTCATGTATGTCCATTTTATTTCTTCTTCTGGCGTGTTAATGAAGTGGTATAGTGTTGACACCAGTTTTCTGTCGCCCGGATTGGATATTATATATCTTTCAAATGGTGTTAGATCTCTCGTGGCTGCCTGAAATATCTCTGGAGTGGTGAGCCAGTGCTTTATTTGCTCATATTTATATCTGTCTGCATCCGTCAGTTTCCACATTTGTTTGCACTCCGCAAATGACCTTAGTTCTTTGTCCTGGGTCATTTCTCCAATTTTTCTGCACCCTGCCTCCTCCCATTTTTCAAATCCCCCTAATTCGCATCCCGGTGGGAACAGTGGGTTTCGGTATATAGGCTTAAAGGGGGCCAATGGGGTGGTCATGATTCCCTTCCTGGTTTGAGCGTCCCATGCCTCGATGGTGGTTTTCATGACCTCACTAATTCGAAGATTCAGATGTCTGTGCTGTTTGTGTTTCCACAATAGGTCCTGCAAGGGGGTCCTAGCCACTGCCCTGTCTTGTATTGCCCAGGTGGTGCAATGGTCCTCTGCCAGCCATTCCCTCAGGATCCAGAGTTGTGCAGCTTGGTAATATTTCTTAAAGTGCGGAAGTGCTAGGCCCCCTGCCTTGATCGGTGCAGTAAGGATGGCCCTGGCAACCCTGGCGGTTTTTCTGTTCAACACAAATAGCGATATGGCCTTGGACAGTGCTTTGAAGAAAGAGTTTGGGACTGTCACGGGAAGGGCGTGAAAATAATAAAGCACCCTGGGGAGAATGTTCATTTTTACTGACTGTATTCTGCCCCACCATGAGACCCTAATTGGGGACCATCTGTCTAGGTCCTTCTTTACACTGTCCAGCAGTTTAGGATAATTGTTTTTATAGATCAGGTCTACCCGGCTCGTGAGTGTCACCCCTAGGTATTTAATGCCTTCTTCTGTTATTTTTAGATCCAGCTTTTCCGCCATTTTTCCCAGAGACCCCCTATCTCCCGCCAAGAGCAAGATTTCTGATTTTTTTCTGTTTATTTTTAGACCTGATATCCCCCCGAATTCTTCCAGTTCTTTTAGGGTCTGTACTAGGGAGTTCTCGGGATCTTCCAGAGCCAGCAGCATATCGTCTGCGTATGCAATAACTTTATGGTGTCTGCCTGCCATCTCTATCCCCCTTACCCCTGCCATTTCCCTTATTTTAATTAGGAGGGGTTCTAAGAAGATAGCATAGAGGAGAGGGGAGAGGGGACAACCCTGTTACATACCTCTTGATATCTCGACCTTGTCCGTTACTTCCCCGTTTATTGCAATTCTTATCGATGGGGAGTTGTAGTTGGCCTTTACCATATTGATAAATTGGTCCCCAAACCCCATGTGTTTCAGCGTTCTAAAGAGGAAGGACCATTCCACCCGGTCAAAAGCCTTTTCGGCATCTAGGTAGATCAATACTGACGGTGTGTGGGTGAAGCCTATTTTTTCTACCAAGTGGATAATCCTTCTTAAGTTATCATGAGTTTGTCTACCGGGAATAAAACCTGATTGATCAGTGTTGATTAGGGATGGGAGGAGCGGTGACAGCCTGGCGGCGAGTATTTTGGTGCATATTTTTGCATCTATATTAATCAGGGCAATGAGGCGATACGAGCCTGTAAGGGCGGGGTCTTTGCCTGTTTTGTGGAACACTAGAACTTTTGCCGCATTCATGGATGGGGTTATATTACCGCTATTCTTGAATGTATTGAGCAGCCTTGTTAGTATCGAGACTAGAATGTCTGCATATTTTTTGTAGAAGGGGGCCGTGAAGCCATCTGAACCTGGTGACTTATTGTTCGGGAGGCCCTTTATTGCCTTATGGACTTCTTCTGTAATCCTGGCGTCCAGGAGCTTTTTGTCCTCTTCCGATATTGCTTGGATAGGGAGAGAGTGTAGAAACCTATCTTGTTCATGTTCGTTTGGGTGCTCCGTCGCATAAAGGTCTTGGTAGAAGGCTTTGAAGGCCTCCCCTATGCCCCTGTTGCATGTTTGAGTCTCTCCTTTAGCATCCTTCACTTTCAATATTGCCAATGCATTTTGTTTCCCTTTGAGTTGTCTTGCAAGGTACCTGTCCGCCTTATTGGCCTTGATATAGTAACGTTGCTTTAAGTACAGTAGGGATTTCTCTGCTTTTTGGTTTCGGAGCATATCTAAATGACCCTGCACGTGCCTCAACGCCTTCTTGAGGCTTCTAGTGGGATGAGCTACCATTTCCTCATGAATGTCCGCTATTTTCTTTTCCAATGTCCTCTCCCACTCATACGTCTGCTTGTCCTTGGTGGCTTTTAGGGCTATTATGTACCCTCGTATTACTGCCTTAAAGGCTTCCCAAACAGACGCCAGCGGTACCTCTCCATTGTCATTTAGGTCAAAGTATTCGTTAATTTTTTCCCCCACGGTCCCACCCAGCACTCCGTCTACCAGAATGTCTGGAGGCATTCCACATCTCCAGAGACCCCCTCCTCTGCCTGGGATCTGGAAGTCCAGGCATAATGAAGCATGATCTGAAATAGTAATAGCGCCCAAATCTATACCCTGGATCTTCCCCAGCAGACCCACCGACACCCAGAAGTAGTCAATCCTTGACATCGTGTTATGCACGTATG
Organism: Ambystoma mexicanum; assembly: GCF_040938575.1. NCBI lineage: Eukaryota > Metazoa > Chordata > Amphibia > Caudata > Ambystomatidae > Ambystoma > Ambystoma mexicanum. The sequence goes on from NC_090934.1 coordinate 761,388,365, forward strand.
AATAAAACGTGAACCCGCTGGCCTGACCCTTAAGATTTGCTATAATTAATATGGAATCCGGAAACCTTCGCAAACTCCGTTAAGTGGTCTAATGTTTTTGGTAGCGAGTGCGTTGTGTCTTTGAGGAACATGAGGATGTCATCCGCGTAAAGAGCTATTTTTTGAGGACCTCCCGCGCCCGCTTCTACTCCTTGGATCTCTGGGTCATCGCGGGTCTTTTGTGCTAGTGGCTCCATGGCCATGGCGAATATTAAGGTGACAGCGGGCACCCTTGTCTTGTGCCCTTCTGAATAAGGATACTATCCGTGTACCGTCTATTAACCATTAGTCGTGTGGATGGATGTGCGAAATTGGCCATTACCATGTGTATAAAAATCGGGCTACACCCAAACTTTTCCAGAGTCATCTGTAGGTACCCCCAATGTAGGCTGTCGAATGCTCGGGAGGCGTCTAAAGCTAAAACTGAGAATCGCTGTCCTGTTCTACGACCCCATTCGATTGTATTTATGGCTCTGCGGATATTATCGTGTGTGTTTTGCCCCTGTATGAAGCCTGCTTGATCGGGGTGGATTATCCCGGGCAGCACCTCCGCTAGTCTACGGGCCAGGACCGTCGAATAGATTTCTGCATCTCCGTTTAATAACGAAATGGGGTGGTAACTCGCACATTCATTGGGGTCTCTGTCCGGTTTTAGTAGTGATATTGTGATCGCCTGGCTCATATCTCCAGAGATCCTACCGGTGTCGCAGATGGAGTTAAACAGTTTTGTTACGGGGCCTATCAGGGTGGTTCTGAATGTTTTATAATATGCATTACTAAGCTCATCTGGGCCATGGGTTTTGTTCGTTTTCCGTGTTTTTATTACTTCTCTCACCTCTTCTTCAGTTATGGGGGCTTCTAACATTTGTCTTTCTGAATCGCTGATTTGTGGCAGGGTCATTTGGTTGAGGAATGCGGTTTGTTTTTCTCTCACCAGGTCCTCCGTTTTTAAGTCTTTAGTTTAGTAAGAGTGGATCACTTCCTCTACTGCTTTCTATCCCCATATGAGGTCCCCTTCTACGTTTCGGAGTTGGATTATGCGATTCCATTTTCTTCGCGGCTTCAATTTAGCCGTGAGGAATGGGTTTGCTTTATCCCCTTTCGTGTAGTAAAATTGTTTGGTTCGTACTAGGAGAAGCGCAGCTTCGTCTGCCAGGTGGGTTTCTAGGGCTGCTCTAGCTTTTTTCAATGCCCTCCATACTCTCTGCGAGCCTTTATTTTTATACTATGCTTCGGCCTCTGCCACTTGGGTCTCCATATCTCGCCTCACCCTTTCTTCTCTTTTGATGTGGTTTGTTGTGTGTGCTATAAATTCCCCTCTTACTACGGCTTTGCTTGCGTCCCATATAGTATCCCAGTGAATCTCAGGGGTGACATTTTCCTGGAAAGAATGCTTTGGGGTTCGTTCAATGTCTGCTCTGAGGGCTAAATCTTTCAGAATTATTTCATTTAGGCGCCATGGTTTACGGGGCCGATATTGTGGGCTCAGGAGTTTCAGCTTTAGGAGGACTGGGGCATGGTCCGACAGGCACCTCACTCCAATCTCTAATCCCGTAACTTGTGGGATCAGTGAGTCAGAGATCAGCACCAAGTCAATCCGGGAGTGGCCTCTGTGTACCACAGAGCAATTAGTGTAAGCCTTTTCTTGTGGATTAAAGAAGCGCCATGTTTCAATCAGGTTTAATTCCCTGAGGAACTTAGCTAAGGCCTGTCTGAACATGTGATCATTGGAGGAGGCAGGGAGAGTTTTGTCCATCTCAGCGTCCATTACCCTGTTAAAATCTCCCCCCATTAATATCTGTCCCCTCCCCGATTGCACAATGATCGGGAGCATCTCCATCAAGAAGTGATCTTGTCCTTCATTAGGGGCATAGATTGATGCCAATGTTACTTGTTGCCCCATCAATTTCCCTCCCACCAACAGGTAGCGGCCCTCAGGGTCCTTTTTCACAAATTGCTTTTCAAAAATGATCCCTTTGGCTATCAGGATGCCCACCACTTGTTTTTTGGTTCCACTAGTGGCAACATTTTTTGTGGGGAACGCTCTATGCCTCAGTCTGTGTTCGTCTTCCTTGAGTAGATGTGTCTCCTGCATCCAAATCACTGAGGCCTGCATATCTCTCAGTCTAGCTAGCATAGATTTGCATTTAATTGGGGAGTTGAGCCCCTGGACATTGTGTAACAAATGTTAATTCAGCCATTTTCATGTCCTGCACTCCTGCTTCTCTTAAGATCCAGAGAGATCTCCATTTTTCAGAATGTTCTTTGAATATAATGCATCACCGTCATCCTTGAATGTAAACTTTCCCCTTAAACCCCTTAACCCTCTAACTTCAACTTCCTTTACAAACACCTTTGGTGGGTTTACCACAACAAGTCACCAGGTATAAACTTCCCTGGGAAACTGGGGTCTGGGTCCCCCCTCCCCCCACATCCCCCCTTGTTTTGGTTCTTATATGTTTCCGGTCTTTGACGTGTCTTTCTCGGTCTCCATCTTTGTCCTCCGTTTTGTATTTACGCCCCATTTTGTCAGTGCATATCGCAGGTTGAAGCTCCGCATCTGGTATTTTAGGTGTGGCACTTGGGGCTTGAGCTTAAACATTCATGTAGGGTCTATGGCATTGATATCTTTATTACGGGCCCTTGGGCGGGGGCGTGCTGGCTTCCATTGTTCCTTTTCAGGTGAGTCCATTCTCTTTTTATCTCTGGGTGGGGAGCCATTCACACCGGCATCTCGACTGTCCTCTTTGTCCACCATAAGGCTTTCCATTTCTTCCTCTTTGGTGATCGTGTAGCGTTGACCTTCCCATTCAAAATGAAGTCCAGTAGGATATGCCCAGCGGTAGCGGACTCCTTTAGGCCGCAGCCAGTTTGTCACCACCCTCAGCCGCTTTCTCTTGAGAAGGGTTGCCTGCGCCAGGTCCTGGTATATTTGAATAGTTGCAGATCTGAAGTGGATGGGTTCTTTCTTCCTTGCAGCGCGCATGATGTCTTCTTTGAACTGAAATATGTGTACCCTTGTAACGACACCCGGGGTTAAGTTTTTGTTAAGTTGGTACGTCGAGTAGACCCTGTGTGTACGGTCTAGAACTATGTCCTTATCATCTCCAGTACTTAGGATGTGTTGGAATAGGTCTGTTACATATTGTTGTAGTTCAGGGTCTGTCACAGATTTTGGGACCCCTCGGATCCGAATGTTATTCCTTCTGGACCTATTTTCGGCATCTTCCTGCCTATTTTGAACCCGTTCCATTTGCTGTTCAAGCTCCTGCACTCTTTTGGTTAATTCTTCCTGTTCCTGCCCCTGTTCGGCCATAGTGGTGTCCACCTCGTCTATCCTTCGTTCAGCTGCCATGACCCCTTGTTGAGATCTATTATAGATTTATCTAAGTCCGCGGCGCTTTCTTTAATGTCTTTTTTAAATTCTTGAAGCAGTGCCAGGAAGTCAGATTTCCAGATTGGCGGGTCCCTTGTGTCAACCAGCTCTTCAGATGGGGAGAGGTGTACCTGGGCGGTGGCTTGAATCTGGCCCCGATTTTGTGTCTCCGCCACCTGCATCATCATTTTGATGTCCCAGATGCTCCTCCCTTCGATTTAGTAGATTGTTTGGACATATTTGAGTGGAAGGAGGGGAGGACAGGAGCACGCTGGGCTGGGCTTGCTACTAGTGTGTTTGTAAAATTTGCTGTATTGCCCAGGTAGTTCTTTGCACCTCCCTACTATGGGGCTTTGTATGGGTTGCGGATCCTGCCAGTAGTCTTGAAACTTTTCTTGAGTATAGGGCTCCTTGAGTGTGTCCCTCCTGCTCTTCTCCAGGGATTTCAAATCACTCTATTGAGTGAGTTACGCTTGTGGGTAGCTCATTGAGTAAGCTCCGCCAGTGTTGGGATCACCTCTCCTGCTGGGTTGTAGGGTCATCAACTTCATGGCTGTAGGGTAGGGCGCGTGAAGGCCCACCCTCAGTAGTGTGAGCAGGATATATTGCTCTGCAGTAGGACCATGGTGTCTTTAACGGGTGCCAGATGCTGTTATGATGCGTGTGAGCTCGCTTTGTAATGTGCTCCAGCGGCGTGCGGTGCCTTAATTTGTGTTTCCTTTTGCTTGCCTCACATCTTGCTCCGGGCTTCTCCCTCCTGCCGCCCCGTGTCTTCCACAAGTTGCCAGACGTCGAGGCCGGTCCCTCCCTACCTCCCATGGCCAGCAAAGCTTATGTCTGGTTGGGGTGTAATCACGACTCCCGCTCTGGTGATTTAGCGAGGCGGGGGGGGGGTTGGTATGCGCCCGATCGACGCGCGTTGTTTCATGGCGGCCCCCATCGCTGCACTGCCTCCTCGCCGCTGTCCGCGAGAGCCTCCAATCCCCGTATCACCTCTCAGATCCAGCACGGATCACAGGACGGCTCCGGTCATAGATCGGGTGAGTCCATCAGTTATCCCGCTACCTCCGTTCCCAGCTCCTGCTGTCCTCCTGATGCGTCGCTGCTCCTCTCCAAGGAGCCTGGTGGTTCTGCTGGCTGATCCCTGGTTCGTGTGCACCGCCACAGGGAGTTCTACTGGCTAGCTGCATTGGGTCTCCTGTAGGCGGGCATACATGCCTGTTCGCTGCGTTGTGCGACTTGCCGCCCTTGCGGTCCAGAGCGGATCTCTGCAGCGCCTCGTCGCTCATGTACCAGGGCTGCGACTTCGCTTCTGCTCCTCATTAATGGGGCTCGGAGTCTTCCTTCTCATTTAGGGTTGAGGAATGATGGCTCCTGCACGCAGGGTGAAACGGGACCAAACCCCATCCGCCAACGGGCGCCCGTCGATTTTCAGTGTCGGGCCGCCATCTTGGCGGGAGGATCGAAGCGTCTAGCTTAAATGCCTCGATCTCGCTTACGGTGGCTCCCCGTCGCTTCTCTTCTTTCCTGGCGGTGCTTCATGTGTTCCGCCACACCAGTCTCTTTTTTTGGCCAAAAACGGTCGCATTTGCGGGGGGATTAGGGCCGTATTGGGAAAGGGGTTATAGAGCCTACCTCGGAGCCATCTGCACGGGTCCTCGGCTGGCCACGCCCCCCACAAGTATATGGATTTTACCTAGTCAGGGCATTTATCAACTTTGCCCTTGCAAGTTTGGCATTCTCGTTGTTGCCTCTATTATGCAAGGAAACATAACCAAGTCCAATCTTTTGGTAGACTAAACCGTGTGGGAGGAGACTGGTCATTAAGTTGGAGCAAAATTGGAAAGTTGCAGCAAGGAAGTCCCTTTTTCTAAATAGTCCATATCAAACACTGAGGCCTTCATGAAGCATACCTGACAGAAATGTCCATTATGAATCCAGATGAGGTATACATATTTTATTTTCTCCAGTATTCTATTGATTGTAAGACAATCAACTATATTAAATTTCAACTAATTTAAATGCTGGGTCTTTTTATGTTTTAGAACCCAGTATGAATGAAAGACAATGGGCCTCATTATGAGTTTGGTGGTGTGGCCTAAAACAGTGGTAGTGCAGTGGTAATGGAGTTATAACTTCATTATCGCTGTATTACCACACCGCCAAACTATGGGTTTAGTGGTAAGGTGGAAGAAAAAGCTCCTGCAGTTAATTCCTCCATTTTAATGCCACAAACCAGCCAAATCGACAGAATTACCGCTGGCGGTAAATCCTCCGAAATCCCCATGAGTCCTATGGACGCCACTAAATGGGGACTAACACCACCTACCACCACTTGTAATCCGGCGGTAATTCCACCAGACCAAGTGACATTCACAGTAAATCTGTTTGGTGGTATTTCGGTGGATTAACTGCCAAAATACCACCAAACTTATTGAGGCAAAAAGCGTTATGGTTTCTAACTCCCTAATCCACTGATATTAGGTAACAGTTTTTGAATACCTATCTTTGTCGTCAATATGTTTATTCCCCCATCAGCACTTCAGTGAGGGGGTGGTCATGTGGCCTCCCAGCCAATCAGAAAGCCTGTAACAAGATCTTTACCTAATGGTAAAGTTCCCCTTCTGAGCCTCAGAAGCGGGAGGCCGCCATCTTCCCTGTCGGGACAGCAGGTCAGTAAGCAGGTCAGTAAGCCCTGCGCTTCCCCATGTCCCTCTCACCCCACACCCAATGTCCACATCCCTCACAAACCACACCCCACCCCACTTACCAGCAGCTTCCTTGTCACATCTCTGTCACAGCAATGGCTGCCATGAAAAGGGAGAAGGGGCTTAGTGGAGTTCCTTTCTCTCTTGTCCATGCTGGCCATCTTGTTTTGTAGTTTTCTTCAAGTTTAGAAATGGCAAACACGCTGTTTCTCAACATGGAAAAAAACCATTAGCATACTGGTAAAACATGATGACGATGGGATGCTAATAACAATAAACCCCTCCTGGTAGCGAGAGAAAGTAGGTGAGACAGTCAGCCTGCAGACTAGGCCTTCAAAGGATGAGTAGGATTGGGTGGGGATGATGCAGGCAGGAACCCACTCAGTGAAATTCAGAGCCACTCCACCACCAGCCCGTGAGGGCCTGGGATTGGACAGGATCTTGTAGCCTTCAGGCAGAAGAGTGTTTAAAGTAGTGTCTGAGCTGGCCTTGAACCACAGTGTGTTTGATAGCAGAGCAAGAATTGAGGGTGGCTGAGTGCAGTTAGTTGCCCACTTTCTGTGAGGGGGGCACAAGGGTGGGAGGGCCACCAGTGGGGGGGTGGGGAAAGGAGTGGTGGACGGAGGGGGGGACGTTGAAGAGAGAAGGAAGATGCCTGTCTAGAAGGCAGAGGTTGGGCTGAGAGTCCTGGGCCATGATTAGTGCCATTATGATGGGCATTAATGGTGCATTTAGAAGATGCGAAGTGCGCCAAGAGCACTTCCCATCTGGTGCCGCCAGTAATGGCAGAGGAGGGAGGAGAAAGGGTAGAGGACAGAGACCAAATGGGGGTACATAGTTTGGAAGAAGGAACGGAAAAGAGAATGTCAGTGATAGTCTGTCTAGAGGAGACATTGATGTAGGTGTCTACGACGGGGAGCCCGCCCAGGGCTAGAAATCTGGAAATACTTTTTTAGTTTCTTCCTACCAGACTTCATGAGAGAGGGAGGGTATATGAGATGGAGAAGCAGTTAGAAAAGATAGGGGAGACGGAGAGAGTCATGGGCTAAGGGAAGAGGAGGAGGAGGAGGAGGGGTAGGAGGAGGAGAAGGGGTGGGGGAGCCAGAGGATACCAGAGGAGAGGATTTAGCACTGTGTAACAGGAGAATCACACCAGACAGACAAGCAGAGATAAATGAGCCAGTTGGAAATGGCCAGATATACAGTTAACAAATTGGTAGCACACCAGAATTTGATTTAGCCAAAAGCACTAGAAAACAGTAACAAAGGGTGGTGGGTGCACAGATGGGTGCACAACTACATTTGATTGTAGCCAAAAGCACTAGAAAAGAGTACAACATGTGGCGGATGCAGAGATGGATGCATACCTAAATTCGATTTAGCCAAAATCACACACAATGGTGGTGGATGCACAGATGGATGCACACCTAAATTCGAATTAGCCAACAGCACTAGAAAAACAGTACAACATGGTGGTGGATGCACACCTAAATTCGATTTAGCCAACAACACTAGAAAACAGTACATAATGGTGGTGGATGCACACCTAAATTCGATTTAGCCAACAGCACTAGAAAACAGTACAAAATGGTGGATGCACGGTTAGAGGCACCCCAGACAAAAGGAGAGTAAAAAGTCAGGTGTTATTCGCATTGTCATTTATTTTTTGAAGTAGGGCCTGAAGAGAGCTGCAGCAGTCAGTGTGGTGAACATCAAGGTGCATGGTGCTGATGGAGTCAGGAGAGATGGTTTGCAGATAGGGCAGGTAGGGGAATGAGCAGGCAGTAGAAGAAGAACAGATAGTGTGCATTGAGGAGGGGGACCAGGGAGATATGGTATGATAGGTTATTTATAACGTGCTTTTCTTTTTTTTTTTAAACTTGATTCAACTATTTTACTAGTTTTTACAAGTTTTAACAAGTTATGCGAGCCTTGAATATTCTATTAATTGTTTCCTCTAGTGGTTTGTCTTTAGTCTTTTTCAATCATTTGCAAGTCTTTCATTTTACAATAAACAAAGTCTTTCCTTTTAAAATGTATATTCCTTGTTTCTTGACTGTTATATCTCCCGTTCACTTTCTGCAGCCGGTTTATTGTTCAAGTCAAGGCTCTCTATGAAGTTACCTACAGCAATCACTGGTTTGATGTTTTCTCCGTTCATCAGGTACGTCCACCAATATTCCTCGTCTAGGCTGCAGAAGTATGTGAAAAGGTGGGCGAGGTGTGTTCTTCTGTTGGTCGACAGACCCTTGCAGCTAAGGAGTAGGTGTTTTAGTGTTGCAATCGATTGAGGTTCCTCACAATATCAGCATTTGTTGGACTTAGTTTTGTCTCTGATTGCTTGGATCTCTAGTTTTGAAGGCTTTCAACCGGGCTCTCATGAAGGTTGAGCGTATCCTTTTGTTAGGAAGTTTTGCTAGGTAGTTCACAGGCTCATTTAGTTTCTGGGCGGTAGTAGGAAGATGTGTGGTTAACTTATTTCTTCCCGCCAAGTCTGCTGTTTTGCACCAATCTGTGTCTTTGAGGTTTTTTGCTGTTTTCGTCGGGTTCCTCTCCAACTCTTCCTTTGAGCTTCCAATTTCCTCAAGGAGTAAAAGATTTTGCGTGCCCATGAGGCCAGCATTTTGTTGTCTCCTTTATTCATTCCTTTCCGGATTATCTCATAGATTTTCTGATTTGATGAGCAGATTTTCCTAAACAGCATTAGACCATTAAGGTCTACAGTTGCTTTCAATGATGTTAAGCCTAGCTCTCTTCTAATAGATGCTATAGGATTAGAGGTCGGCAAGTGAAAAGTTTTCCTCCAAAACAATCCCTCTAGTTTATTCCAAAGTTCTGTGGGTATAGCCGGCATGGCTTCTGCTCCATAAAAATACTTTTGTTTTGTAAAAAGTCAGGGAAGCTTTGAGGGAAAAGCAGCCAAACTTTATATCCATCAGCTGCATCTGGATGATTAGGTTTTTGGTTTTTATGACAAATGTTTTCCTGCATTGGTTTTTCTTGTGAATTGTTGCTAATGGTGACACCGAAGTAAGTGAAGGCTTCCACTCTTTCTAGTCATTCTTTGACTAAGTGCCACAATGGAATTTTCTTTCTTTTAGGCACTTTCTCCAGGATCACCTTGGTCTTACTTGTGTTGATCTCGAGAACGTTTAGTGAGAGGTAGGCCAAGAGGTTGTTAAGTTTCCTTTGAAGGCCTACTGCGGTCTGGTCGATTAAGATTATATTGTCCGCATATAACAATCTTGGGATCTTTTCGTTGCCCACAGATGGCGGAAAGGTTCTGGTGTTTCTCTCAGCAATTTGAATATCTTCTATGTAGGCATTATAGAGCGCAAGTGCCAGAGGACAACCTTGTTTGACTCCTCTGTGTGTATGTATATTTTGAGAGAGATAACCCGCTTTGTTGAGCTGTACCCTCATAGAAGTGTTTGTATGGAGTTCTTTGATTGGTGCTAGTATTGATGTTGGGCAACCCCAGTTGGTAAGTTTTGCCCAGAGTCTTCCTCTATTCACCTTGTCAAAGGCTTGGGAAAGGTCAATAAAGGCCAGTACTAGGTGTGGAGGACCTTCTAGCACTTTCGATTTTAAAATGCTGAGCATCATTATGTTAGCTGATGTTCTGAGGTTTTTAGTAATACCTGTTTGGAAGTGATCGTTTCCTTCTGAAGATGGTATCCATGTTTTGAATTTTTCCAGAAGACAGGCTCCAAAAAGTTTACCGATGCAGTCCAACAAAGCGATGCGACGGAAGTTGTTCGGGTTACCTTTGTTGCCTTTTTTATAGATCAGGACAATGTTAGCAGTTTTCCACGATCTATGAATTGACTTTGACTGAACACAAGTTTTGAGGATTTCAACAATCAAGGTTGACCAGGCCTCTGAATTAGCCTTCAAATCTGTGTTCGAGAGCCTGTCTGGACCAGGTGCTCTAGATCATTTTAGCTCGTTGATTTTACCCATGATGGTCGTTTCATCGAGCTCTATGTCCCATTTTTCATGGTTGATATCTGGCTCAGACTGGTCTAACTGGGGCCTTTCAAAGAGTTTTGTGAAATGCGAGATCCAATCTTGTTCACTAACACTGTTTGATAGATTGTCTTCACTCGTTCTTCTGTCTGTTGAGATTAAAGACCAGAAGGCTTGGGCCTGTTTCCCGCTCAATATTCGGAACATAGTTTCAGAGTCGTGTTGGTATAGAGCAGTTTTGTGTGTTTTAAGCCAGTGTTTATAATTTTGCATAGCTTTTTTGGCATCTTCATTTGTAGTTTTAGAAGGATGCTTTTTGGCGTTTCGGGTAATTCGCCTCAATTCCTGTTGTTTCAGCTTCAGAATTGGATTGTTCATGTGGTGGTGAATCATGGTGGGTTTATTTCTTGAAGCCGGACACGGATATGGGATCAGCAGAGGGCAATAGTCTGTTGGTGGCGCTTCGCTGTTCAGTTTGTCTGTTTCTTTAACCACCAAATATCACCTTGTAATGTTTGCGACTGTGGAGTCTTTTAGTCTGAGCCTAGTTCCACTTTTATTGGTCTCTAGTTTAGACTCCTTTCGTAGGCGTGAGATGGATAGTTCTAATTGTCCCGTTTCCCATTGGGCCTTTAGGATGTTATGATCACTATTCAGTGTGCGGATGACTTTGAAGGAAGTTATTCTTGCCAATAATTTTCTGGAGGTATAGATGTGATCTAAAGTGGCTTGTCTACCAGCAAGTTCCCCTGTTGGGATAGCTTACTTGTTCAAGCTTTTTAACCAATGAAGGTTATGCAGGTCCCAGGCATCAGTACTTAAGGTCGATAATTTCCCTCTGGCTACCGGTTCTGGATCGGAATGGGTATGAGTTCTCCTAGGTTTGTCGATTTGATCTGCTGTTTGATCTGTGTCAAGTCCTGGAGGCTCTATCATCGCATTTAAATCCCTGCATATAATGATGTGATCTATTGAACGGTCATAGTTGGAGGCATCAAGTAAGGTTAATACCCAGAGGTTTCTAAGCGCGGACCCGGGGATCGAACCTGTGTTGCTCCATGTCGTCTTGCTTCCAAGGCGAGCACGTTGCCGCTGAGCTATCCTCCCGAGTCTTGCTCCCGAGGTCCAAGAATTGCTCACTGGGGCAATTTGACACTGCAATTATGATCGTGAACGGGGGGGGAGGAGACCAATGGCTCCTGCAAATCAGGTAATGGTGGACTCAACGCTACACTCGGCGTTGCATTAAGATTTAGCCCCAAGTGGAGGGCCTTCCCAGCCCTCTCAAAGGGACAGTGCCAGCACCAGGCAATCAGGGCGGGTTCCCCCTGTATGCCGATGCTGACCTCGGCCAGACCGCGGGGGAGAGGGCTCACCCCCTGCAAGCAGATCCCAGGAGTCAGATCAGCAGAATGGAGTTGTGATGTCAACATCCCTCCTCGGAGTAACGCTGCAAACACAGCGACACCTCCAAGCACCAGCTACCCTCAGCACACAAGTCACACGTGCAAGTCTGATGATGGCTCCTTGCCGCACCATGCCAGCAACCTCACAATGGCCTGTCTGTGACCGCTCCATCAGCCCCAGGCCCTCCACTGCCCTGACCTTAGCGGCCCAGTGCCCAGTCACCTAATGGGTCAGGTTTTCTTTGGAGGAGTCTCAGCTCCACTGTCCGAATGATCGTGGGGGTCTCTCTCAGGAGCCGGCGATGCAATGGCTCCGTCAAGCACCTCGCTGAACAATCACCCCAAACGAAGGCACGGAGGGTCTACGTTAGTTCAAACCAGTGAATTGTCTTTCACTACAGAAGAACTACTGTAGCATTCTCACCTTTCTGTAAGATATTTGATTGGATGGGGGTTCTAGACAGAAGAGAGCAGACCAGATATTGCAGGATCTCTGGCAGTGGCATAACACAAAATGTGGGTGGCCCCCCTGCGAGCCCTGCTGAGGGCATCGCCCCCAATTCGGCAACAAATCACAGGTCGTGCCACACTCTGAGCCGGCCTAGATTATCACGCTTGCTCAATACGCACGAATGTGCTGCTGAAGGGGTATGCCGCACACTGTACTAGGAGAAATATATAAATATGTGTTTTAATGCAATATACAGCACACTTTCTGAGAAAAATTGACTAAAAAGCCAGAGTGTTTGCAATTGTTTGGTAGGGTAACACCAATCCAATACATGCAAGTCACCAAAAGTGCACAGGAACATTAATGCTTTGCTATTAAAAATGCCATGCTACAATGAAAACATGTCCCACTGGCTGCACAATGTAGACCAGTGTAGACAGGTAATAACACTACAGTAAAGCATGCCAGGCCACATTTAGACATACCTAGACTGGTTGCACCAAAATGCCAGTCAAGCAATAACACTCATCAAACAGAGAGCACACATTTATGCCCAGGTCACGGCGGCCTCTAACAACACGGCCAAACTCTTTAGAATCTGCAAGGAACTGGTCAATCCTGTTGCGGTCTCTACCTCTCCTGTTCCTTCCCAGGCCCTCTGTATGGCTCTGGCCTCTCACTTCTCTGCTAAAACTCAGGACATTCTGTCCTCTATCTCCTCTTCCTCTCCCTCTTTTGACCCCCCCCCCACTTTGGCCATCTCTATTTCTCCTGCTCCTTTCTCCTCTTGCTCCCTGACAACACCTGACAAGGTTTCTAGACAAGCCCGATCTATGAAAGTGTCGTACAAACAGGTGCTCCCCTGCTCCTCCAGAACCATCAAGGACCCTATTGACACCCTCGCTCCAGCCTTGGCCAATTTCTGTAATCACTCTTTCACCATTGGAACGTTGCCCTCTCCCCTTAAGCACTCCTTTGTGCACCCACTCCTCAAGAAGCCGTCTGCTGATTGTACCTGCCCGGCAAGCTATTGCCCAATCTCCATCACCCCTTTCTTGGGCAAACTATTGGAAAAACTGGCCATCTCCCAGCTTACTCTCCACACTGACTCTGTTGATTGTCTCCATGACCATCAGTCTGGCTTCAGAGCTGCCAGGGGCATGGAAACTGCTCTCCTGAACACCCGTGAAGGTCTGCTCTCTAACCATAATTCCAGCATTCCTTCTGTCCTAATGCTCCTTGATCTTTCTTCTACTTTCGACACAGTCAACCACGCCATCCTGATCAGTCGACTACGTGAGAACCTGGGCATCACGGATTAGGCCCTGGAGTGGCTAACCTCCTTCCTCTTGGACTGCCCCTCCCAGGGCCAACTTGGTCCCTTCCTCTCTGCCACCTATTTCTCTACCTGTGGCGTTCCCCAGGGCTCTATCCTCTCACCCTGGTTTTTCAACCTCTACTTGGTCCCTTTGGCCCATCTGATCTCTACCTTCTCTAACTTTCAGTGTTATGAGGATGACACTCAGCTTTCCTTCAGGCTCCTCTCCTCTCTCACTCATTCCTGACTGTCTATCTGCGATTCAGGATTGGTGTGCCTCCAATGATCTCTGCCTTAATGCCATCAAGACATAGATCCTTCTCATAGGGACCCCTACCCCTGCTTTCCCTCTCTCACTTTGGCCGCTCACCTTGGGCCCTCTTCCTTCGCCTTCCTGTGAGACAAAAAACCTTGGTGTCATTTTTGATTCCACTCTCTCTTTCTCTCCTTGCATCTTGGATGTCGCCAAGAAGTCCCACTACCAGCTGCTCCTCCTCAAAGGGACTCTTGCCTTTCTCACTTCCAACCAGAAGCTTACTGTCCCCAGAGCCCTGTTTCTCTCTAGGCTGGAGTACTGCCACAGCTTCTTCCTCAATCTGCCTTCCTCTACTCTCCGCCCTTGTCACGCTCACCTGGTCTCCACGGGGGCATACCACGTGGCTGCACAAATGATGACTGCACTGGCGTGGTACTGCGCAGTTGATGATGCTTGCTGCGATTTCTCCCTTGTTATCAACCCCATGAGACGTTTGTCTGCAAGATCAGAATAAGATATTAGCTACTGAGTGGGGTTGGATTGGACCCACCTCCTCAACCACCCTACTCCTCTTTGATCTCACCTTAGAGTTTTGTAAGGTAGGCTCTCCATCCTGCAATCTAGCAGGGGCGCAATTAACACAGTCTTTCCCTGGATCGAGTTACTTGACTGATCCGGTGAGCGGTTGCCAGGTCTTGGAGAGTTGGGTCAAACAGGTAAGTCTCTATGCCAATGGTTGCTTGGTATAGGTGTTTGAAGTCTTTATTCCCCAAGTCCTTTTTTGATCTGTGTTTTGTCTTTTCTTTCAGGCGCAATCTCGAGCGGATTTTGAATGGAGGAGCAACTCTTCCTAAAATGCTGAGCAGATTTCCTTCAGGTGAGTAGAAGCGCAAGAGTGTGGCGCTGAATGTCTGAATAACTGTTTTCCCTTCCATGCGCGACTGACCTGCTGTTTCTTTTCCTTCTTTGCAGAAGCGGTGCGGCTCCGGAATGAAGAATGGAAGAACCGCTCTGAGGATGTTCCGGAAGAATGCTGACCCCGGGTGAGTATTAGATGCCTGAGCAGATGCCTTCCCTTCAGTAGCTGCGGAGGTCCGGGGAACGGCTGAAGGGGCAACCGATAGATTGAATGTTGCAGGTAAGGCCTTTGCTGTTGTACTGACTTCGTTTTCTGTTGTCTTTCTTCTTCCAGGTGCCGATGGATGGATTTCAGGACGGGCGTGGCTGTAGCAGTTCGAGGACAGGACAGACACGGTGAGCGTTACGCTGCAGAAGTGCAGAATAACGTGAAGCGTGTTCTGCCTGAAGGTCGTGGCTTAAATAGCCTTGCAAGTAGTTCCAGATAAAGTAGTCCCTTTACCACACCCTGCCTTTCAGGTAAAGTAGTCCGTCAGCCACACCCTGGGTAAGCAGAAAGGCTCAGCCTCACTAGACTGAGTAAGTAGTTCCATACGATTTAACCCATCTTACGAGCCTTGCGCCAATGGTGCCAGGACTGAGTCCAGGAGGTTCTGGGACACTCCTTTGGGGCTTGATAAGCCCTTATGGGAGTCAGTGACTGGGGTGGGCCCATTGGGTCCAAAGGGGTTTTGAGCACGAACCATGACAGCACCCCCCCCCCCCAAAGCCCCCCTAACGGTGGGTTCTCCCATTGGTCCTGGTTTGTTCGGGTGATTAGGATGAAACCTCTTCAACAACCGTGGGGCATGAATGTGTTTGCTAGGTTCCCACGATCTTTCATGTGGTCCATATCCTTTCCAGTCTATTAGATAAAATAGTTTTGATTTGACGATTTTTGAGTCCAGGATATCCTTAACTTCGAATTCAGGTTCCCCGTTGACTGATTGGTTTTGGTTTTTCGGTACTCGGGGTCCGGGTTGCACTGGTTTCAAAAGTGAGACATGAAACACGGGATGAATCCTCATGTGTGAAGGTAAATCCAGTTTCACAGCTACCGGATTGATGATGGCTTTAATGGTTATGGACCTACATATCTAGGAGTGAAGGTGCGGGTTCCTTTCATTGGAATGTGCTTCAACGCCAGCCAGACTTCATCTCCAACTCGATATTTTGGAGCTTCACTTCTATGCATATCTGCCTATTTCTTGTATCTTTTTTTAGCTTGTCTCAGATGGTCAGTTGCTTGTTTGAAGGCTTGAGTAATAGTCGTGTGCAAACTTCTTACTGCTGGCATTTCCAGAAGTTGAGGTGGGTCAAGATTAGAGGTTCGTGGATGCAACCCGTAAATAATATAGAAAGGACTCTGTCCAATGCTGGAGTGCAGGGAGTTGTTGTAGGCGTATTCAGTTATCCATAAAATGTCCTTCCAACTGTTTTCCGTTTGGTGTAACATACATCTGAGGTATTGTTCTAAAGTCTGATTGGTCCTCTCAGTCTGACCATCAGTCTGGGGATGGTGACTGGTGGAAAGTCTTACATCGATTTGAGCTAACTCGCAGCACTTTTTCCAGAAACGTGATACAAACTGACTGCCACGGTCTGAAATCAGGATGGAAGGGAATCCATGTATCCGGACTATTTGTTCTAAGAATTCTTTTGCCAAGATCGAAGCTGAGGGTAAACCCTTCAGTGGAATGAAATGGGCCATCTTGGAAAACAAGTCCACCACCACCAAAATTGTGTTGAACCCATTACAAGGAGGAAGGTCAGTTGTAAAATCGAGTGACAATGTATGCAAAGCTGTAGGTGGAATATCCAGTGGTTGCAGTTGGCCTGGTGATTTCTTCTTTAGAGCCTTGTTTTGTGCACAGACCCCACAGGATAGCACAAACTGTTTGATGTCTTTACGCCATGTTGGCCACCAAAAGTGTCGCTTTATCTTTGCTTCGGTCTTAGCAATTCCAGGGTGACCTTCTACCAGCGATTCATGGTAGTTTGAGATGACCTTTTCTTGAAGATCCCTGCTGGGCAGATAAAGACGTCCCTGAAAGTATGGTAATTGGTTTGAGACTGAGTGGTGAGCACTTTTGGTAGGCCAATCCTTCAGAGTGTTGGTATCCATGAGATTAGTGATTTCCTCGTGGATGTCATCTAAGGTTAGAGATGTTGTAATTCCTAAGATTTTTTCTCCAGGGATGATTGGCGCCAGGTCAGGATTGATGGACTCCTCGTCTACCCCTATACGAGATAAAGCATCCGCCTTACCATTTCGACAACCAGGGCGATAAGTGATTACAAAGTCGAATTCAGCAAAAAATAATGCCCATCGGAGTTGGCGAGATGATTGAGCCTTTGCCACCTTTAGGTACTGTAGATTGCGATGATCAGTGATTACCGTGATCGTATGCCTTGCTCCCAAGAGATAATGCCGCCAAGCCTTGAAGGCTGCTTTGATAGTCAAGAGTTCTTTGTCCGTAATGGCATAATTCAGTTCTGGGGCCATGAATTTCCGTGACCAAAAGGCCACAGGGTGAAGCTGACCGGATTCAGGATCCTTTTGCGAGAGAACCACTCCCATTGCCAAGCTGGACGCATCGGTCTCAACCACGTACGGTACATCTGGACGAGGATGTTTCAGGATTGGAGCTGCAATGAATTTCTGTTTTAAGTCCTGGAAGGCCTTCTCTACTTCCTCTGACCATTGAAAACGTTTATTCTTTCGCAGTAAAGAGGTAATAGGATGCACTAGCTGTGAAAAGCCTGGAATGAAACGACGATAGAAGTTCGCGAACCCGAGCATACTCTGAACTCCTTTAATTGAGGTTGGAGAGGGCCAATTGAGGATGGCATCCACCTTCTGCCAATCCATGCGTACACCTTGAGGGGTTAGGACAAATCCAAGGAACTCGACCTCCGTAACATGGAAGAAGCATTTTTCCAGTTTTGCAAATAATCTGTGTTGTCGAAGTTTGTCCAGAACAGCACGGACGTGTTTCACATGTTCTTGTTCAGATGGGGAGTATACCAAAATGTCGTCGATGTATACTACGACACACACATCAATCAATTCTCGCAGGATGTCATTCATGAAATACTGGAAAGCCGCTGGGGCGTTACAAAGGCCAAAGGGCATCACCTGGTATTCGAATAGTCCATATTTGGTGAGGAAGGCGGTCTTCCATTCATCCCCTTTCTTGATTCATACCAGGTGGTATGCCCCACGGAGATCTAACTTGGTATAGATTCGGGCGTCTTTAACTTGATCCAAAAGTTCAGAAATTAGGGGCAAGGGATAACGGTTTTTAACAGTGACCTGGATCAATGCGCGGTAATCGATGCAAGTTCTAAGGTCTCCTTCCTTCTTAGGCACAAAGAATAAGGTTGAAGCTGCCGGGGACTTGGACGGGCGGATAAAACCGTTAGCCAGGTACTTGTCTAGATATTTATTTAAATGCAGATTTTCAGGTTCAGTGAGTGCATAGATTCGACCGCATGGAATCTGTGCGCCAGGTATGAGATCTATTTGACAGTCGTACAATCTATGGGGAGGGAGAGTGTTGGATTGATCCTTCTGGAAAACATCCTGATAATCTTGATATACTGGGGGCAGCGGGTTAGTCAGACTCATGATCATTGTCACTTCCTTGACCAAGGGTTTTTTTACTTGATAACAGGTACGAGCACATTCGCCTGAGAAGGTCAGCCTCTTAGCACACCAGTCGATGCAAGGATTGTGTGATTCTAGCCATGGCATCCCCAGAATGATTTGGAATTGAGGATCCTTGATTATATCGAACACAATGACTTCCCGATGTCCGTCTTGGCACAGAAGTGTCATTTCAGTCATTGAGTGCGTTACAGGGCCTGAAGCGATTTCAGTCCCGTTGACAGTGGTGACTAAATCTGTTGATGCCTTTTCACACAGAGGAAGATTCATCCTTGTAGCCAATTCTTGATCCATATAATTTCCAATGGCTCCGCTGTCGATATATACTTTGACTGCATGCATTTGAGATGGCTGTTGGTGACTTATGAGGATCATTGGCAAAGCTAGGTGCGAGGTCTGGAAGTCCTTCTTTTTTGCTCGACAAGCGGACCTCTACGCTTGTCGGGCCAGGTAGTTTTCCGGCTCTGGCTCTGCTTCCACTTTGCCGGCAACCCCAACTGCTTTCTTGGGTGGTTTCACGGGGCACTCTCGGAGGAAATAGCCGGCTGACCCACAATACAAACACAATTGTTGTTGTCTTCTCCGATCTCTTTCCGCCTTGGACAATGGCCCGCGCACCCCTCCAATCTGCATGGGTTCGGCCAAGTCGGTGGTTTTAGATGCATTTTCCTTTGGGCGCACAAATACCCGAGTGTCCATTCTAGCTCGGCCTGCCTTACGGTTTTGTAGTCTATGATCAAGCTGAACCACCAAGTCTATATATTCAGCACAGTCTCTGGGAGGGTTGACCACTTGAGCTAAAACATCCTTTAACTCCCCTCTCAAACCTCGGTAAAACAGCGTTGTTCTTTTGTCGTCTGGCCAATCGGTTTCCACTACCAGCCTATTAAAGGTTGCGATGTAAGTTAACAGATCTTGATTGCCTTGACGCAGAGACAAGAGCTCATTATCCAATGCCTGGCCCTGGGAGTGGCAGGCAAAAAGCTTCTCCATGTTCAATTGGAACCTCTGAAAGTCCCGCTAAACAGGATCGTCCCGATTGACTAGTGGTACTGACCAGTCCGCCGCACTGCCACTGAGGTATGAAAGCACGAAGGCCACCTTAGATTGGTCATTTGGAAAGGCTCCTTGTCTACATAGGAAATGTAGTCTGCACTGATTTATAAAGACCGCATACCTTTTTGGGTCTCCTGCAAAGCGTTCTGGAGGTGCCAAAGGTACGGCCCCTGGAAGGACCACTTGAACTGGATTGCTTGGTGTTGTTGGAACCATTGACCCCAATCCTGGTAACGGTGTTTGCCCAGCCTGTGACTGAAGCAGTTGTCTAGCAAGGTCATCAGTACGATCCTTGACCACGATCAGTTCTTTCCTCAAGGGATTGGTTTCTTGCCGAGCTGAATGTACCTCAGCCCTGAGTTCCCCCAAAAGCTGGGCTAGCTGATCTGTCTCTGAGGTTTCCATGACGCCCAGGTAGAGAATTTTGTATAAGGCTTCGCGTTCTGTCACGCTCACCTGTTCTCCACGGGGGCGTAGCACGTGGCTGCATGAATGATGCCTGCACTGGCCTGGTACTGCGCAGATGATGATGCTTGCTGCGATTTCTCCCTTGTTATCACCCCCACGAGGGGTTTGTCTGCAAGATCGGAATAAGATATTAGCTACTGACTGGGGTTGGATTGGACCCACCTCCTCAACCACCTGATGCATTACTCCTCTTTGATCTCACATTAGAGTTTTGTAAGGTAGGCTCTCCGTCCTGCAATCTAGCAGGGGCGCAATTAACACAGTGTTTCCCTGGATCGAGTGACTTCACTGATCCGGTGAGCGGTTGCCGTATTGGAGAGTTGGGTCAAACAGGTAAGTCTCTATGCCAATGGTTGCTTGGTATAGGTGTTTGAAGTCTTTATTCCCCAAGTCCTTTTTTGATCTGTGTTTTGTCTTTTCTTTCAGGCGCGATCTCGAGCGGATTTTGAATGGAGGATCAACTCTTCCTAAGATGCTGAGCAGATTTCCTTCAGGTGAGTAGAAGCGCAAGAGTGTGGCGCCGAATGTCTGAATAACTGTTTTCCCTTCCGTGCGCGACTAACCTGCTGTTCCTTTTCCTTCTTTGCAGAAGCGGCGCGGCTCCGGAATGAAGAATGGAAGAACCGCTCCGAGGATGTTCCGGAAGAATGCTGACCCCGGGTGAGTATTAGATGCCTGAGCGGATACCTTCCCTTCAGCTGGTGCGTAGCTCCGGGGAACGGCTGAAGGGGCAACCGATGAATGGAATGTTGCAGGTAAGGTCTTTGCTGTTGTACTGACTTCGTTTTCTCTTGTCTTTCTTCTTCCAGTTACCGATGGATGGATTTCAGGAAAGGCGTGGCTGTAGCAATTCGAGGACAGGCACGGTGAGCGTTACGCTGCAGAAGGGCAGAATAACGCGAAGCGTGTTCTGCCTGCAGGGCGTGGCTTAAATAGCCTTGCAAGTAGTTCCAGATAAAGTAGTCCCCTTACCACACCCTGCCTTTCAGGTAAAGTAGTCCCTCAGCCACACCCTGGGTAAGCAGAAAGCCTCACTAGACTGAGTAAGTAGTTTCATGCGATTTAACCCATTTTATGAGCCTGGCGCCAACGGGACTGAGTACAGGAGGTTCTGGGACACTCCTTTGGGGTTTGATAAGCCCTTATGGGAGTCAGTGACTGGGGTGGGCCCATTGGGTCCAGGGGGTTTTGAGCACGAACCATGACAGCCCTCTGCAACTAATCCAGAACAGGACTGCAAGACTTATCCTTGGCCTCAAGCCCAGGGATCGTATCTCTCCAGCCCTGAAATCTCTCTAGTACCTCCCGGTGGCTGCATGGATCAAGTGCAAGACCCTTTGTATTGTCCACAAGGCTTTCTGGAGTCGAGACCCACACTACATTCAAAGCCCTCTTCCAAAATACCTTCCTTCTCGAGCCCTTCCCCCAGCTACCTCCAACTCTCTAAGGATTAGACGCTTCTCCAAGCAGAGAGTGGGGGGTAGATCTCTCTTCTCTGCAGGTGCCTCTACCTGGAATGGCCTCCCTGCCCCTCTCAAACTTGAGCAGGCCACCTGAAGTTCCAGAAGCAGCTCAAAACCTATCTCCTGTGCTATCTCTCTCTCCCGCCCCTGCTGACCTACCTGACCTACCTGTCTGCTGTACTGACTGGTTGCTTGGCTACCCTCAGAGTCTCATTGAGTGCAGGCTCTTTCTTGATTAGTCACCATTGCACTGCCTCCGGGCCTACCACGCATTTAGGCGCTGTAACTCTACAGTCCCTTGTTCTCCTTCCACTTCCCAGAGCCGCACTGTCCTGGCTGCACTTACTCAGAGCATCACTGCCCTGTTTTCCCCTCTTCCTTGCACCCCTCCCTCCCTTTGCCTTGCATTTCTCATTCTCGCACTTGCACGATCTGAATGACACATGGCCTAGTAAGATCGGTTGTCTTGTCCTCCCTCTATCTTCCCTCCCTTGTCTTGTCGTGCCTAGAAACACTTGTGTACAGGCATGTTATAAATGACTTGCATCATATCATCTTATCACAGATGCCCAGAAAAATATAAAATGCCGCATTAAGAAAGGCTAGACTGGCAGCACCCAAATGCCAGTCTAGCCAGGTAATTACACTTAGCAGGACTGCTTTATCAGAAATGCGCAGTTAAAAAAAAGTCATACCAAACTGAGGAATGACTAGACTGGCTGCCCCAAAATGTCTCTCTAGTGACTAATATCACATATCATGCCTGCTTAGCCTTGACATGGACAACCATTATGATTTATCGCACAATCCCGCCCCCCCACACATCCCCTTTCCCTTCCACTCCCTACCCCAACCTCCAAAATCAGCTCCTTGGACAAGAATTACCTTCATGTCCCTCTTCCTTGTCCCAGAGCTTACGTATAAGGCTCCTTGCCTCATAGGTAATTACTGGGATGAGGAAGAGTGGGACTAGGAGTAATGAAGATCACAGATAGCTAAGTCAGGCATTACCTCCATGTACCTCTACCTCATTCCACTAATTGTGTATGAGGCAGAGTGCCTCATACACAAGTACAGGGACGCGGAAGAATAGAGCTAGGAGTAATGACGATTACCAATAAATAATCAAGGCATTACACACAGGTAGTGGCGTAACACCACTGAGTTGACTGGGCTTCAACACTCCCTCCCCTGAAATTTTGGGCTATGTTGACTCAACCTGCCTGACCTTCAGAGCAGTTGCCCGGAAAGAACAGGACACAGATGTTAAACGGCACCTGGGTTTCGCTGTTCACAAAGGCCTAGCAATTACTAACGTAAATCATTTCACTGTTAGTACCTGCTTTCAAATGCCAAATTCTTTAGGCAATTTAAATCGTGATGTGGGTTTAGTACTTGCATGCCAGGGGAGTGATTGGAAGGGTAGAGAGGGAACAGGAGACTGCTCATTCTCACAGCAGTCCATAAGTGGGTGCTTTCTTTTCAGACTTAAAGGAGAGAGTTAACTGCTTGTAATATTGAAGCTTCACTAGAATAGTCTCAATAAAATGCGTAAAGAAGTTAGATGCCCCCACACAAATAAGTTTGCCCCTCCCCCACCGCCCATGAAGTTAGCGCCTCTCCCAACATTTGAAGGATTAGCCACCCCCTGAAATGTAGGTTTTGTTGCGCCCCTGAGCACAAGCACACACATGATTCACAATATACACACCCCACACCCAGCCATCCATACATTTAAGTGTGCACTCTTTCACCATAGAGGCACACCCAAGCAGCCACCCGTACATTTAAGTGTGCAGCCTTTCACCATAGAGGCACACCAAAGCAGCCACCGGTACATTTAAGTGTGCACCCTTTCACCATAGAGGCACACCCAAGCAGCCACGCATACATTTAAGTGAGCACCCTTTCGCCATACAGGCACACCCAAGCAGCCATCCATACATTTAAGTGTGCACCCTTTCGCCATACAGGCACACCCAAGCAGCCACTCGTACATTTAAGTGTGCACCCTTTCACCATAGAGGCACGCACACCCAGGCACCCACCCATACATTTAAGTGTGCACCCTTTCATCAAACACTCACACAGGCAGCCACCTATACATTTAAGTGTGCACCCTTTCACCACGCAGGCACACCCAGTCAGCCGCCCATACATTTAAGTGTGCACCATTTCACAGTACATGCCCAACCAGCCACCCATACATTTGTGTTCACCCTTGCACCATACACTCACACACGCACACGTCATGGGGTTGAGAGGAGCTCTATTACTTCAAAAAGAAATAGTTTATTTTTGAGTCATTCTGCCTTCATAAATAAATTATTTCCATTAAGGACCGAACCATAACGGAAATAGTTTCTTTCTGAAGGCCGAGTGACTTTAAAAATAAACTATTTCTTTTTGAAGTCATAGGGCTGCCCCGACCCCATGGCATGGAGGCCTCCACCCTGGGGTCTTCCATGTCATGGGGTTGGGAGAGCCCTCAGACTTCAAAAAGAAAGTTTCTTTTTGTAGTCACTCTGCGTTCAAAAAGAAATTATTTCTACAGAAATAAAGTCTTTATACAGAGTGCATTCAAAAAGAAAAATAAATAAAATAAATGTGAAAAATATCTGTGTTAAAACATTTTTCTCCAAGTGCGACCCCCTCCCAGGACATGGGCCAGCGGGGTCCCCCGCACCGCGGGGGCTGCAGGGGCCCCCATTACACCAGTGACCTCTGGCAAGCATATTTTAAGGTCTGCTTATTTGACAGAAAATACTGTTTGCCGTTTATAAAATTCATAGAGCGGAAAGGCATACGTGTTATTACATGTCAGCCATGTTTCCTTGCTGTGGCTTTTTTGAATAGCAAAGGCACAGGAGTATGTTCTTGTGTGGATGTACTGGCATATATTGGCAGTAGTGGAAAAGAAGAGGGTGAGGAGGGCACCACTTGAAAGTTTAGTCTTGTAGTAGTTGCTTAGATTAAGAAAATCATGAATTTTCTATAAAGAACATTCTTTTATAATGTTCTCGCCTGGAGCTGCCAATCCAAAAAACGGTCCTGTAGCACTAGGACCTAATCGAACAAAAAACCTCCAGGAAACAAAGTGACTCCACTTTGTTAGGAAAGGCGCTTCACAGTTAGCCCCAGTTAGGTTGCTAATATTTAGTATGCTGTAGATTAAGTATCAAGTTTTCGATATGAAAGTAATGAAATTCAAAGAATTGTTTGATTCTTGGCAGGAATTGTTTAATTCACATTCCTGTAATATTTGCTGCCAAAGTTTGTCTTTGTAAATCACACAATGAGTTTGCATCTCAAATTGCCCATAATACTCTGGTGCCAATGCATTTCGGATAAAACCTTCATCAGGGTGGTATTATAGCAAAAAACAAATTATATAGCATGACTTATATTTCATCATTGTTAACAGTATATGTATACACATAACAGCCATTATTTAAAGATAATTACAAAAGAACATATCAATCCGCGAGCCACGTCCATTTGAAGAGATAATGAACAAAAATAAAACAAAACGGCATCCCAACTAGTTAACTGAAGTAAATGTGCATTTTCTCTCTATCTTTAAACTATATGTGCATGTCCTACCTTGGACATGCCGAACGCTTGGATCGTGGTGTTGTACGGTAGTACAACAAGATCTACAAGAAAGTTAAACAATAATACTGAGTCACCCTCAAGAACTTCAGTAAGTGAAGCAAGTATAATAGTTGCTGCTGTACTTTCTAAGCATCTGCTGTTCACAAGCCGTGACCGCAGAGTGAGCCGCTTGCAACGCGCTCGCGTTAGTTTACCTTTCGTTTTAAAGGTTACCATGGAGACGGTGCGAGGCGTCGTGGTCCAACTGGAGCACGTACGCCTCGCGCCCCACCCTCGGGCGCGAGCCCGGGGATGTCTCCTTGGTGACCGTCGCATTGAGATTCAATGCACGTGATTGTAATCGCGTGTCTTCGAAGCCTTAAAGGTGCAGTTACTTGTGCAGGAAGGGTAATAGAAATGTGTATTCTTTACATGGATCGCAATGATGTATTAAAAACTATGGGTCCGCAACGAACCAGCGACTAAATATGAGGAAGTAGAGCGTATGGAGGAATTAGTTGATCCAGTGTAATCCATCACTAGGGCATGTATTCTGTTAACTGTGCATTGATCGCTGTGATGTCATTTGAGCAATGAGTTCAGAGCGAATCAACGAATAAACTTAAAATGGAAAAATAAAAATGTGTGAAAGAAGAGCATTTGGGGAAATTTGTTGATCCAGTGAGGAATGCCACTTGGACGTGCTTGATCCAAAATGATGTTATTTAAGCATTGTGTCCTAGACGAACCAACAAATCAGATTGAAATGTATGGAAGTAGAGCGTGTTTTGTTGATCCAGTGTAAACTACCACTTGTGCGGGGTCATCAAGACTTAATTATGTGCATGTGAAATACATCAGGATAAGCAATCATTGGTGTACCTAAGGTATGAACTGAATCAAATAATTGATCCAAATGTGTGCAAGTAGAGCAACAGTTATATGTAGTGCATTCCACTATTATGAAGAAAACAACCCAGGTATAGTCCAATCATAAAAAATTACGGCACAAATTGTAAAGTGCAGTTATATAACGGAGCCATAAAAACAGATGGCTAGGAACAGAAGCCCCACATTTACATGGAAAAATGTCAATATTCTGTCAATAAAATATACAGTTAGTTCAGATCTTCAAAAATAATTTTACAAGAAACACATATAGTTTATTTCTTCATTGAGCCCTCTTGGAGTGAGAGAACTCAGACGGTCTATCCAAAAGGTTTCTCTTTGGTCCATTTTCCTTTGGAAGTTCTCGTGGGTGTCTCTTTTAGAAACCACTTCTAGAATTACAAAGCGGATCTGAGCCAGGTTGTGTTTCCTCTCATCCCAATGTCTTGACACCGCTGAGTTTGAATTGTGATTCCTTATGCATGATCTATGTTCATTCCATCTAATTTTTGCTACTTGCAATGTCTGACCCACATAGTACAGTCCACACGGACACTTGATGGCATAAATCACGTTATTAGAGTCACATGTAGCAAAATCTTTCAATCTGATTGTCTCTCCTGTATGGGGATGCTTTACTGTTTCTCCTTTCATCACATAGCCACAATTGCTACAATTCAAACAAGGAAATGTTCCAATTCTTTCTGTGAGTTTCTTCTTAAGTCCTGGTTTGGTTTGAACTAGTCTATCTTTTAGGTTTTGACTCTGCTGGTAGGCGGAGTGGGTACTTCCTTAAACAAGTGTTCTACTCTTTGATCACATAATAATGTGTTCCAATGTTTTTTGATAATGCACTTAATGCGGTTGCTTTGACGTGAGTATTTGGACACAAAGACCAGTGGAGGAGCCGACTCTTGCTTAGTCTTTATCTTCAATAAGTCTTCTCTGCTTTGTGTAGCTACTCGTGATTGAGCTGTGTTTATTTCTTCTTCCGAATATCCCCTGTCCAGGAACTTCTTCCCCATCTCTTGGATGGCTATCTTGTAGTCTTCTCGGTCACTTACCAATCTTTTTACCCTGCGCATCTGGCTATATGGGAGGTTTTTTATAAGACTTGGTTGATGGAAGCTGAGGCGTTGTAATAGATTGTTCCGATCTGTAGGTTTTCGAAAGATGGTGGTCTGATAGCCTATGTTGGGATTCTTAATGTCTACGTCCAAAAAATGGATGTTAGTTAGGGAGTGTTTCTGAGTAAATTGGATGCGGGCATCTATGCTATGATATGTAAAGAAGTTGAGCAGTTCTTCTTCCGTGTCTTTCCATACTCCAAATATATCATCAATATACCTAATCCAAAAGGCCCAATTTGGGGTACCAGTGTTCATTCTGTAGAATGTTTTCAAATTCGAATTTGTACATGAATGAGTTAGCATAGGAAGGGGCCATAGTGGCTCCCATGGCTGTCCCAGCCACTTGGAGATAGCAGTCGTCCTTATATCGGAAATATGAGTTGTCGCTAATAAACTCCAGAAGTACCATTATGAATTCTTTCTGAGCTGGTATCTCTTCAGCATTGAGAAGCATCCATTCCACCGCCTCACCCTCTAGATCGTGGGGGATCGATGTGTAGAGGCTTTTAACATCAATGGTAAAACAGATGTTATTGCAATTGAATGGAGTTCTGTTCAAGAGTTGTAAAAAATGGGTTGAGTCCTTGATGTATGTATTAGTTTTTTGGATGAGTGGTTGTAAAAAATAATCCACATATTTGCCTAGGGGTTCTAGTATACTGTTTATCCCTGCTACAATAGGTCTCCCAGGGGGTTTGATGAGTCACCTCACAATATGAAACCTCATGAACTAAAGCTGATATGTGACTTATATGGAGATCCAGCAATCACAATAAGGGCTGCGGATAAAGGAGGAGGTCTAGTACTGCTTAACACTAAAGAGTATGAAGAAGAATGTGAGAGACAACTGAGTGATGTCGATACATATGCTAGATTGACACATGATCCAACACCTGAGATAAAAGAGAACTTGAATACTTTACTAGATAAAGCGGAGGAATTGGAGTGGATTAATCACCACACAAAAACATTTTTGATTAATTCACACCCGAAAATACCACACTTTTATATGCTTCGAAAGGTGCATAAAGATCTCATCAAACCCCCTGGGAGACCTATTGTAGCAGGGATAAACAGTATACTAGAACCCCTAGGCAAATATGTGGATTATTTTTTACAACCACTCATCCAAAAAACTAATACATACATCAAGGACTCAACCCATTTTTTACAACTCTTGAACAGAACTCCATTCAATTGCAATAACATCGGTTTTACCATTGATGTTAAAAGTCTCTACACATCGATCCCCCACGATCTAGGGGTGAGGCGGTGGAATGGATGCTACTCAATGCTGAAGAGATATCAGCTCAGAAAGAATTCATAATGGTACTTCTGGAGTTTATTAGCAACAACTCGTATTTCCGATATAAGGACGACTACTATCTCCAAGTGGCTGGGACAGCCATGGGAGCCACTATGGCCCCTTCCTATGCTAACTCATTAATGTACAAATTCGAATTTGAAAACATACTACAGAATGAACACTGGTACCCCAAATTGGGCCTTTGGATTAAGTATATTGATGATATATTTGGAGTATGGAAAGACACGGAAGAAGAACTGCTCAACTTCTTTACATATCATAGCATAGATGCCCGCATCCAATTTACTCAGGAACACTCCCCAACTAACATCCATTTTCTGGACGTAGACATTAAGATTACCAACATAGGCTATCAGCCCACCATCTTTCGAAAACCTACAGATCGGAACAATCTATTACAACGCCTCAGCTTCCATCAACCAAGTCTTATAAAAAACCTTCCATATAGCCAGATGCTCAGGGTAAAAAGATTGGTAAGTGACCCAGAAGACTACAAGATAGCCATCCAAGAGATGGGGAAGAAGTTCCTGGACAGGGGATATTCGGAAGAAGAAATAAACACAGCTCAATCACGAGTAGCTACACAAAGCAGAGAAGACTTATTGAAGATAAAGACTAAGCAAGAGTCAGCTCCTCCACTGGTCTTTGTGTCCAAATACTCAAGTCAAAGCAACCGCAAAGTGCATTATCAAAAAACATTGGAACACATTATTATGTGATCAAAGAGTAGAACACTTGTTTAAGGAAGTACCCACATTCGCCTACCAGCGGAGTCAAAACCTAAAAGATAGACTAGTTCAAACCAAACCAGGACTTAAGAAGAAACTCACAGAAAGAATTGGAACATTTCCTTGTTTGAATTGTAGCAATTGTGGCTATGTGATGAAAGGAGAAACAGTAAAGCATCCCCATACAGGAGAGACAATCAGATTGAAAGATTTTGCTACATGTGACTCTAATAACGTGATTTATGCCATCAAGTGTCCGTGTGGACTGTACTATGTGGGTCAGACATTGCGAGTAGCAAAAATTAGATAGAATGAACATAGATCATGCATAAGGAATCACAATTCAAACTCAGCGGTGTCAAGACATTGGGATGAGAGGAAACACAACCTGGCTCAGATCCGCTTTGTAATTCTAGAAGTGGTTTCTAAAAGAGACACCCACGAGAACTTCCAAAGGAAAATGGACCAAAGAGAAACCTTTTGGATAGACCGTCTGAGTTCTCTCACTCCAAGAGGGCTCAATGAAGAAATAAACTATATGTGTTTCTTGTAAAATTATTTTTGAAGAACTGAACTAACTGTATATTTTATTGACAGAATATTGACATTTTTCCATGTAAACGTGGAGCTTCTGTTCCTAGCCATGTGTTTTTATGGCTCCGTTATATAACTGCACTTTACAATTTTTGCCGTACTTTTTTATGATTGGACTTATACCTGGGTTGTTTTCTTCATAATAGTGGAATGCACTACATATAGCTGTTGCTCTACTTGCACACATTTGGATCAATTATTTGATTCAGTTCATACCTTAGGTACACCAATGATTGCTTATCCTGATGTATTTCACATGCACATAATTAAGTCTTGATGACCCCGCACAAGTGGTAGTCTAAGGTGGATCAACGAAACATGCTCTACTTCCATACATTTCAATCTGATTCGTTGGTTCGTCTTGGACACAATGCTCAAATAACATCATTTTGGATCAAGCACGTCCAAGTGGCATTCCTCACTGGATCAACAAATTTCCCCAAACGCTCTTCTTTCACACATTTTTTATTTTTCCATTTTAATTTTAGTCGTTGATTCACTCTGAACTCATTGCTCAAATGACATCATAGCGATCAATGCACAATTAACAGAATACATGTCCTAGTGATGGATTACACTGGATCAACTAATTCCTCCATATGCTCTACTTCCTCATATTTAGTCGCTGGCTCGTTGCGGACCAATAGTTTTTAATACATCATTGCGATCCATGTAAAGAATACACATTTCTATTACCCTTCCTGCACAAGTAACTGCGCCTTTAAGGCTTCGAAGACACGCGATTACAATCACGCGCATTGAATCTCAATGCAACGGTCACCATGGAGACATCCCCGCGTCCGGGCTCGCGCCCGAGGGTGGGGCACGAGGCGTACGTGCTCCAGTTGGACCACGACGCCTCGCACCGTCTCCATGGTAACCTTTAAAACGAATGGTAAACTAACGCGAGCGTGTTGCAAGCGGCTGACTCTGCGGTCACGGCTTGTGAACAGCAGATGCTTAGTAAGTACAGCAGCAACTATTATACTTGCTTCACTTACTGAAGTTCTTGAGGGTGACTCAGTATTATTGTTTAACTTTCTTGTAGATCTTGTTGTACTACCGTACAACACCACGATCCAAGCGTTCGGCATGACCAAGGTAGGACATGCACATATAGTTTCAAGATAGAGAGAAAATGCACATTTACTTCAGTTAACTAATTCGGGTGCCGTTTTGTTTTATTTTTGTTCATTATCTCTTCAAATGGACTTGGCTCGCGGAATGGTATGTTCTTTTGTAATTACCTTTAAATAATGGCTGTTATGTGTATACATATACTGTTAACAATGATGAAATATAAGTCATGCTATATAATTTGTTTTTTGCTATAATACCGCCCTGATGAAGGTTTTATCCGAAATGCATTGGCACCAGAGTATTATGGGCAATTTGAGATGCAAAATCATTGTGTGATTTACAAAGACAAACTTTGGCAGCAAATATTACAGGAATGTGAATTAAACAATTCTTTGAATTTCATTACTTTCATATCGAAAACTTGATACTTAATCTACAGCATACTAAATATTAGCAACCTAAATGGGGCTAACTGTGAAGCGCCTTTCCTAACAAAGTGGAGTCACTTTGTTTCCTGGAGATATATTGGCAGTACTGGATCACATTCAGGGAGGCGATGAATTAAACTTCAAAGTTTTTACCCGAAGTGTTACTTGAGACAATGTTTTTAAGACACATGAACACTTATTGGGATCCACCTTTTCAGTGTGGAGGCTGATTCTTATTCTGGTACCATTTAATGGGTGACCTCAAAGAGTAATTTTCACAGAAGATTCCTCATAATATATGGGGGCTTCTGTCCTTAGGCGTGGGGTGTATGGGACTGCTGCCCATTTAGGAGTCAGCAGTTTTGTTTCCAAAGAACTTGGGGCCACATTTCAGAGAGGAACTGTTTTTGCTTTTATTGACCTACATAAGAAGTGTGTGGTCCCCGAGTTATAGATCACTCAGTGATTATTAGAAAAAACAAACAAAGTGTTCGTGAGGAATTAAAAACAAGGAACTTCATCCATATTACAATGTTGTATGGTCTGGTTCACGGGGCATCCCTGGTTGGTTTCTGGGATATCCTTGGTTAAAAGGTGGTCGACCGGTTTTGATGATTATTACTTATCATCTTCTTCAGGACCGTAATTTATAACTTGTCTCAATGAGATCAAGAGTTGGGGAGGGGCACAGGGGCCGTCATCCCATCTGCCTGAGAGAAAGAAAACCAAAATGGGTTTTAAGTCTTGAGGTCACTGTAATTCCTATTCAAGAGTACTTTCTAGTTTTTTAGAACAATTTAATTGATGAACATTAAGGGATATCTAGGAATATAAGAACAGTCATTTTGGCTATTTTGGCTATATGAGACTCTTTATGGCATTTGCTGCTAGTGGTTACCTTTAGGACAGCTCTGGCATGTGCGTGTTGTCAGCCGGGTGTTTTGATGTATACGGCTGTGGCAGTGCGTCTCTCAAGTCCTGTAAGACAGCAAAGAGGGAGGCGATTTTTGCCATGGAATGCCCACAAGAAGCCCCGTTGTGCAGTGTTCACATGCCACTCAGT
Source organism: Ambystoma mexicanum (assembly GCF_040938575.1). Lineage (NCBI taxonomy): Eukaryota > Metazoa > Chordata > Amphibia > Caudata > Ambystomatidae > Ambystoma > Ambystoma mexicanum. The sequence continues at coordinate 761,420,274 of NC_090934.1, forward strand.
ATGGATTAGTTAAGATCTGTGCGCGTGCCGGGGTGAACTGGATGTTGACATCCTATTTGGTCTAGCGCAATCTTGTGTTTTAATAGGTGGCTGGCAGCCGGAACGCTGGTGTGCGCCCAGCTGCCCGTCCCTTGACTAGTTAGTGCGGTTCTTGTTTAATGAGCCCTGTCGGAGTCCCGATCGCGTGCGCGGCTGCCAGGTTGGCATGCCGCAGCTCGCGATCGAGTGCGAGAAAGCTTCGTTCTTTTTGGAAGTTGCGTGCTCTTGGAAAGCGCATGAGCATTGTTGGTGATCAGGATCACGTGCGTGAAGCTGTAATGGCATACCGCTGCTTGCGTTCGTACGCGGTGGGTGGATTGGGAGCGTTTCTTTTGTATAGAAGGCACGTGGAGAGATTGCAGGGGCACCACTCACCATATGACTTGAGCGGCTGCTTGTGTCTGGCCATAGGACGCTGTGATTCTTGCTCTGTTTTAACAACGGTTGCTCAGCAACGAGGACACTTATAGGTAGTCCGTTGTTACTGTTAGTGGTCCTAGTTTCTGTCGGCCATTTTAAAGTGACTTGGGTCCCATTAGAAGGTATGGGCATATAATAAAATAGTCTTGTTATAGACTGAGGGATTACTGAGGGGGCAGCGTTATTCAATCCCTTAGGTTTGTACAGTTATGGTGAGAGTTCTTGCATACAATTCGGTATTCTTTTTTAACATGGCACACAGGCCTCATTATCATATTGTAGGATACTGTCAATGATTGAATTGTGCATCATACACATATATACGCCTTCTTCCTTCATCAGTGGTGCTGTGCTGGTGGTTTATAAGGCAAATTTGAAGGTTGTGGTTTTTTTGTTTTATTTTAAGAATTTCTGATTTTTTGAATTCCTTGAGGGGGGAGCCGGATTATCTATGTGGGCGGGTCGTGGTACTGACACCAGTTTACTTCGGAAAAGGGTTCCACATGTGTAGGGCATACACATTATCGTTCTTAGGGTACCACATGAAGCTGTGTCCCTGGTAAACAGTGTTACATGCAGTATTTCTTGGCATTCTTGTTTTGTATTCACCTCATTAGGGCCAAATTGTTCCACTGGATTTCTTCACTCAGTCCATTTTTTTCTGTGTTAAGTCTAAAAATCCAAAGTTGTTCTCGTTTGAGGAGAATTTGTCCAAAATCCCTGCCTCTTCTTGGTGGGGTTAGTTTTTCAAGGATAGTCCATGTGAAATCTTCCTCTGTGTGTCCTTTTTTGACAAAGTGGTTCACAAGAGGGGCTGTCAGTTTTTTGTTCGAATGCATGATTTATGTTCAATAAGTCTTTTTTTCACTTCCCTCGTTGTCATGCCCACATACCGGAGGGCACACGGGCACGTAATGAGGTAGACTACCCCTTTGGATTTACAATTAGTGAAGCTTCTTTGTTGCCACGGTGTGTGCCATCCAATCTCAATGGACTTGCTTCTGGAAGTTTGTGCACACATGGAGCATCCCCCGCATGGTTTGTGTCCGATTGGTTTGTTTGCTCCCCAAATTGTGTTCCTCGTCTCATTGTCACTTAGCTCTTTCATGGTGTGTTCCAGGCTATCCCTTAAGTTTCTGTGTCGTTTTATGGTGAAGGCTGGTAAGGCCAAAGAGCTGGAGCCTGTATTTAGGACAGGCCAAAGTTTTTTTATTTCTCTTTTGATGGTATTGAACATGGGGGAGTAGCTCATTACTGCTGTTATTTCTTCTCTTTTTTCATCTTTTTTGTGTTGTTGGAGCGTAATTTCTCTCGGTATATTTCTTGCCCGTTTGCATGTGTCATTGATGATTCTTTTTGGGTAGCCTCTTTTTTTTAGTTGTTTTTTGAGAGCCCCCGATTGTTCTTTGAAGTCTTCCAGTCTTGTGCATGTCCTGCGGTACCGGAGAAATTGGCCAAAGGGGATGAAAGCCTGTATCAGGCTTTGATGGCGGTGGAGAGGCTGGAATCCCCATGCATTCTGCATGCTTTTCTGTACCTGAAATAGGTGTAATCCATAGGATCCTTTGTAATGCCGGCAGAGATGTTTTTACATTGCAGCTGGCTTAAATGATCACAAACATGGGCATATAGCAGTGATCAAAATGTATATTTCTTTCCGCTGCAGAAATAGGTACAGTGGTCCAAGAACTGCTGGGGTTCCTGTACCATTTTCCTTTCCAGACAATGGCCCTCATTAAGAGTTTGCCGCTATCCCGCCAGTATGACCAGAGGGATACCAGCAAACTGCCCTTACAGTCTCTGCCGTCCGATATCCCGGTATTACCAGATATTACAGGTGGCAGAGAGATGGTAAATTCCCGGATGGGATTGCCTGAATCACTGGCACCAGGGGAGCCGACTTATGAATTTCCTGGGGGGGGGGGGGGAATACAGGAAGTGACATCACTGGCAGTTATAGGACTGTAAATTTGCATGTAGTCGCCAACTTCGTGCAACGGCGCGCAGGGGTGGGTGGAGGCGCACGCAGCGCAGAACAGTGAAAACATTGGCTAGCATGTACTGCATATACTAACGTCAAGTAAGAAAGAGATTTAAGCCTTCGAGTTGCATTCCAGTAGGCCATCCATCACTGCCCCTACTCCACCCCTCTATAATCATCCAGGTTGTAGTAGCCCTCAAAAGGCAGAGCAACACAACTAGGATGGGAGAACGAAATACCGTCCCATCCTGTGAGTGTGTCAAACGTCAGAGCAAAGACTGTGTGTGTGCCTCCTACCTTGGAGCACAATCTCACTAATTTGGTGCAAATCTCGCAAGTGGGAGCATGGGAATCCCCTGCGTGTGTGTGGGCTGCAGACCCCGGATCACATGCTCACTTCTTCAGTGTGAAACTCTGGCCAAGCATTCAGGATGGGTCTCACACCTATAAAGAGTGTGATATATTGAGTGGGCACCTCACTCCTTGGAGCATAGTATCAACCGTTGCTGGTAATCTCACAACTGAATGTACAGTTTCACTCTTAGTCATCTCAGTGACCCCATGTATATTAATGGAGTCAGTCTCCCATCTGGGAAGACAACTATATTTCTGTTAAAACACTCTGAATTGTCACTCCAGTTTTCTCGATCTATAGATCCATACCATATTCATTCAATGTGTGTGCAGGGGTGATAACTTGTGTCTGAGAGAGCTCATTCTTTCATTCAGGAGAGATAAAGGGGTAACAACCCCCTGTATGTGGGATCAGGCTCATTTTGCTGCATGGCCTCTCCAGAAGGAGTGAACAGGTTTTAAGACCCTGCTGATTCTGCTATCCGACAGGCTCAAGCCTTCTATCCCCTACCCCATCACGGCTCACAACATCCTGAGCGGCAGCTTATAGACAGCAGGCAGCTCCGGACATGCCTGTTGCCAATTGAATGTAGACAGATCTACGATTTAGTTACTGGGAGAGAGCCATGAATCCACATTGGTGGTGAAGAAGCACTCAACACACAGAACACAATGGTATAGTGTTGCAGTCCTGCTGAAAAATGACAATTCTGAGCATGTGAGCAGTAGGCTGGATCAGTGCTGCCCCATAAAAGGTGTAGAAGCCTCTGTGAGAAGTGGCAGTACTGTCCCAACGGTGATAAGTGTAGTATTTTCACATTAACTATGCTTAAGAACTTTGGGTTTTTGAATAGTGCTGCTACATTCTGAGTAATTCCATCCCTTTAAATATATGAGCTATTGTATAACCACAACAGTGTTAAGTTATTCTGATGATGACAGACTTGCTCAATAGTTCTGGTTCTGTATCATTAAATGTACTTCAGATCTTTAGAGTATCGGAAGGATAGCTCAGGGGCAACGTGCTCGCCTTGGAAGCAAGACGACACAGAGCAACACAGGTTCGATCCCTCGGTCTGCGCAACACAGGTTTGCTCCCGCAGTCTGCGCAACACAGCTTCGCTCCCTCGGTCCGCGCAACACAGGTTCACTCCCTCAGTCTGCGCTTAGAAACCTCTGGGTAGTACATGCATTATAAATAACCAATTAAAATAAACAGAAATACATCTGTTGAGAAGTGCTCGGTCCTTGTCAATAAGAGTGCAGCAGCTCAACTGAGATGTGCTGATGTTGTCCCATCAAAAGTATAGCAGCCCCACTAAGATGATCTAGCATTGCCTCAACAAAAGCATAGTATTATCGCTGAGAAGATTCAACAATTATAGAAGCCCTGTTACAGCAGTACTATCCCATCAAGAGTATAGCGAGCTAACTGAGGAGTACCAGCATTGCCCCATTTCAAATATGGCAGCTCTATTAGAAAATGCTGGCTCATACGCCTCCGCTCCCCGCCCATAGCATTCACCCTCACCACATGCACACTCAGAGACATGCAAACAGTCTAATTTGCCCTCTCCCTACCCCCTCCCTCGCTTTGCATCTGTACCTCCATTTCTAAAAATTCTTCTGGGTTGGGTGTACCTCTACATCTGTTCACCCCTCTTGCCAAGAGGGGTGCACAGATGTACTAATACACCAAACCCGTTTGGGTTTTTCCCTCCATTTCTAAAAATCGTTTTGGGTTGGGTGTACCTCTACATCTGTGCACACCATTGCACAGATGTATAAGTATACCCAACCCAAAACGATGTTTAGAAATTGAGGGACAGATGCAAAGCAAGAGCCTCTTGCTTTGCATCTGTCCCACAATTTCTAAACATCGTTTTTCCCAGGCTTTCACCCGGGCCGCCAGAGAGAGACACAGTATGGATGGAACAAAGGGCCATCCATACTGCGTCTCTTCTCTCCGGCCGGGGGGTGGGAGGGGCTCAGCCCTGACTTCATTCTGCCGGGGGCCCCGCAGCCCCCCTGTATTCGGCGCCCCTTACTGACACTGGTTTTACTGGTGATTCAGGAATTTCATTGCCGGTATAGGCCTGATCTACCGGCAGGTCAGGACTGCTGGGAGATCCGTAGCCCCAACCAGCAAACCATTCCGTAAAAAATGCCAGAGCCAGAATTAACTGCATTCTTTCCAACAGTCACACTCGTAATGAAGCCCAATCAATAAAATCTGGCGTGCCACAGATGCAGTCCGCTCTGCCGTTTTTTTAGTGCTGCATAAAAATGAGGCCATTATATGGGACTGCACTTTTTGAGGAACATCTTTGAACTGGTTTATCATAGTGTTTGGAGAAGTGCTTGCAGGAAGTAGTCACAGGGCAGGGCCTACTGGACACCAAGCACAAAGTTACCAAATAGCTGAGGAGAATGTTCTTACACACACATAACCATGCTTGCAATGCACAAGTAATCTGAACGCAGTGGATCTGCAGTTTTTTAAAAATTTTATATAAGGGTGGCAGGTCGCCTTCAAGATAAACAGCTTTCTTGTTTTCCTTGTGAGCTTGCTTCCTTTTATGGCAATCATGTGAGAACTCCTCACAGTCTGAGCATTTGATTAACTAGGTGTGGTCGTTCATTTTTTCACAATGACCAAGAGCAGCAAACAGAATCCCTCCTGGACACATGTTCTCCGGCTTCAACCCCCAACACTCGAGTCCCTGTTGAGTTGCTAAATCAAGTTCACGTTATTGCCGCCGATGCAGAAATGGACGAGATTCCAATGAGCTCAGATAAATTGCTGTGCAAAAACGGAATGGCTGGGATTTGCCAAGAGGAGCACGCAAGATGTCCTGAGCAGCAGGGGCAGCAGCTGGACCAATGCAAAAATAACAGCAGGATCCCCTCAAGCCTGAAGTGTGAGCAATGGGGTCCCCATCAGGGACACAAGCCCAGTCCCTTTTTCAATTGGGACTGTTCAGTGCTTAATAAAATAACCCTAAAACTAGCAATGTATTCTCTGAAAAGACACTGGTCTATTTCTCTCAGAAATATACCACTGTAGGGTGTTGGGTGGCAACATTGTTGTGGTTCTAGGACGCCAAACCTTTGCTGGCATGGTGCCCAGTTCCGAGTTATGAAATGGTAAGGGAGTTGGGGGAGGCATCAATAAAGCAGGTGAATCACACTGCAGTATTATCTCGAGCAACACCCTGGAAACAGTTTTCCCAATGTTTCGTAATTGGCATGATAGTGTTACTGTGTGAGACCGCATGCCTGCTGTGTGTCACCGATGGCTCCAATGTGTCTGTAATAGGCTATTTTTAAATGTTCCTTATAAAATTCTCTTTGTTGACTACATTTCCAGTTCATGTCTCCTGATATTCCTTCGACTAATAAATTGCGTTCGTTGCCCGAGTTACTGGTGTACTCAAATGTTGCATTTGTAATCTTTTCATAGAGTTTTTTCTCGGCGTTTGCTTGTCAGTGGTCATTGAAGATTTTTGGAAGATGATAATCCCCCCCAACTGGGACTGTGTTTAACATCTTAAAATACAGGCATGATGCTGATGGCGAGTGACCGTCCCCTGGCCATTCTAGCCATTTCACCTACACCTGCACCCTACCTATAACCCACTGGAGGCTTCCCCTATGTGCAGTGCTCTGTAGACTCCCAGTGGGTTTGTAAATGCTGCACATACAAGTGCATATCCTTTGGGTGACTGGTGGAGCCAGGCTGTGTTTGCACATGTTCACGGCCTTCCTTGGACCTTTATGCATTCCCTTTCTTCTCCCAGCTTTGCTCTGATGGCCGGGATACTATAAATGTTTACGGTTAAGTGTGTCCATCAACGAATGCAAAGACAAATCCAAGTTCCTCAAAACCAATAAAAGATCATCTGCATAGAACCAAATCTTCTGTTCAACGCTGTGAAAGGAAACTCCCTGCAAATGCAAATCACATCTCAATGCAATAGCCAGCAGTTCAATGGCTAGGACAAACAACAATGGTGACAGTGGACAACCTTGCCTAGTGCCCCTATGTAAATCAAATGATTCCGACAATAAGCCATTAGTTTTAACATCGGCTGTAGGGCGAGCATATGAAAGGGCAATCCACGCAATGTATTCCTCTCCCAAGTTCATATTTCGTAAAACCATAAACAAATACTGCCAGTTAATTCGATCAAATGCTTTCTCAGCATCTAGGGAGAAAACCGCCACGTCTTCATCCAAATCCTGTGCTTGGGACATGGTCAAAAGCAAATTTCTGATATTACTGGAAGTCCTACGACCTTTAACAAACCCCGATTGGTCAGTGTGGATAAGTTTCGGCATGAGTTGTTCAACGCGTAAAGCAAGTAATTTAGCCGAAATCTTATTGTCAGTGTTTATCAAACTGATTGGTCGATAATTTGACGGCAAGTTACCATCCTTACCCTTCTTTAAAAAGACCGAAATAGTAGCATGGTTCGTGGATGACGGGAGAAGTCCAACTTCCTTGGATTCAGTAAACATATCCTTCAACAGACCCGGCACCCTCTCTGGCAGAATTGTATAGAACTCAACCGGTAAACCATCAGGTCCCGGAGTCTTCCCAGAATTCATTTTACCAAAGGCAAACCTGATTTCATCAATAGAGATCTGTCTATTCAACTCATGTAACCAATCACGTTTATGCCCATCTCTCCTTGATGTGGTCAGTTTCTCTGTCCAAATGCCTTTAACTTTGGGTCATGGTTTGTCATGTGGAATAAGGTCTAGTGACGAATATAAATGAACCCACCAATACAATTCTATTAAACAGCAATGAAAAGATCAAGCAAGCTGTCAAATGGGCAGTGAAATGCTCAAGCAAGCCACCAAAGGGGCAGTGAAAAGCTCAAGCAAGCCATCAAATGGGCAGTGTAAAGCTCCAGCAAGTCATCAACAGACCGCTGTAAAGCTCAAGCCATCAAATGGGCAGTGGAAAACTCCAGCAAACGGTCAAATGGGCAGTTGAAAGCTCAAGCAAGCCGTCAAATGGTCAGTGACAAACTCAAGCAAGCTGTCAAATGGGCAGTGAAACACTCCAGCAAGCCATCAAATGGGCAGTGTAAAGCTCCAGAAAGTCATCAATTGGGCAGTGTAAAGCTCAAGCAAGCCATCAAACAGGCAGTGGAAAACTCCAGCAAACCATCAAATGGGCAGTTGAAAGCTTAAGCAAACCATCAAATGGGCAGTGACAGACTCAAGCAAGCTGTCTAATGGGCACTGAAAATCTCCAGCAAGCCATCAAATGGGCAGTGTAAAGCTCCAGCAAGTCATCGACTGGGCAATTTAAAGCTCAAGCAAGCCATCAAATGGGCAGTGAAAAGCTCAAGCAAGCTATCAATGGGCAGTAACAATGTAATGAGATGTAAATTGTCATTTGTATAGGGCAATTTCCCATTGGTATTGTAAAAGCGGTCAGGGGACTATTAGCCTCTCGATGTACAAGCAAGAGGAACTGGGCCCTGGAAATCCAATGCACCAAGAACGGAAAATCCAGCTATACAGACAAAGTTCAACTGTCTTTATTACACGTACAAATGACAGGGATTGCAACATGAACATCGTCACATTCTCCACACTCTGTGTCTAGGCAGTTATCAGCTGATTTTGTTCACTAATGACATCACAAAATGCAGTTACATCCTAAAAAACCTAACGTGCGATGGGATAGGTTAGTGCCCTCTTTGGATAACCATATCTGGTGGATCCTCCTGAGACAACCTTCAAAGGTATAAAATACAAAGTTACAGGTTAGTGAAAGGTGGTTGGCCGGTGCAATGTTGTATAAACTCATGAGAGTAGGTGAATAGGGATTTGACGGACAGGGTCTTCTCAGCCTTGGTGCCTTGGACAGGTACCAAGCCAAGTGCAACACTCAAGGTAGTGGGAACAACTCTGAAGATGCTATATGTTCCCAATAAGTTACATTCCATGATCTCCTGTGCCGTGAGACAGAACATTTGTCTTAGAACCTGTGCTACATTTGTATCTTCTTGTATTCAGTCCAATGGGAACATTAAACTCTACCTAGCGCAAATGAATAGGAATTGTCCACCATACTCAGGTCACGTGTGTAGAGGACACGGAATGGCTCTCATCTGTCTGTAATTATGAGGATTTTCTGTTTCGGCTTATTGCAGGCACCCTAATGTTTCTGCTTATCTGAGAATGTTCGTTCCCCCCTGTGTCCTTGGCTATCGGTGCGCGGTGACTGCACTGGAAGCCTGCTCTGTCAGCTTCAGCTGGGTCAGTCTATCAGCTCTTTCTATGACTTGAATTCTCAAAGCTTCTCCCATTTACTCCAATGTACCTATGTTGTCCATCATTGGTTGCATGGCTGTCCCTGTTAGTTGCATTAAGCTTCAGCAAGCTGTTAATATGTATTCTTGAGCGTCTTGCGGTCTCATGCTCAGCAAGAGAGTATATGTGTGTTTCAGTCCTCTAGCTATGTGAGTCATAAGCATATCCTTTGTGTCTATCAGCAATAAACTAAAATGGTTCCATAGCTTCGTGCAGGTATGCATATGTGATTCATGTCTAACACATCTATGTAATGATGTCAGTAGTGATGTCATTGGCTCCTTGTGGCTGCAGTCAGTCAACTTTTTCTATAGATTGCAGACTCTTGTCTTCTGTGATGTCATCCGGATATGGTCTGAATGGCTGTCTGAGTGAATAGCGCCTCTCACATCTGCGATAAATCATAGATGAAGGGGAGGGAGTTGGGTCACGAGCGATGTACATCTCTCCTTTCTCTGTTGACGGGCTGAGAGCAGAATAGGTGCAACAAGGGCAATGTTTAGGTCCCCCTCTCCAATTTCCCCCTCTGATAGACAAGTCGACCACCCTCCCAAGACTATTCTCTGGTCAGGTACGGCTTTGAGATCCATACCTTTGACACTCCTCCCAGGTGTCCAGCACTTTTTAGTTGTTCATCCAAACTCCAGGTCATATAGCAGCAACCTCCATCAGGCTTGTAACACACCCATCTTCCCCAATAGTTGCTTGCATCTGGGGGAAAAGAGAACTTTGTGCCTGGTGGGAACAGATGACACTGCTTCAGGTGTGATTGCAATATGTCAAGAGTCTTTGTTTCACCGTCTGCTTTTGTCTCCACGTCCAGTAACATTTTCATCCCAATTGTCTTTTCAGTAGTCTTCTTGCATTGAGCTCTTGCTACACTGATAACGCAGAAGGTGAATAATACTAGCACTAAAGCTGCTATCAACACTTTCAGTCCACCAGCCATCCATGATGGTATCCAGGAAAAGATATATGACAGCCAGTCTCCATCTTCTTCTATCAGGTTTGTCACTGCCTCCATCATAGCATGCAGGTTGGATAGTTACATGATCACCTCAGTGAGTGTTGCATTTTCTCCATCGTGGGAAGGCACATACGTGCAACATGAAGGCCCGATCTTGGTGCAAATGCCTCCTTCCATAGCTCTGAGCAGTTCCAAGACGTATCTGTTCTTTAGGGTCATTACCTAACAGCCCTTGGCTCCTCCTTGATAGCATTGAGCCCCTGGACGGTCCAGTTTATCATCTCCAACAGCTCCTATCTGTTGATCATGAGCCATTTGGCATTTGTACTGGTCTGAATTCCTGTGATCACTGATACAAAGAACATCTCAGTCCTACTTAACAGTCTGTGCTCTGCTGGTATCACGTCTAATGTGTCTTCCATCTTGGACGACATCTATTTACTAATCTTCACTCTTGTCAGTTCTGCTGACCTTTTCTTTCTCTGGTTTGCCTCGGTTTCAAGGAACCCATCCATTTGTATGTCCTTCCGCATCCCTACTAATGCTGGTGTATTCAGTTGCACTAGCAAGCATATTCCTCCCCAGTTTGGCAGTAGTTGCATGTATGCTTTAGATCCATAGGCCCAGTAGTGGTCCATTAATACTGCTGTGCCAGCCTTCATGCCTGGTATCTTCGATATTCACTTGCATCTTTTGTTCTTTCCAACCTTCACTGGGCCTTCATTCTGGAAGCATTCTCAAGTGGTATAATTGGCATAGGATTTGCTTCATTCTCTACGCAGGTAAGCAGTTTTGCGCTTGCTGCCCATTCTTTGAGACAATCATAATTTTCCTTCTGCACTATTTCAACTGCAACTGTCAGGAGTTCATGTGCTTTGCTCCCCACTGTTCCCTCTTTCCATCCTTCTTCGGTTAATATTTGCCCATATTCTAGCATTTGAGGTCTTTCCCAGCATCACTCATAACTTATTGTCCTGTCTTCGGGCATTGTAACTCCTTGTGTGTCACTATTCTGTCTTCCCCTTGGTTTGGCCCACTGGGGATGTACTCTATCATCTTGTCAATGCTCCAATAGTCGTCTATCATTTCTTGAGTCTTGATGTAGCTGTCTTCGTACGGGAACGTCTTCTGAGACATCCATCTTAGTGTCGCTCATTTCCCTCTAAACCAACCTATTGTGGTGCATGGCATAGGGGACGAGGGACCATACATAGCAGCTATTCTTTGTTGTCTCTCTCCCCACCTTGGTCATTTGCTTGTACCACACACTGTTAGATACATGGACTGAATCAGCAAGGTATGCATTTACATGCTCAAAATCTATTTCTACACTTAGCTGGAGTCTTTTTACTTCTCTGGCAGTGGTACTCATTTGACCAGATATGGCTCCTAAAATAGCAGGCGTAGGGGTAGTGTTAGCAAGTACCAAAGTATATGCATCAGACAACACAATCTTTTGTAATGCAGTGATGGTCAAGAGGTAGAGACAGCAGAAGGCAAAAACATCATCACAATAAATCTTGCAGTGGCTTCCATGTTTTGTATCACTGGATTTATTTTATATCATCCATAGGGTCCACAAAAACATTTTAAAAAATTTCTTTGGCATACATTATTGCTGTATTATGTTAGTCAAGCTCTGCAGCTGTATAATTGTGCAATTAGTTCCCAAAAGAATCACATTTTTGGGTTATTGAGTAGTGTAATAATTGATGGGTTGCCTTGAGTCAATGCTGGGTGAGTGTGTGCAACGTAAAGATGGAAAGCATATAAGAACTCTTTAGACAGTATAATTGGTTCAGAGGTTGTGATGAATTTATGAAAGTGTGTATTCAGAGGTGTGCACGTATACAAATTATTCGCCACAAGTCAGCCCAACTTTCACGATGAAAGCTTAGTGTAAGCAAATGATAGTGTGCCTATTCTAGCTGTTCATTTTGTTCTCGTCTAGCTCTAGTCTGTGATCTTGTCTGCATGTGCTGTGGTGTCTCTTCTCCTTGTGGTTCTTCTTGCATCCAATCATCTACAAGCTGGGCCAAGGAAGTTTCACCTCTGCAGGGCTTGATTTCTCCAATATAGTTCCAGGCCTTTTTCCCAGCAAGCTTCATAGCCTTGTCCATCACTTGCTCCACTGTAAAGGAGCCCTAAAAAAACAGGGATTATTCCAGGTATGGGTGAAATTCCTTAGAAAGACCTGGTCCCCCTCATATAGAAGAGGTTGTTTGAGCAGTTCAGAATCTGTTACTTGGGCATCATCTTCCTCAACCTTCTTCGACCTCCCCTGCCGGGACAACTGGAGCTCTTGAAAGATAAAAGAAGCACTAGCCATCATGGAAGCAATATAGTTACACAATTCGTCACCTAGTACAGTAGAGGTATTCTGGGCATCTGACAGTGCTCTAGTGGGAGGAGCAAGTGGGAGTTGCATGCAGCATCCTGTCACTACTTCATGAGGGGTTGAATGGTGGTCGGATCCACAAGCTGATTGTGCAATGTGAACAAGGCTAAGGGCAGGCAATGGAGCCAACCCTTCTTTAGTATTGCTTTTATTTTGGTGTTTTTTCCTTGAGCAAGCCATTGCAGCATTCACAAACTCTGTTCGCTTGCAGGTGATAAGCGCAGGCAAACATATGCATAATCCCTAATAGGGATGTGATGTGCTCAAAGGTTTCATTTACAAAATGGGGTCCATTCTCTCAAGGCAGGACCTTGCACACCCCCATCGCAGGAACACCTCTCTGATGAGGAATTTTGCTGCACTCTGGGCCTTGGGGTGTGAGCATGGACCAGCTTCAACCCATCGGGAAAAAGGGCATACAACCTCTATCATGTAGTGGTATCCGTGGCATCTTGCCCACATAATCTACATGGAGATGTTGGAATGACCCATTAGGGTGTTGTACTGCTCCTTGCACTACACGCAAAGTGTTGCCCGCATTGTATTTCTGACAAATCACAAAAGAACTCGTAAAAGTGCCAAGTTCTGCCAAATTTGGACAGAACCAGTCTTCCCTAATGTGTGCAGCAAGAGCTTACTAAGGTGGGTGGGATAGTGCAGCTGTGTGATTGCAATCTGCAGCAATGCTGTAGGAATGAATGGCTTTCCTGTGCTCGCCTGTCTCCACAGTGCATCCATAGGGGATATCGAGCACCTGATCCTTCTCCACAATTCTTTCTCATCTATTGGCACTTGCCCTTGGAACTCTATTATTGGGGTAGCAGGCAATTAATTATATCCTTCCTATAAAATCAAATTATGCAAGTGCATTTGTGTGTTAGATAGGATATTAAACTCTGTTATTTCAATAAAATATGCTGCGTGTTTCGCTTCTGTGTCTGCAGCTTCGTTAGTATGGGAGATTGCATCCTCCCCCCTCATGTGCGCCTGGTAATGTATGGCTGCTATGGTTGCTGGGAGTTGTAGTGTGTCTATGAGTCTGGCCAATGGGGGTGTGTGTGCACTGGTCTGCTGTCAGCATGTCGATACCCCTCCTCTTCCAACATGACAGTTCTTAATGTACTGTTGATGTCACGTAGGCAGAATCAGAGTACATAGTGGTCTCCTCCTTTTTGCGCACTTCTAATACCATGATGAGAGCCACTAGTTCTGCTGCTTGCGCTGAAAAATGTGAAGGCAATCTCGCGCTTGCTACTACTTCGACTGTCCCATCAGATTTTATTTTTACCACTGCTGTCCCAGTATGTCTTTCTCCTGTTGTCCGGTCTATGCTCCAAGACCCAACAATAAAGAGTACTTCTCCTCCCTTGAGTGTGTACTCTCCTACCCTACGAATCTCGTATATGTGGTACAGTCGTGTACACAGTCTCCCTCTTCGACTCTTCTACTGGTTCTGCTATAAATGTCACTGGATTTACAATTCTGCACATTACTACCTTTATGGCTGGACTGGAGATAATCACCTTGTATCCTGATGCTCTCTGTGTAGTCAGTGTGCTCTTGGATTTTTCCAGAATGGCAAAAAGGGCATACTCCCCTCTCCTACTTCAATCTGCAATCACTCTTTTATCACTGGATCTTTCCCACCCACTTCTGAAAAAACATTTTCTGATACTACCTGCCCTGCCAGATATCGCCCTATCTCCATCACCCCCTTCCTGGGCAAACTGCTTGAGAAGCTGGACTTACCCCAACTCAACACTCACACTGAACTTGTTGGTGGCCTCCACGACCAACAATCTGGATTCCGAGTATCCAGAGGCACGGAAACTGCTCTTCTGAACACCCGTGAAGAACCTCTCACATCTCTGGACTCTAACTCCCCAGCTGTCCTCATCTATCTCGACCTCTCCTCTGCATTTGACACAGTAAACCATTCCATCCTCATACAAAGGCTCTGCGATACACTTGGTATCTCAGAAGTGGCACTGGATTGGCTGTCCTCTTTCCTCACTAACCGCTCTTCCCAAGTCATCCTGGGCCCCTTCTCCTCTCTTCCATTCCCACGTCCCCAGGGCTCTTTAACATCTACCTTGCTCTCCTTGCACGCCTCATCTCCTCTTTCTCCTACAACTTCCAGTGTTACACAGACAACACACAGCTCTTTTTCAAACTCCCTGCTGACCCTCTTGCACCCTCCATTATCCCTAACTGCATATCAGCCATCCAGTCCTGGAGTGCCTCCAATGATCTCTGCCTCAATGCCTGTAAAACTGAGATCCTTCCCTTTGGGACCCCTGCTCCCTCCTCTTCCCCTCACTCTGGCATTCCTCTTTGGGCCCTCCCCTCTGCCTTCAACTGAAGCCAGAAACCTTGGAGTCATCTTCGACTCCTCTCTCTCCTTCCTTCCTCACACTGAGGACATTGCTAAGAAGTCCAACTATCAGCTCTTCCTTTTCAAAGGAATTCTACCTTTTCTCACTTTCCCTCTCAAGCCCTTGTTCTCTCTGGACTTGACTACTGTAACAGCCTGCTCCTGAATCTTCCTTCTTGCACTCTGCGACCCCTCCAGCCTATCCAGAATAGGGCAGCAAGACTTATGCTTGGCATTCAGCCCAGGGACCGCATCTCTCCTGCACTAAAAAGTCTTCACTGGCTCCCGGTTGCTGCACGGATTAAATTAAAATCCCTCTGCATCATCCACAAGGCTGTCTGGGCCCAGGGACCACACTATCTTCAACTTTATCTCACTAAATACTCTCCCTCTAGACCACTTTGCTCCTCTGGCACCAACTCTTTGTGTGTAAAGCATTTTGGTAAACAGGGGGCTGCTCACTTTCCTCTGCAGGCTCCCTCCTTTGGAATAGCCTCCCCCTCTTCCTGCATCTTGAGCAGGATCTTCTCAATTTCCGGAAGCTCCTTAAGACTTTCCTCTTTTCCTCCACTTTCCCTCCCTCTCTCCTCTGCTAATCCCCCAGTTGCTGAATCAGTGTCCTTTGCCCTTATACATTCTTGGGGGCTTGACCTCCCACACCAATTCTTCCCAGCTCCTGTCTATCCACAGCACTTTGCATCTGCACACCCTCCGCTCTGGAGGCATGCACTTACATCTCACGTGGCCCAGGCGGTGTAGCAATCATCTTTCCAAGCACTTTCGTCTATGGTTCATGCACGAGCTTGGACTCCCCAGCACTTACCCTCTCTTCCCTCTCCTTTCTGCACTTGTACGGTCTAAATACTCACAAGCCATAGTAGGTTTGTCCCTCTCCCTATTCCTCCTCTGCTCTCAAATATTGTTTTGCAATGTATTCCCACCCTCGCTACCTCCCTGCCCTGTGGGCACTTTGAAACAATATTTTCTTATTGTATAAGTGCCTAACAAGCAAACAATGAATAAATAAATAATGTGGTACAGCACCCCATTGTCATGCTTGCTGACATCTCTACTGAAAGTGCAACAGCAGCTATAGCCAGTGTTTTTTTCGCATGGACAGTGTCCTCTCATCACTGGGTCTAATTTCCCACTGTAATAAGCTATTGGTTTGTGCCCTAAGGTCATTATCTGTGTGACACCACAGTCATCACCGCTCCATTGGAGTGTGAGAACAAATAGAACTCTTTGCAATGATCAGGAATCCCCAACACTGGGACTGTACATATTTCCCCATTTAGTTCCTCAATTGCTCAGTCATCTCTTGTGTCCATGACAGGTTACCGTCCTCCCTCTAAGCATCCCGAATCCTGCTTGAAGGGGTCTCGTGTATGTGCTGTAGTCAAACACCCAAGCTCTGCAGTAATTACAGAGGCGTGAGAATTGCTGCATTTCTCTTACAGTCCACAGCGGTTGCGTTCTGAAGATCGCCTCCTTTGTTTCTGGAGTTAGTCTTCTGCCTTCCAGGGATATCATCTGTCAAATGTACAAGACTTCGCTCTGACAATATTGTAGTTTTACCTTGTCTACTTGTATCCTTTTTCTTCTAACAGTCAACAACCATACAGAGTTTTCCCTGCACTGCTCTTCATTCTTGCTACAAATCAAGAAGTCAACTACATACTGGATAATCGTGCTGTCCATCTGTACGTTCCCTATGTCCATCTGAAGTACCCCATTGGATGTGGAGGGTGATTCACAGTACCCTTGAGGAAGTCTTGTGTGTTTCCACTTGCTGTTTCTATATAGAAACAATATCAAGTCTTGTGACTCTTCATTTATTTATTTATTTATTTTAATTCTTGTCATGCCCATAGGCCTCAGGGCGCACATAAAACTGGACGAATAAACAGACACACGTGGCAAAGAAAGAAGAAGGGTCAAAGAGTTATTCCAGATTGAAGAAGTGGGTTTTTATGGCACGTTTGAATACAGTGTAGTCCTGAATCTGCCGCATCTGGTCTGGAAGTTTGTTCCATAGAAGGGGACCTTGAGCATCAAGAGTGGTACCTCCAAATTTGGCTGTCCTGTATTTTGGGTGCTTGAGAATAGTGTTGGAGGATGAACGAAGGTTCCTCGTGTTGGGTTTAATGCTAACACGGGCTGACAAGTAAGTAGGGCTACAGAGGCTGAGGCATTTGTGGGTCGTGGTCAGTATCTTGTGCGTTATCCGATGTTTAACGGGAAGCCAGTGAAGTTTTTTCCTGAAAGTGGAGATGTGTGTACGACGAGACTGATAGAAAATATTACGCACAGCATTATTCTGAGCCACTTGTAATGATTGGATGTTGGAGGCTGTGGTGCCCGCTAGAAGGCTGTTACAATAATTCAATCTTGAATTGATCAATGCAGTGGACAGAAGGGCACAGTTTTCTTCCGAAATGAATGGTCGAATATAGCCTATTCTTTTATTTATGAGACCGCAGCTAGATTTAATGCTGGAGACATGGGACTTCATAGAGAGTTCTTCGTCAAGAACGACGCCCAGGGTCTTGACTTTCTTCTGGACAAGAATGGTATTGTTGGCAATGTGGAAACTAGCATATTTGGAGTCGAGTTTCGCCCGAGTGTTTTTGGATGCCACGATGAGGAGTTTGGGATAGACTTCCCATGAAGTGGGATAGAAAAGAAAGCATTCTTCAAAACTATCACAGTGAAGTGAGTATCTTACCGAGGAATGCTACATAATATTGTCGCTGGGTTGGGAACTAACCAAAATTCTGCCTTGACAATGTTGTTCAAAGGATGCAGATCCTGAATAAAACCCCATGATTCCCCTGTAACTTTTTTCACCGGGTACACTGTTGTGTTACACTGTGATCCTGATGGAACCAACATTCCTTGCTTTACTAATGCATAGATTGTCTCAAATTTGCCCGTGTCTGCTTCCCTGGCGTGCCGTTGGTCCAAAAAATGCTCGGCACTCACGCTAAGTCTTCCTCAAAGAACAGTGCTGGTACCTTTTTCAACATGGCCATTCTCTGTGGTACTTACCTATAATTAATCCTCACCCAGTAGGTAATGCTCATACTGAACACTGTCTCAAGGTCTGAATAGTCGTCTCAGAATAGCTCTTCGTCAGCCAAGTCAGACAGTCTGTGCCCTTCTCCTACCGCGATTACTGTTCTCCATGCCCGTCTCGAGTCATCGGTTCGTGTAGCACAACTCTCTCGTCCCTTACTATAGCTGCCTCTAGTTTCAGTAGGAACACCTGTCTTTCTTTCTAGTCTAAGGGGATTTCTGGCCTGAATAGAAAATCATTAGGTATGCAGAGTAATTTACATTGTATTCCTGGAAGCCATGCTAATAGTGTTCCCACTCCATATTGAAATCACGCTATGTTCACTATCGCCCCTTTCTGCAGAGTCTGCCTGAAAAAGGCTTGAATGCATTCTTGTGCATTCATGTAGTGAAATCCTGGGGTCAAGCACACTATCCCCTGTTCTGTCAATGAAATAGTCATGTTGAGTTAGTTCATCATATCTCTCCCCATTATGTTAACTGATGTCTGTCGGGAATATAACAGTGACATGGTAAGGTGATGTTCTCCCATAGAAATCGGGAGTTTGTCGGTAAAAGGAACCAAGTCTGTATCCCCAGGTAATCCCTGCACCTTCATGGCAATGCCTGATATTGGGTATCTCCCCTCCCTAATACAGGATTGAGTCTCCCCCGTATCCATGAGAAAGGAGGATGTCTTGTCATCTATGGTCATACCTACACGTGGTTTCTCGTTCGGGTCATGTGCAACAGATAGGAATGAACACATCAGGTCCGTCTGTGGGCTGTCTTATTGTGGATACATGGTCATCCCTGTTCCTGTGAAAGTATTCTCCTATCACAGTCACACCCATAGTTTCCTTACTGGGGTCTGCAGTGTGGGGTCTGTGGGTCTCGTGGCTATGGCATTTTGCAGTACCGGTGCCTGCTGAGTTGTCTGCAATGCCTGTGTGTGTCCTTGTGTCTGCAGTGTGTATCCCATGTGCTGTTGTTGCTGTCCTGATGGTTGCTGTGCTGGTGCCATTTGTGGCATGTATGTCTTCATCTACACGTGATTTAGGGCATAATAGTCGGGCTGTTCAGTCTGGTATGTTGCCCCTTCATTCTGTTGTATTCAGCCTCCAGTCCTGAACTGTCTTGCTCTGTGACCTACTCTACCGCAAGTCCAGCAACTTGGTGAACCCCACCGAGGTCTCGGCTGTCCTCCACTGAATCTGTTTCCGCTGTAACGCTCACCTGGTTCCCCCGGAGGCGCAGGTCTTGATCTGGCGAGGATACTGTCTTCAGTGTTAGGCGCAGGGTTCGTTTTGCTCCCGGACTGGGCCCCCTTCCCACCGACAGTTTAAGCTGAAGAGTGAGATGTCTGCAAGGGTAAACCAAGGTATTAGTGTTTGGAAGGTTCGGAAAGTTCCTAGCCCCTCTCGCCCTTTCTTTCCCCGTGGAACTGGGTTGATATTGCGCTTACCTTATATAGGTAAATGCCGGGCTCACCATCCTGCGTCTTATGCAGGGGCGCTGGATCCAGTTGCTTCACTGGATGCGAGCTCTGCCTCTTGATAGCAGAGGATTTGCTGAGAGCGAAGACGCCGTTAATGCACGAGCGTGCCTTGTAAGTATTAAAGTTCCTTTTGCCTTGTTTTCTTCCCTTTCAAAAGTCTTAAGTCTGTAAAGTCTATGTCTTTCCCTTTTCAGATGCTGTGACGATGAAGATTATCCTTCTAATGGCACGTAAGTAGAAAGACTGCACTAGCGCAGGAGAATGCTCGTAATGTCTCTTTTGTCTTTGCAGGTGCTGAGGTGCAGCGCGAACAGATTGAAAGCGAGTATAACACAGGTAAGCAGTCTTGTAACTAAGCGTTACTAACCGATGTATCTTGCCTTGCAGGTGCCGGAATGCAGCGCGAGCTGAGTTGGAACGGACGTAACACAGGTAAGCTGAACTTGTAGTTGAATATTCATGACCGATGTTCTCTCTCTTTGCAGATGTCGGATGCCGGAAGAGAAAGGCAGAAAAAGGCGCCTTGGATGCTGCCGTTGGATTAGGTAAGTAGATTCACTGCCTTTACTTTAGCCTAACCTGTGCCTTTGTTTTGCAGGAGCTGCAGAAGACTGAAGAAGACTGAAGATTGGATTCCAGCAGGTTATTTCGTGTTCACAGGATCTGGAGCTGGAGGTTTCCTGGAGCTGACACGGTGAGCGTCCTGCTGCAGATGCAGAATAACGCGAAGCACGTGAAACCAATCGGTGTGGTTTAAATAGCCTTCTGTAGTGCTTAGGCGTCTCCTTCCACGGCCCCACCCAGGTAAGAAAAGAGTTCCAGATTTCTAAAAGAGTTCCTGTGTTCTGCTTCCAGGGAGTGGCTCCTGCTCCACCCAGACAGAAAAAGTAGTTCCAGGCAGAGAAGGATCAGGAGACCAGTTAGCTGGTAAGTAAGCAGCATGGTCTGCTACAGGTAGGTCCACCAAGCACTCTTATCAAATATGAGCCTAGTGCTTCCTGTGCCGGGACCAGTCACCATCATGAGCCTGGCGCCACTGGCGCCAGGACAAGGTCCAGAGGGTCCCTATAGGGACTGGCTGGTTCCTGGGATCAGAGTCATAGGCCTGCTTCCAAGGTCGTGGGGCAAGTCCTGACCCCTTGGAAGCAGGGATCATGACAGCACCCCCCCTCAAGGCCCCTCCCAAGGTTGACTTCTCCGGAGGTCTTGGTTTGTTAGGAAATGTCCGATGAAATTTCTTGATTAGTCGGGGAGCGTGTACATGTTCTGCAGGTTCCCAAGATCTTTCTTGGGGGCCGTAGCCTTTCCAGTCAATCAGGTAGTGTAGTTTTGATTTGGAGATCTTGGAATCCAGGATATTTTTGATTTCAAACTCAAGTTCTCCGTCAACTAGGATAGGTTCAGGAGATTTAGTCAATCGGGTTTCTGGTTGAACAGGTTTTAGTAGTGAAACATGGAAGACTGGGTGCATTTTCATGCGAGGGGGTAAATCCAACTTGACCGCTACTGGATTTATTAAGGCAGTAACAGAGTAGGGTCCCAGGTATCTTGGGTTAAAGGTGCGTGGTCCCTTTAGGGGTAAATATTTGGTGGATAACCAGACTTGATCTCCTATTTGGTATTGAGGGGCTTCCTTTCGATGTTGATCTGCTCCTTTCTTGTATTGTTCCTTGGCCCTTTGAAGGTGGGTAAGTAGCTTCCTTGAAGGCTTGGGTGATGGTTGAATGTAGGTGGTCAACTGCTGGTGTTCCAAGATCCTGAGGTGGATCCAGGTTAGAGGTTCGAGGATGATTACCATACAAAAGAAAAAACGGGGTCTTTCCGGTTCCAGAGTGGACTGAGTTATTGTAAGCGTACTCGGCTATCCAAAGGATGTCCTTCCAAATTCCTCCTGTCTGTTGCAGCATGCAGCGTAGGTACTGTTCCAAAGTCTGATTGGTCCTTTCGGTCTGACCATCGGTTTGTGGGTGGTGACTGGTGGAAAGCCTCACATCAATTTGAGCTAACCGACAGCAACTCCGCCAGAAGTGGGAGATGAATTGACTTCATCTGTCTGAGATTAAAACTGAAGGAAAGCCGTGCAACCGAACGATGTTTTCAAGAAATTCTCAAGCCAGGATTGCTGCTGACGGTAACCCCTTTAGTGGGATGAAATGTGCCATTTTTGAAAATAAGTCTACGATTACCAGGATTGTATTCTATCCGGAACAGGGAGGTAAGTCGGTGATAAAGTCCATGGAAAGGGTATGCCAGGGATGAGGTGGAATTTCAAGTGGTTGTAAGAGGCCTGCTGGTTTTTCCTTAGGACTCTTGTTCTGGGCGCACACTCCACAGGACATGACAAAGTTTCTGATGTCTTTTCTCCAAGATGGCCACCAAAAGTGACGCTTGACCTTTTCCGAGGTCTTGGCCATACCCGGGTGTCCTTCCATTAAGGAGTCGTGATAACAAGAGATGACTTGAGTTTGTAAGCTGGTACAGGGTAGATAAAGTCGTTCCTTGAAGTATAATAAGTCGTTCTTTACTGTGAAGTCTTCCCCCTGAAGTTGCCATTTTTGTATGTCCGTTGGAGTTACAAGTTGTTTAACCTGGGTTTCAATTTCTTCAATGGATTGCATGCTGATCAAACCCAGGATTCTTTGTTCAGGAATAATAGGTACGAGCTCGGGGTTAACCATGTGTTCCTCTACTCCGATTCGAGAGAGGGCATCCGCTTTACCATTCTTATTGCCTGGTCGGTAGGTGATTATAAAATCAAATTCGGCAAAAAATAATGCCCAGCGAAGTTGTCTGGAGGATTGAGCTTTGGCTGATTTAAGATACTGTAGATTACGATGGTCAGTAATGACAGTGACTGTGTGTCGGGCTCCTAAGAGATAATGCCGCCAGGCCTTAAAGGCGGACTTAATAGCCAACAGTTCCTTATCGGTAATGGTGTAATTGATTTCTGGGGCTGATAATTTGCGAGACCAAAACGTCACGGGGTGCAACTGGTTGGTTTCTGGATCTCTTTGTGAAAGCACTGCTCCCATAGCAAGGCTGGAGGCATCGGTCTCGACGATGTAAGGTAGTTCCGGGCGGGGATGTTTTAAAATCGGGGCGGAGGTAAATTTAGTCTTTAGCTCCTGAAAGGCTTGTTCTGCCTCGGTAGACCATTCAAAACGTTTGTTTTTTCTGAGGAGAGCTGTAATGGGTTGGACTACCCGAGAAAAGTCTGGAATAAACCTGCGATAGAAGTTGGCGAAGCCCAACATACTTTGAACCCCTTTTACAGATGATGGTGAGGGCCACTTGATTATTGCATCTACTTTCCTCGAGTCCATCTGAACTCCGTTAGGTGACAAAATAAAACCCAGAAATTCGACTTCAGTAACATGAAAGACGCACTTCTCTAATTTTGCAAAAAGTTTGTGTTTGCGGAGCCTCTCCAGTACTGCGGTTACATGTTTTCGGTGTTCTGCCTCAGAGGATGAATAAACCAGAATGTCGTCAATGTATACAACTACACACACATCAATGAGTTCACGGAGCACGTCATTCATAAAGAACTGGAATGCGGCCGGTGCGTTACACAACCCGAAGGGCATCACTTGATACTCGAACAGTCCATACTTGGTACGAAAGGCCGTCTTCCATTCATCGCCCTCCTTTATTCGCACCAAATGGTAGGCTCCTCTGAGGTCTAACTTAGTATATATGCAGGCGTTTTTGACTTGGTCAAGTAGTTCTGGGATCAATGGCAATGGATACCTGTTCTTAATTGTAATCTGGTTCAGGGCACGGTAGTCTATACACGTTCTTAAGTCTCCCTCCTTTTTTGGCACGAAGAACAGAGCTGAGGAGGCCGGGGACTTCGAAGGACGGATGAATCCGTTAGCCAGGTACTGGCCCAAATATTGCCTTAGGTGGAGATTTTCAGGTTCAGTAAGGGCATAAATCCGACTGCACGGAGGAGTGGATCCGGGAATCAGGTCTATCTGACAGTCGTATGATCTGTGGGGAGGCAAAGAATTAGCTTGGTCTTTCCGAAAGACATCTTGGAATTCCTGGTATTCAGGAGGCAGTTGCGGACTCTCAGAAACAGTTGCAGCTAGTTTGGTGGAGAGCTGAGGGTAGCAGGTAGAAGCGCATTCTGGAAACCGGATTGTCTTTGCTCGCCAATCAATTTGAGGATTGTGTTTCTCCAACCAAGGAACTCCCAAGATGACTTGAAACTGAGGGGCCTTGATCACATCAAACACGATCTTCTCTTGATGCCCATCTTGGCTTACTAACGTTACTTCCATGGTGGTGTGAGTTACGGGTCCGGAAGCTATTTCCTTCCCATCCATGGTGGTAATGACGTCTTTCACCGTCTTTGGACAAAGAGATAGATTCATCCTGGCGGCCAGCTCACAGTCCAAGTAATTCCCGATTGGGTCACTATCAATGTATGCTTTAATGGCATGCATACGATTAGGTTGTTCAGGACTCACGAGGACCATGGGCATGATGAAATGCGAGGTCAAAGAACTGGTTTTAACGCTCGGCAAGCGGACCTCTACACTTGCCGGGCGAGGTCGTTTCCCGGCTCAGAATTCTCGGTACCTTTATCAGACGCCCCTACTATCTTCTTCTTGGGCTTCACTGGACAATCTCGAAGAAAGTGCCCTGAGTTTCCGCAATAGAGGCATAATTGCAGTTGTCTCCTCCTTTCCCTCTCCTTTTGGGTTAAAGGTCCTTTTACACCCCCTATTTGCATGGGTTCCACAGAATCAGTTCCTTTCGTAAAACTTTGCGGCCTTGAAAAAAGTCGGGTTTCAAATCTGGATCGATCGGCTTTCCGATTCTGTAGTCGATGATCCAATTGCACTACCAAACAGTCTTGTGGAGGATTTACCACTTGAGCCAGAACGTCTTTTAATTCCCCACGCAGACCTCTGTAAAACAGTGTGATCCTCTTATCCTCCGGCCATCCGGTTTCCACCACTAGTCTGTTAAATGATGCAATATAAGTCAGAAGATCTTGATTGCCCTGTCGTAGTGAAAGAAGTTCATTGTCCAAGGCCTGTCCCTGATAGTGCCTTGCGAACAGTTTCTCCATACTGGCTTGGAAGTCCTGGAAGTTATGGAGAATGGGGTCATCTTGAGACACTAAAGGAACAGACCAATCTGCGGCACTGCCACTGAGATAAGAGAGCACGAAGGCCACTTTAGCCTGGTCCGTTGGAAAAGCGGCGGGTCTGCACAAAAAGTGCAAGCGACATTGATTGAAGAACACAGCAAACCTTTTTGAATCACCTGAAAAGCGTTCGGGCGGAGCCAAAGGTATATTTCCTGGTAGATTGATTTGTACTGGATTCGAGGAAGCTGGAGGAGCGTGGCCCCCACTTGGGGTTGGTAGAGGAGTTTGTCCAGCTTGGGCTTGCAGCAATTGTCTAGCCAAATCGTCTGTTCGCTCTTTGGAGACCACTAACTCCCTCCTTAGGGCATTTGTTTCCTGACGTGCAGCGTGTACTTCCGCCCTCAACTCCCCGAGTAATTGGGCCAACTGGTCTGTGTCTGAGGTTTCCATTGCGCCTGGGCGGGAATTTTGTGGTAAGGCTTCGCGTTCTGTAACGCTCACCTGGTTCCCCCGGAGGCGCGGGTCTTGATCTGGCGAGGATACTGTCTTCAGTGTTAGGCGCAGGGTTCGTTTTGCTCCCGGACTGGGCCCCCTTCCCACCGACAGTTTAAGCTGAAGAGTGAGATGTCTGCAAGGGTAAACCAAGGTATTAGTGTTTGGAAGGTTCGGAAAGTTCCTAGCCCCTCTCGCCCTTTCTTTCCCCGTGGAACTGGGTTGATATTGCGCTTACCTTATATAGGTAAATGCCGGGCTCTCCATCCTGCGTCTTATGCAGGGGCGCTGGATCCAGTTGCTTCACTGGATGCGAGCTCTGCCTCTTGATAGCAGAGGATTTGCTGAGAGCGAAGACGCCGTTAATGCACGAGCGTGCCTTGTAAGTATTAAAGTTCCTTTTGCCTTGTTTTCTTCCCTTTCAAAAGTCTTAAGTCTGTAAAGTCTATGTCTTTCCCTTTTCAGATGCTGTGACGATGAAGATTATCCTTCTAATGGCACGTAAGTAGAAAGACTGCACTAGCGCAGGAGAATGCTCCGTAATGTCTCTTTTGTCTTTGCAGGTGCTGAGGTGCAGCGCGAACAGATTGAAAGCGAGTATAACACAGGTAAGCAGTCTTGTAACTAAGCGTTACTAACCGATGTATCTTGCCTTGCAGGTGCCGGAATGCAGCACGAGCTGAGTTGGAATGGACGTAACACAGGTAAGCTGAACTTGTAGTTGAATATTACTGACCGATGTTCTCTCTCTTTGCAGATGTCGGATGCCGGAAGAGAAAGGCAGAAAAAGGCGCCTTGGATGCTGCCGTTGGATTAGGTAAGTAGATTCACTGCCTTTACTTTAGCCTAACCTGTGCCTTTGTTTTGCAGGAGCTGCAGAAGACTGAAGATTGGATTCCAGCAGGTTATTTCGTGTTCACAGGATCTGGAGCTGGAGGTTTCCTGGAGCTGACACGGTGAGCGTCCTGCTGCAGATGCAGAATAACGCGAAGCACGTGAAACCAATCGGGTGTGGTTTAAATAGCCTTCTGTAGTGCTTAGGCGTCTCCTTCCACGGCCCCACCCAGGTAAGAAAAGAGTTCCAGATTTCTAAAAGAGTTCCTGTGTTCTGCTTCCAGGGAGTGGCTCCTGCTCCACCCAGACAGAAAAAGTAGTTCCAGGCAGAGAAGGATCAGGAGACCAGTTAGCTGGTAAGTAAGCAGCATGGTCTGCTACAGGTAGGTCCACCAAGCACTCTTATCCAATATGAGCCCGGCGCTTCCTGTGCCGGGACCAGTCACCATCATGAGCCTGGCGCCACTGGCGCCAGGACAAGGTCCAGAGGGTCCCTATAGGGACTGGCTGGTTCCTGGGATCAGAGTCATAGGCCTGCTTCCAAGGTCGTGGGGCAAGTCCTGACCCCTTGGAAGCAGGGATCATGACATCCGCCCTGCTAAATTGGATATCCAAACCCTCTTCCCCAGGGCATCCCTCTTCCCCATGGCCATTGACTGGTAACTTCCCTTCCCGCAAAACCTCCTCCTGCCATCTGTGTTTGTGACTGTGTATTTTGATTGACTACTCCCTCGCCACTTGTCAACCTAGCCCCTTCCAGGATGTATTTCTATAGCTGCTTTTGTACTAATTTTGCCTCTTTGTGTTTCCTTTCCTTGCGTTTCTTTCTCACATTCTCCTGCAACTGAATTTCTGACCATGGCTTTGCTTCAGTTCCCACTAAATTCTTTAATTGTTTCTGTACTTGCTCTGGTAGCCCTGGGCCCAATATATGATAAAATAACCCCACTGTTTTGTCCCACGGTTCCCTCGTCTCGGGACACCAATGCTCTATTATTGTCATGATTACTAGACTCGGGGTCTCCTTTAAACCTTTACCCCCTTTTCTGGCAAGTGGAGGCAGGTGGGGAGATCAGGTAGGTGCCACGTGGGTAAAAGCCTGGCATTGAAGACACTCACAGCAGTCACTCAGAATAAACACTCCTATTTATTAGGGTAGCTGTACACTTGTTTCCTGGTTGTTACATCACTTCCTGCCACTCCAATATGGGCATTGTGGGACATCCTGGCATTCAGGAAGCTACAATGCAGTCTAGTGTTTGGGCGTAGCTGCCTATAAAAGCCATGCCCAGAGAGCAGTCCGTGCTTCATGTGCTTCCTGTAAGCTAGAGAGCACATGCTTACCGCCACCTGGTTTCCAGTCTTCAGCCTTTCCCGATTCGATTCCTTCCGACGACCGGAGTCAGCGCTCGCTTCATTAACCCTGCAACGAGAAGAAGGAGAGAGATAAAACAGTTAGCGCACCATGAGTTACACGTGCTTGCAAATCTCTGCACAGCATGCTTTAAAGCAGGACATTTAAACTTACCTCGAACATCGCTTGCAGCAGAAACCGCTGTTCATCATTTCACACACCTTCTACCCGCCTCGGGTATCCTGCAAAGAAAGAGAAAATACATTAGTATTCTTTCACCATCTCCGCTCACCGCTACTGCTGCAGTCCAGTGCTTTGAACTGGCACACAATTTAGCAAGCATCACGGCAGATCGGAAACATCAGATTTGGATAATCCTAGTGAGGTAACTGGGCAGTTACGAACATTGAGACTCTACTTTCTTGAACTTACCTGCGAACCTACCTGAACTGAAATCCCAGTGCAGTATCTGGGTAACACGAACTCTTGGAACTAAAGCAGCAAACTGCTGGAGGCAGTTCTCCAGACAGCAACTCCAGAGTAACTCCCAAGAAACAGCACCCCTGCATGAGCAGGATGGAGGGCGCACCAAATTAAACACACATGTGAGACACGCACTAGGGTGCTTTAGATATCCAGGTGGGTTGGGGAGGGAGAAGAAGGGTGGCTATCCTTTTAATTCACCCCTAACAATTTACTCTTCTAGCAGGTCAGACTTCCCACTAACGGAAGGGTGGTGTAGAACCAGAGAAGGAACTGGGGGACTCCATTGCTCCTGCAGAGGCTCAGGTAAGCGTGACAATTATCTCCTGAATATACTGAAGTGGGTCTTCGTATTTTGCATGCCATAATTGCGCTTATGTCATATGTGTCTAGATACTGTACCCGCAGGCTGCTCTGCACTTATTAAATGGTTCACCGTCCTGCGCTTTGTCCTGTGCCATAACTTCAGGATACCCTGCCTGTTTTCACACACAGTCAGTTACCTCCCCAAGAAAGGTAAGCTCTTCATGTCACTCGCTGCTAGCGTTGTCCCTGCTGTCAGCCTTTCTAACTCGTATATCCATTTCCTCACTCCTGTGGCCAACAAGGGCAGCTTGCGCCTCAAATTATCCTTATCCATCTGTTGCCTCAGTATATACTGTGGTCGGCTGCCGCCCTTATCTAACAGCAGAAATTGTGTCAGTTCTACTCCCCTATCGTGCTTCCCTTTGTCTTTGGTGGCAGTGAATGCCCTTGTCATATTTGCTCTTTTCTGTCTGGATAAGGCTCTTAGCCTCTGTGTATATGGAGTAAACTCATCTGCACTATGCAATCTATCTTTGGGACGCTCAAAACGCCCGTTGGATCCTACCTTATCTTCCTGATGTTTTCCTCTCCATTCCAAAATATCTCCCGCTCAGAGCTTATCTTCCTGAATAGGTGGCATGGTCTTCTCTCTTCCTCATAGTCACTTGCCCCTATGTCCTCATCTGATCCCATAGTTCCTCCGCTATCATTGATGTCCTCTTTTCCTGTGTCTTCAAAGTTAAGTCTCCTTAACAGGTGTTTTCCTGTTGTTTCCCCGTTACTCTGTCTATAGAACTATTGCCTCCCCTCAAAGGAGGCCCTGCTATACTTCTGCTTGGCTTTGGGGCAGAGGCGTTATCTCACCTGCTCTTATACAGTATCCCTATTGTCCTCCGTATCACCTCTTCTTCATTATTTAACCGTGTTGGTCCTATCATAATGTCTGCTACCTCCTTGAGGCGTCTTTCTCTGCTTCTCTCCCATTATTGCTCCTGTCTTCTGACCAATTCTTCTGCTTCTCTATGCCAACACTCTTTTATGAGCCTTTCAACTTCTAAACTTTTTTTCTCTTTCTTCACCTGCAATTGTATTTCCTTTTCCTCTTCTGTCTTTCTCTTCACTTCTTCCTATACCTCTTTCTGTCTCTTCCTTTCTCTTTCCTCTTTTTCCTTCTCTTCTGTTTTCTCCTTCTCAGCCACTCTTGTTCCTCTCTCTTCACTCTCTCTTCTTTCTAATTCCTCCATTTCCCTGCCCATTCTGTATCTTCTTCTTCCTTCCCTCTGCGTCTCCGAGCTTCCTCCTCTGCGCGTGTATGCTTGCTTGTATCCTTCCCAACTAATTTGAGCAATATCTGTCCTCCTACCCACTCATTTGAAGACACAATCACTTCGCTATATCCACTGTTTTCTGACGCCCTTCTATCACTCTTCATCAATTTTTCTTGCAGTTCGCTACACTCCTTGTGTTCATCGTTTATAGCGTCTGTTCTCTTGCTCCATGCCACTAAGCGTGACCTCATGGCTGTATGCGGGTGGTACATAAACGGGATTGGTAAACCCTGCTGCTGCTTTTAGTTCCTTCGAGGTGAAAAATCCCAGTCTTTCTGTTGTGGGGTCTATGGTTGAGGAGGAGCTGTGGGTGCTTTGCCCCGTGCATCGCGCTGGCTCAGCATCCACTCTTTCTGGGCTGGGTCCTCTTCCTTGTCCTCAAACATTTTCCAAAGCTCCAAGTTGGTTAACGGCTTACTCAATGTTTTCCCTTTATACGCGGCATGTAAATACGTGGTCATATGTTGCAGCACACATTTGGAAAGACTGCCTCCTCGGGCCATGGCTTTGCCATTTTGTCCTCTGTATCGCGAGTCCATTCTGCGCTATATGTCTGTATTTTGTCTTTATATCATGGGAGAGACTTGCACAAATGTTGAAGGGGTGTGTCCCGTATGGTGGCACGTCATTTTCTGACTGCCGATACTTGCTTGACTTCAAGTCGAGATTTATTTATTTATTTGTTTTTGACACAGTTTAACACATTACCAGTTTAGACATTTCTCAATTGCCATCAATTTTCAATCGGCTCTCTCAAAGCCACAATAAAGCTCTATAAAACCTCCAAAAGCCTCTTCGGCTCATCACCATCAAAGGGAGGGGAGGAGCAAAACAAGTGACTGTCGTACTAGATCTGACAACGTTTCAGATAGTGCTGGAGGGAGGGGGGAACAGTAAGGGGATGGGGGAGCGACGAGGTTGCTATCATACTAAGTCCAGGGACAATTCTGATAGAGTAAGTTCGAAGAAGAAAGTAAGGGGAGGAGATAGGAAAAGGGAGAGGGGAGGAGAGAACAGAGAGTAAGCAGTCAAAAAGAGTGGAGAAGCAAGAGGGGAGAGTGAATACAACTGCAGAAGTCAGTAGTAACACATAATGTGTCAAGCCAGGATACAAGATGAAGATAGGAACAGCATGATTCAGGGTCACCATGAGTACAAGATGCAAAGGAAGTCTAGCATGAGAGTTGAGAAAGGGTAATGCACCGTGAATCAATGAAGTCCATAAAAGTAAAATCCAGCATTGGCCAGAAGTCGGTGATGGTGAAACCAGAATGTAGCAGGGCAGACTCCTGTGTGCGGGAAGGGGGGGCACAAGGGAACAATACGGGGGGACCAGAAAGGGTGGGGATGACCTGTGGGGACAGAGAGTGTAAACACATGGTACATGGTTCTTCTTCTATACTGTTGCATAGGACATCTCTGCAAGATAAAGTAAGAGACCACCTTCCGCAACCTAAGGGAGCTAGGCTACCACCTAGCCACAGGATTTCCACATGTAAGTGTCTCATAGCTAGACTCTCTGTCTAACAAACAGGTAGTCTTTTGTTTTATCCCTAAACCAAGCTAGCGCCTAGAATACAGGTTTTCTTTTCTCTTTTGTTTCTCTTTTTTCATGGAAACAGGTTTTCTATACTTATACTCTGCTGAAGTCCACGGACACCGCCTTTCCCTCTAATTTTCCACTCTGATGTCTGGTCTGCTTGGCGTTCCACAGTGAGCGACCAGGAATTGCTGCAAGGTGGCTCCTGACAAACTTTCAAACAGCCACGCATGTTTTTTTTGGTACGTTCCTCATGGGTTCTGACGCAGCTCTCGGAAATCCAGTGGAACATGGTGGTCTTATTGCTGAGGGTTCTTAGCAACCATCCTCTCTCTCTACCACCTGTAAAAGCGGTCAGGGGACTATTAGCAGCCTCCCGATGTACAGGCAAGAGGAACTGGGCCCTGGAAATGCTCTGCACAAAGAACGGAAGATCCAGCCATAGAGCAAAGTTCAACTGTCTGTATTACACGTTCAAATTACAGGGATTGCAGCATCAACAACGTAACATTCTCCACACTCACTCTGTGTCTAGGCGGTTGTCTGCTGGTTTTGTTCACTAATGACATGACAAAATGCAGTTATACCCAAAAATCCTAACGTGCGATGGGATAGGTTAGTGAGGTGAGCTACATAAACTTTTCTATAGATGTTAGTGCACCCATTGGAGAACCATATCTGGTGGCTCCTTCTGAGACAACCTCCAAAGGTATGAAATACAAAGTTACAGGTTAGTGAAAGGTGGTTGGCTGGTGCAACGTTGTATAAACTCATAGGAGTAGGTGAATATGGATTGTACAGACTGGGTCTTCTCAGCCACAGAACCTTGGACAGATACCAGGCCCAGAGAAATACTAAAGGTTGTCGGAACGACTTTGAAGGTGCTGCGTGTTACCAATAAGTTACCTTCCCCAATCTCTTGTGCCGTGAGACAGAACATGAGTCTTTAAACCTGTGCCTCATTTTATCTTCCTGTATTCAGTCCGATAGGAACAGCAATCTCTACCTAGCTCAAATGAATAGGCATTGTCCACCATGCTCAGGTCATGTGTGTAGGGACCACGGAATGGCTTTCCTCTGCCTGTATTAATGAGGATTTTACCTGGGAACGTTCCTTCCCCCTGTGTCCTTGGCTATCAGTGTGCAGTGACTTAGCTGGAAGCCTACTCTGTCAGCTTCAGCTGAATCCGTCTATCCGCTTCTTCTGTGTCTCAAGATCTCAAAGCTTCTCCCATTTACTACAATGTACCTGTGTCATCCATCTTTGGTTGCATGCCTGTCCCTGTTAGTTGCATTAAGCTTCAACAAGCTGTTCATATGTATTGTTGTCCGTCTTGCGGTTTCGTGCTTCGCAAGGGAGTATATGTGTATCAGTCCTCTTGCTCTGTGAGTCATAAGCATATCCTTTGTGTCTATAAGCAATAAACTAAAATGTCTGCGTAGCTTCGTGAAGGAATGCATATGTTCTTCATGACTAACGCATCTATGTCATGATGTCAATTGTGATGTCATCAGCCCCTTGTGGCTGCAGTCAGTCGACTTGCACCATAGATTGCAGACTTGTCTCTTCTGTGACATCACCTGGATATGGTCTGAATGGCTGTCTGAGGGAATAGCGTCTATCACACCTGCGATACATCATCGATGAAGGGGAGGAGGGGGTCATGAGCGACGTGCATCTCTCGTTTCTCTGTCGATAGGCTGAGGGCAGGATAGTTGCAACTAGGCTGATGTTTATGTCCCCCTCTTCAGTATGGCCTCAAAGTGCTGTAGGTGAGCGCCCTCTGGGGATCGAAGTTCAAGGTATGGGAAGTTGGTCAGAGGAGTTTAAAATGCGTGTGTGAGTAGAGGTGGCTGAATCCCTGCTAGCAACCCATAGCGAGCTGGCAAGTGTTTGGGTACTGTTAGGTAGTCTGGAGAGTATGCAAGTGCAGGAGACTCATTATGTGTCCAGCTAGACTGAAGGTTTGTCGTGGGGATAGCTACATTCTTACGGCAGAATTGTTGTGCTGTGTGTCATAATGTAGTGTATGATAGCAGATGTGTGTGGGTGGGTGGCCTTGCCATCTGCTTTCTTCCATAAGCATGGGGTGTGATACATACCCATGTGTTCTGGCTGGTTTCTTGGTTTTTGTAAATGTGGCCCGGATTCTATCCTATGGTCTGCTGGAGTTTATTCTCTCTGTACATTCAATGACGGGTTTATTGCTGTCCCGGCCTACCTGAGAGGTGGTTAACTGACCAAAGCTGTGATTTTGCCTTGTCAGGACGTGGCGGAGGGAGGAAGCCAGGTCTTGGGGCCTTTCCGGAAGGCAAGGAGATCCTCAATGCGCCATACGCTAATGGGAATAGTGTTGCAGGTGGCTGTGCCGGGGCAACAGCTCAAATAAGCCATTAAACGGGCTAGCAAATTCTCTTCACAGAATTCATTAACTTTGAGATGAAAACTACAAATTTTAAATTACTTCTTTTGCCAGGTCACAATTATATAGATATTAGCTATTGCAGTGTGATATTAAAGGAACACTGCCATCTTGTATTCTCATTAGAACGTTTTTCACGGCAGCCAAGCAGAGGATATAACTGAATGGTGGATGTGAAGTAGAGAGAGATGCACGGGGAGTACAGGGTTCCAAGAAGGCTGAGCGAAGATGCATTGCCATTTCAAGTCAACACTGTTGCTCAATTCTGCCATTAAGAGTCAGGTGCCACAGGCTTGCAGTGACTGCTGTCCAGACACAGCCACAAAGCAGATCTTGGGACTTGAACCCGACACAGTTGGACCTCTTTTGAGCTTGCCTGAATATAGAAAATGTGTCTTTAGGAGGTACAACAAGACTTTGCATTCGCTACTGGATTCTATGAGTTAATAGAAAAGGTGCAAAATATGAAATATCGTCCTTTTCAGGGTCCTGCCAGAACCATGTTTTGTGGCATTGTGAAGTGTCTAGTTACCGACAGGTTTTGTATCTGAAAACCACTGACTGTGACACCGATAGCAGTTAGACCCACGTTTAACACCTGTAAAGCATCAGCGTGGAGGCTGATGGCCATTGTTGTGTGGTGGTCTAGTGTTTTTCTACGTGAGCGTCATGACTGTATCATGACGCTCCTTTAATCAAAGGGGCTCTGCTGGCATGCAGACGGCAGTGCAGCAGAGCCCCAGAAAGCGGCAACTCGTGTCTGTGCCCTCCTTTATGGTGTGTCTTGCCACGTGATCGTGGCCTACGTTTCAGGCCCCGGCCTGGGTGCCTCCCAGGCCGAGGCTGACAAGTGGTGGGTGCTCCCCCCTGGTATAGCTCAGTCTGGTGATCCGGACTGGACAGGGTGATCCCTGCCCTCCACTCGCTGCGTGATCACAGCCTCCTCGTGCAGTGTCGGGTGCCCCAACACCATCTGTGGCCCGCCCCGGTGACCGAAGGCGGGCCACCACATTGGCGACGAGGCAGTCTCGCCCTGCACACGTTGGTGTGCGGACTCCCAGAGTTGGGATTCCCTCCCTTCTCTGGTGGAGCGGGCGGGACAAAGGACCCGCGTGCACGGTCGCGGCCCGTGGCCGTGTGAGCTGGAGGAGGTGGCGCTCACCATGCGGTGGGCACTCGGAAGTCGCGCCGCTGCCCTGGTGCAGGTCCATGGTGCCGAGAGAGTGGCCCTAGTGCTAGGCGGGGGCCGCCCGTCGGAGGAAATGGCCCGACCTGTGTCGGCTTTGCCTGCGTGGGTAGAGGAGGGCCATAGCCCTAAACAAAGGAAAGGGGCGGAGCCTGGAGCCCTGCAGTGGTGCTCAATCAACACGTCCTGCCAGGAGCGGGGGGAGCATCAGTGCGTACCCCATCCAGCACTCGCCCGAGAAGGGTTCTAACCAGTCACATGGTTTGAATCTCTTTTACGGACAGTTTGCTCCGGCCAGAGGTGCGGCCCAGAAAGTACGTGGCCAACAACGCTCGGGCCGCGGCGGTGGAAAAGAAGGGGAGAGGGACATTTTCACCTGTGCGGTGCTCCACGTGGAAAGGGGTGTGGTCAACAAAGAAAAGGGGCATGTCCCCAGCAGACCCAGCAGCGGGCCAACAAAGAAAGGGGGAGTGGCCCCAGCGGGCCAACAAAGAAAAGGGGTGTGGCACGTCGAACTGGGCCATGGCAAATAAAAGAAGAACACCAGGCTACTGGCCCCCAGACAGGGCTCAAGTAAGAGCCCCAGAATAACTGGCTAGCTGCAAAGAGGATAACAGTGGTTTTATTCTCCCTTCGACAAGGGGGAGGTAATACAACGGCAGAAGGACATTCTCTGAGAAAAGGGCTGTCATTAACCCATCCTGTTTTCTGCATCTGCCTCAGGCCCAAGGGGTAGCAGCTCCACCCGGAGTGCTTGTGCGCCCGCTGGGAAGTATACGCTGGGTGGCACTGCTGAGGCCCATCACCAGTGAGTGCCAGAGATGGGGCCCACAGTGGCAAGACCTTACGAGCACAGCCCAGTTAACACGTCCCTGCCCCATCAATAAACGACAAAGGTAGTGACTACCCGGGGAGCACTGGTGGGCCTTCAAAAGACTTCCCCACGAGTGGTCAGGCCACCTGCGGCCCCGTGACTGAACACTCCACAACACTCAACCGCAGTGGCCACAACAGGCATCGTACCCAGCATTCACCATGACGGACGACGACAATGAGGGGATATTTCGTGGACAGCTCGCGCCACTGCACAATTTTGATGTGATGGGGTCACCCGCCAGTTTGGGACCCCGGTGGACAGCCTGGGTTGAGAACCTGGAGCTGTATTTTGAGGCGGCGGGGATCAAGGACGCAGCCAAACACCCAACACTCCTGTATTCCACCGGGCTGGCTGTTCAGAGACTATTTAAGACATTAAGGCCCGCAAATCAGCCATATGATGCAGCCGAAGCAGCCCTGAACGAATACTTCCGACCCATAGTCAAAAAGGACTATAAACAGTTCAGGATGAGGTGTGCGAGGCAGGAGGAACTGGCGGAAGTGCGGGCCTCAGTCATGGACTCGTCCAGACACCACCTCAAGCTGGAAGCCCCCATGCATCGAGTCAAGCTCGAGGAAGTGGCTGCTGTCAGCAAGTGGCAAGGAGGAAAGCCTGTGAAGAGGGGGGACTGGCCGAAGAGAGATCCCAGTGCCACAATATGTCATCAGTGCAGGTGGGATCTTCCACACCCGCAGGACTGCCCTGCGAGAGGACACATCTGTGGAAGGTGCAGGAAAGTGGACCACTTTGCACGGGTGTGCCCCGCCCTGACTCCATGCCAGCATGGTGGGGGCATCAGGGGGGAGTGAGTCAAAGGGGAGAAAGACTCCCAGAGTGGCGGCGGTCCAAGTGGCGGAGGATCCAAGGAGAAAGCAATATGATGTGGGAGAGGAGGAAGATGAAGAAAATGTATTCTTCTTGTCCTGCAGCAGCGCCACTGGCCAGTTCGATCCTGGAATATTCTGAGGTCAAACAGCCCGCTCTCGGGCTCTGTGGTGTGCGGATTGGAACACACCTGTCTGTTTGCAGTGCTAAAGGTTTATGGTTGTGAGTAGCTGTTAGGTGGTGCTCGGCCTGGAATGCACCCAATGTTTGCCGTGATGATGTGGGAGCACAAGGGGTGCGCGGACTAGGATGCACTAAGTTGTTAGACCCGCAGAGGGTCGCAGTTTGCAGTGGGGGGTGGTGGTGATTTTTCCTTGTCATAATAAAGGAGAGATGTTGTGTGGTGGTCTAGTGTTTTTCTTTAATAAAAGGGGCTCTGCTGGCACGCAGACGGCAGTGCAGCAGAGCCCCAGGAAGCGGCAACTTGTGTCTGTGTCCTTCTTTATGGTGTTTCTTGCCACGTGATCATGGCCTACGTTTCAGGGCCCGGCCTGGGTGCCCCCAAGGCTGAGGATGACCAGTGGTGGGTGATCCCCCCTGGTAAAGCTCAGTCCGATTATCCGGACTGGACAGGGTGATCCCTGCCCTCCACTCGCTGCGTGATCGCAGCCTCATATTGCAGTGTCGGGTGCCCCGACACCATTTGTGGCACGCCCCGGTGAGCGGCCACCACAGCGTGCTCAAACTAGGGGTGTAATAATTAGACCGCCTGTACGTGCAGGCTCTCTGAAGAACACTAATATTACTTGTGCTGCTGGCCTACTGTGCACAGTTGGCATAGCAATTGCAGACCAGGAAGGCATGGCATACATTGCCATGGCATTTATGTTCGGGTGAGGGGATCATGGCCAATATTTTCTCAGTGGGCTTTGCACTTTTGGCAAATACAGACATGGAGATAATAACGGAGGACTATGTCGATTCTCTTGGAAATGATTGCATTGTGCCCTCTATGCCTTTAAGGAAGCCTTTCCCGCCCTTTCCACCACTACATCATGCGCCAAAGCCCACGCGCAATAGAAACATCGGAAATGGAGCGATGCCACAGTACGATTTAAGCATCTAAGCCATTTGTGATAACCACGTCAGAATCAGGGCCACGTTGTCAGTAAGTTCAAAACCATTCCAGTGGCCGAAATGCAATTTTCCAATCGCATGTGATGTAGTTGCTGGCATATATCCTGTGTGAACACTACATTCGCCGCCCCCTGTGACTTCCACATTACCTAACTATCTATAAAAAAAATACCAGTATGATTTCAGAAGAGGAAATTGCATAACATTAGGCTTTTGTAACGAAAACCGAGTAAGCTGGCTGCCCTGCTGTTTTTTTTAAACATTTATTTAGTAAATCGCACTTAGTTTGAAAGAGCAATATATGTAAACATAGATTTGAACTAAGACCACGCCAGAGTCAATTAGCCGAGCAATGTTCTAATTCGCAAATTCCACTTAATGCTGCAACTTTAAATGTGGAATGTGGTTTGTTCCAATATTTGCCCACAAACACTTCCTTTTACGCATAATACAAGTATTTACATTAAATCATATAACATACATTTGACCATGATGTTTTACATATGTTATAAAATTATTATTTTTTTAAGATGGGTCCGGCCATTGACCCTCGAACAACTGCAGAAACTAAAGTCAAAGCGGTTTCTAAGCAGACATAATCACATGGTTATTATTTAGCAATGCCAAAAATGAAAGCAATTTATGACTGAATGAGGGCTAATTCAATCATATTACCCAACACATCAGGTGTTCAACAGCGTACCAATATTTTTGGGGATGATAATAATTGGATTTAAAATGATAGAAGTGCTTTACATAACATGACAAAATAAAAAGCTAAACATTTGCATTATAACAATTAAGTAAATGAATTGCTAACCCTTCCCAAAGTCACCAGGATTGCTAAGTCTAGCTCCAAGGTGCCGATGGCTTAAAGCTACACAGTCCCCTTCATTTTATGCTTGATCACAGTTCTTATAATCATGGAGACCTGCTAAATTGTGCCAGCCTGTGGAGAGTTTGTGGTTGTGGGAATCGGGGGATTGGCTGCGAGTATTTCTTGGGGTATTGAGAAAGTGGGGTTATGGATCATCGAAGGACATGGTGTGTCGAGAGCTGATGTCTTCAGTGGCGGGGGTGGGGGGAGGGATCTGGCCACTGAATTACAGGTTTCGTTCCCAGTTCAAGATGTCCTCTGTGTTTTCTAATGTTGCCTTTCTTGCAGGTGACTGGTTAGAGGTTCCCACACATCGTAGTCAATGGACCTCATTACACGGACGGCGGTAACCATGGTGCTATTAGCGCCATGGTTGCCGCTGGTATTTTACAGAGTCCGCCTTGGTGAATGGGGGAATTACTGCCCCATTCCAAGGTTGGCAGGGCGGTAATTCCCCATTCACCAAGGCCCTTCCCCATTCCCATTTGAGCCCCCATAGGGCTCAATGGGAATGGGGAAGGAGCAAATAACGGTACCGCTACTAGCGGTACCGTTATTTGCCCTGAAGTCCCTCAGCGGGTCCCTTCCTTAACGTGTGGTCTGGCCACACGTTAAGGACGGGACCCGCTGAGGGACCTCGTAGTATGGCGCTAAGGGATTACCGGCTCCGGTGCCCTTACCGGTAATCCCTTAGCGCCATCCGTGTAATGAGGCCCAATGTATGCTGACTTCCTCTTGGGTAAAGTAGGAGAGGTCTATAAGGAGCCCCCCTTCGTGTGTTCATCGTTTCCCATTGCATGTTGTGCTGGTGTTCATCAGATCTTCCTCACAGTGGTCCTTGACGCCCGGTGAAATGAGTGTCTTTTTCCCTGGGGTTTTATTTCGCCTACTCCTTTCTTCGCAGCAAGCGGCCTCACCACTGCCCTCTTCCGCATACCTCTCTATGTATTCTGTAGGCGTATTCCAGGGGAAGCAAAGTGGCATCAGGTAATCGTTGCCCATAACTTCACCCCACTGAGGAGAGGGGAGCCTCCTGATGCCACAAGCCCAACACATCATGACTCCACCCCTGAAGATGCCCCACTGGCCATCAATCAACCAAAGTACAGCCTTTCAAGTTTGCTGCGTAGTCCACAAAGCTCTCACTGCTAAACACCCTATCTCCTTCAAATACCGAAGGTACCACAGTAGCTGACCTGATGCTTTCGTTCAGCTCCCCAAGACTTGCTATGCCTGTGAGATTCAAATGTGGAAGAATGCTTCATGTTTAGGGATAAGCCTATATAGATCCTTCTACCTCTTAGCCTCGAAGGTGACTTTGTTTTGATCTCCCAAGCACTTCTGTCAAGTGTTCAATCTGAAACCTAACAAATCCATTGGCGACTGGGGAAGTTTTTAACTGGAGGGGCGTAAATGTCTCCGTCTAATATGCGGGAGCGACCGAGCGCAGCAAGGGAGCCCGAAAAGCAATCAGGGTTTGGCGGGTTCCTCCCAGTGAGAAAATGTTTAAAATAATGGGTTAAAATTGTGCATTTTAAAGCACGTTCTGTGACAAATCGGGTAAAAAGCCACACAGTTTGCAATCAATTTTGTATTTTTGCACATGAAAAACCCCATGAATAGATGCAAGTCACCAACAGTGCACAGGACCATTTTCCAAATAATTTTCATGATGGCTTTGTCCACAAAATATGCCAGTATATAAAACATTTTCATGCTGGCCATGCCCCTACATGTTCATGCAAGTTGCATTCAAATATGCCAGGATTACCATATGCATACTCCCAGACAGTAAACAATGCCATGCCACAGAAATAAAGCAGATCTAGACTGTCTATAGCAACATCGGCCTGTGTACAACCTAATCACACTTATGTTTGCTTGTACCCTTGATGCAAAGTACAAAAATGCCATGACACACAAAGAATATATGGGCTGATTGGAGCCACCAATGTAAGCTAGTCTAGCCAAGTAATGACACTCATGTTTGCTTTAAGCTTGATGCCAAGTAAAAAGTAGACCAGGCTACCCTTGTAATAAAATGTATGTTTGTTTTACCATTGATGCCAAATAAAAAATGTCATGTCATGATTAAGAAAGTAAATGCTGACTGGCACTACTAATGTAGGCCAGTCAAGCCACATAATAACAGTTATCATGCTTGCTATACCCTTGATGGCAGGTAAAAATGCCATGCCACAATAAGAGAGTACATGCACACTGACAATAGTAATGCCAGTCTGCATATTATTTCTTAATATGGCATGGCATTTCTTCTTTTCATCCAGGGTAAAGAAAATTTGACAAGTGTTATTATATGGCTAGACTGGCCTACACAAAAAGCTATGACAAAGAAAGAAAGCACATCCAGATTGGCTATACCAACAACATATGCCAGTTTACTACCTAATCACACTTATGTTTGATTTTACCCTTGATGCAATCTACTCAAATGCCATGACACACAAAGAATATATCAAAACAAAAGAGGTTTAGAATTCATCTTAACCTTTGGCATTGCTCTGAGCAACCCTCCAGACCACTGTTCTTTAACTGCCAAGCCATTAAACAAAGGGATAGACCATATGCAAATCAGGCTTGGTCCCACCTCAAAAGGGGCAGTCCAGCCCGAACTGCTTGGTCATATCCCTTCTGCACGTGACCACAAGCATCCCCAACCATGTTTCATCTTTGTTGGCCCTCATCAGTGAGGAGTATCTTATGTCTCTAGGCCCAGCAGGAACGAGACCCACGTCTGGGCATACCGGTCCCATTCGGGTTGACTTCAGCAAAACAAAAGAGTTTACCGCTGGAAGGTTTAGAATTAATCTTAACCTCTGACATTGCTCATCTCACCTCAGAAATCTATGCAACAGAATGAAAGCATATCCAGATTGGCTATATTAACATAGTCCAGTTGACTTCCTAATCATATTTATGTTTGCTTTTATCCTTGATGCAATGTACAAAATTGCCATGACACACAAAGAATATATGACTAGACTCGAACACCAATGTAAGCCAGTCTAGCAATTTGAAACATTGTTTATAGTTGAAAATTGGTTATTGCAAAATATGTCTGATTCATTGAATGAATCACTGACAATGAATTACCCTATGATATGATATTGCATTCATAACGCACCTATACACAAGTGTTTCAAGGCGCGACGAGGCAAGGGAGTGGAACTGGGGAAAAATAGACAATGATCCTACTAGGCCAAGTGACATTCAGATGGCGCAGGGGAAGGGGGAAGAGGAAAAAGTGCAGGGGGAAAGGGGGAGGGGGCAGTGCAGTACACGAGAACTACAAAATAAAACGATAAATAAGCAAAAAGTAAAAGTGCGGCCAGCTGGTGGCAGGTGCAGGGGTAAGTGCAGACATCTGGTGTCAAGTGCTGGTAGGGGGCTGCAGGGATACAGAAACAGTCCCACAAGTGTGGGGGATGCCAAGGGGGCAGTGCATGGGTGCAACTGTCTGGGTAGGAGACCTGGACCCGAGATCAGAGGGTAGCCAGGTGACCAGTGCAGTTTCAGTCAGGAGTTCAGCAGGGGAGAGGAGGAGAGAAAGAGCAAAGAGGAAGGTTTTGAGGTGCTTCCGGAACTGGAGATGGTTCTCCTCAAGTTTCAGGGAGGCAGGGAGGCTGTTCCAGAGAGAGGGCCCTGCCGAAGAAAGAGATCTACCACCAACTTGTTGTTTGGAGAAGTGACTGACTCTGAGGGAGTTGGAGGCGGATGAGCAAAGAGCTCGAGAAGGAAGATATTTAGGAAGAAAGAGTTCAAGGTATTGAGGCCCCAAGCCCCAGAAGGCCTTGTGGACAATTCAGAGGGTTTTGAACTTAATCCTCGCAGCCACTGGGAGCCAGTGCAGAGATTTCAGTTCTGGAGTGATACGGTCCCTTGGCTTGAGGTCAAGGACAAGTCTTGCAGTACTGTTCTGGATGAGATGCAGATGGCGAAGAGTAGAAGCAGGCTGATTTAGAAAGAGGCTGTTGCAGTAGTCCAGCCTAGAGTGAACCAGTGCTCTGGAGACAGTGAGCTTCTGGGGGAAGGAGAGGAAAGGGAGAATACCTCTGAGGAGGTGCAGCTGGTAGTGTGACTTCTTAGAGACGTCAGAGATGTGAGCAGAGAATCAGAGTGTGGAGTCGAAGATGACCCTGGGGGTTTTAGCGTCACAGTTGGGAGCAGGAAGAGGGCCAAGAGAGGCCGGCCAGAGAGTGATAGGAAAGGAGGGAGCAGGTGTGCCGATGAGGAGAATCTCGATCTTACTGGCATTAAGGCAGAGATCATTGGCGGCACACTACTTCTGGATAGCAGACAGACAGTCAGAGATGAGAGAAGGTGAAGAAGTGGCGGAAGGGAGACTGAAAATGAGTTGAGTGTTATCCGCATAGCACTGAAAGTTGGGGCAGAGAGCGGCAATGCGGTCGGAAAGGAGTGCCAGTTATTGGTTGAACAGCCAGGGAGAGAGGTTAGACCCCTGGGGAACACCACAGGTAGAGATAGAGATAGAGGAGAGAAAGGATCCAAGTTGGTATAACAATCATTTGATTACTATATTCTCAATTGTAAAGATAACAGGAAAAAAAAACTTTTTTGTAAACAGAATTCATACTTTCAATTTAGCTTTTAAAGGATACTTAATATCCTGTTGATTAAATAGTTGGTCCTAGGCATTGACCTGCATAGTAAATCCTAATAAATATGTAAACCGAAAACCTGCCAAACCGAAAACCGTAGTAAAAAAGTACATATAGACTGGCACCACTAATGTAGGTCAGTGTAGCCATGTAATAACACTTATCATGTTTGTTTATCCTTGATGCCAAGTAACAAATATCATGCCACATTAAGAAAGTACATGCATACTGGCATTACTAATAGTAGGCCAGTCTTATCACATAATAACACTTACCATGTTTGCTATACCAAGTAAAACATGCCATGCAACAGAACTTAAGTATATGCAGACGGACAGTAATAGTGCTGTGTGCATACATTTTGTTAAGGTGGCATGGCATTTTTACGTGGCATCAATTGTAAAGCCAAACATAAGTAACTTGACTGAATTACCCCCATCCAAAGCGAACTACATTGGCTTCCACTCCAAGCCAGGATACTGTTAAACATGTACCATCTACAAAGCAGTCACGAGCAGCACACCAGTGTACCTGGTGGCTAAGCTTTACATATCTGGTGTCACTGCTCCTCGTGCAACAAATTGACCAACTGACTTGAATAACAACTTGTCTGCAAAGAGAGGGTACGCTTCTGAAACTAGATCCTGTTGCCGGCTCGGAATTCCCCCACAATTCGCCAATTTTGCAAATCTCTTAAAACATGGCTCTTTAAACAACACCTGACCAAGTACTAATTCCAATAGACGTACAAACTGATCACAAACCTCACAGGACTGCGCTACTGTTAAAAGATGGCAGCTAAAATGAGGGCTACCCACACTCTGTACAGTGGTCCACTGCTTTCGAGCTAAGTCAGCACTTTAACTAAATAAGTGTTATTACATGGCTAGACTGGCCTACATTGTATGTAGG
The DNA here is from genome assembly GCF_040938575.1 of Ambystoma mexicanum. Lineage (NCBI taxonomy): Eukaryota > Metazoa > Chordata > Amphibia > Caudata > Ambystomatidae > Ambystoma > Ambystoma mexicanum. Next base: position 761,464,016 of record NC_090934.1, read on the forward strand.
CAGCTAATAACACTTATGTTTTTGTTACCCTTGATGCCAAGTAAAAATAATGTCATTCCACAGTAAGAACATATATGGATACTGGCACCACTAATGCATGCCAGTCTACCCATCCACCCATGTAATGACACTTATCATGCTTGCTTTACCCTTGATACACAGTGAGTGAAGTGTTATTACATGGCTAAGCTGGCCTATGGTCAATGTAGGCCAGTCTAGCCATGTAATAACACTTCAAACAGCACTTATGCTTGCTTTACCCTTGATGCACAGTACTGTGCTTCAAGCATAAAGTAAAAAAGAATGCCATGCCCACAGCAGTCCCCACCCCTAAATTTAGGGATTCGCTGGCAGGCTGCTAAATTTAGCGATGGGTCCTGGCACACACACAAGCACACATGCAACTCTTTCACCCGTGCATTCACATATCATTCAGACAACTCCTTACATGCTCGCATTCATAAAAAACAGTCAAACCAACATATATGCACACATGCATACACATTACATTTTTTAAACCCCCTTATCTTACCTGTATGCACACCCTACACACCATGCCGGCTTGGAAGAATGGACTCCTCTTCTGTCAGTCAGTCTGTCTGTGTTGTTAGCAAACTAATGAGAGGCGGTGAGACCAGTCTTCCGAAAGTCCTGCCGCCTTTCATTATGAAGTGCTACTTTGCTGCAGAACCCACAAGCAAAAAGAAATATGTGTAGTGGTGGACGCTTCCCTGCTGAGAGGTAGGCAGCACAGTCCACTCTTCAAATAAAGCACATGGCTGGACTTTACTCCCTGCCACTTGGTCCAGGCGGCTACGGCCCCGACCATAGTTGCCGGCCACCACTGACGCAATCGCGCCAATTGCATATATCCTCCTCTCCTTGCGTCCATTTGCTTTGCCTCCTGCCTAATAGTCTTCCTCCCGAAGCACCCATGCACAACTTCGTGTGTGTGTGTGTGAGTGAAAAAGAATAAATAACATTTTTAAAAAGAAAATGTGGTGTAAGTGGAAGTTAGTGTTGAGGAGACCCATAACTGCCTAGTTCTATTTTGTGTCCATGGTCTTGCAAAATAAGAAGAACACCGCCACCTCTACTGCAGCACCCTTGGATAAGGACCTTCAAGAAGATGCACAACACAGGTAAACATTTAGTAGAACTCACCGGGTCACTTGGGCACTCTTAGGCAGACAAACACTGATACAGTACTTCAAGGGTCTATTAACTACGTGCGTATGGACCTTCTATTCTCTGCAAAAGAAGGAAAAGGAGTTCACGACAGTGACTAATTAGGGTGACATGGTTTCTACTACTGTGCCAGAGCGCCCTAAGTCACGGAGCAGGACATTTCGGCGCTGCCAGTTCGGTGCATGCCATTATGGCGTGGCCGTTTGGCCGCACGTCCCGTTTCTGCGCGCCCAGTTCGCCTCAGCCAGTACGGCGCGGGGACCTCTGGTCGTGGGGGTGTTTTGGCGCGACGACCGGCATGAAACTGCACCTGTAGCATGTTACAGATGCAGTTACAGAAAGTACACCTGTAACATGTTACAGGTATAGTTAATAAAAAAAATGTATAGCTCCCAACTTAGATGCGGTTAGGTATTTTCCCTGGCATACTCGTAATAATTTTCTGCTTTTTTTTTTTACTGTACTGTCTTGTTACTTTTTGTAATTATAAGTGTTTTCATTGCAAGTGTAAATATCGAATTGTAAAATACGCCGTTACCTTTGGATCAGGCAACGATGTACACAATTGTATACAAATTAATGACCTCGCTGAATGTGCACTGTTATAAGTATTATTATCCTATAAGGTTGTATTTGGAGTATTATATGTTCCAGTTTAACTGTTTATACAGCTGTATTAATACCCACACTAATCAGCTGACCTCTAATGTTCCTAATAGTATTTTGGCAAGTCTGGTGCTAGAAAGGCTTTCATGTGAAAACGTTCATACACTGATGATATAAATCGTGTGATGAGCCAGTAGGCGGGCACCTTATCAAGGTACAATTCTACTGGAACATGGAAATATACATTTGTAGATATTGGTGGGGGGGAAATGGTGTTCTTGAGTTCTTTCTAGCGGGACAGGACATTTCGGCGCGGCCATGCCCGGGCTGTAACACACAGGTTAATTCATAGAATTTCGCACAAAAGTGGCGCACGCGGCTGGCGCAGTGTGCGCGTGCGAATGTCTGCGCCAGCCGCGTACGCTAAAATCGATATCCACGCACAGCGTATTCATGGATTTTACCCTCCAAAACCAGCCGTGGTGCAGAGTGGCGCAGCGACCCTGCAGCAGCACCAGTTACGCCCCCAAGAACGCCCTCGCGCAAGGAAAAGCCATCAAAATTCCCAATTCAGCACAAAGGGCTGCGCTAACCTTGGACCAGTATACAGGGCTGGCAAACAGCAAACGCTGAGCGGGGAACGTGTATTACTGGGGTGCGCGGGAAGTTCCACATGAGATTTCAGCAGGGTACGTGTATTTCTGGGGTGCGGGGAAGTTTTACATGCGATTTCAGCAGGGTACATGTATTACAGGGGTGCGCGGGAAGTTCCACACGCGATTTCAGCAGGGTACGTGTATTTCTGGGGTGCGGGGAAGTTTATCATGCGATTTCAGCAGGGTACGTGTATTCCAGGGGTGCGCGGGAAGTTCCACACGCGATTTCAGCAGGGTACGTGTATTACAGGGGTGCGCAGGAAATTCCACGTGCGATTTCAGCAGGGTACGTGTATTTCTGGGGTGCGGGGAAGTTTTACATGTGATTTCAGCAGGGTACGTGTATTACAGGGGTGCGCGGGAAGTTCCACACGCGATTTCAGCAGGGTACGTGTATTTCTAGGGTGCGGGGAAGTTTTACATGCGATTCCAGAAGGGTACGTGTATTACAGGGGTGCGTGTGAAGTTCCACACGTGATTTCAGCAGGGTACGTGTATTTCGGGGGTGCAGGAAAGTTTAACACGGATTTCAGCAGGGTATGTGTATTTCGGGGGTGCGGGTGAAGTTCCACACGCAATTTCAGCAGGGTACGAGTATTTCTGGGGTGTGGGGAAGTTTAACACGCGATTTCAGCAGGGTACGTGTATTACAGGGGTGCGCGGGAAGTTCCACATGAGATTTCAGCAGGGCACGTGTATTTCGGGGGTGCGGGGAAGTTCTACACGCGATTTCAGCAGGGTACGTGTATTTCTGGGGTGCGGGGAAGTTTAACACGCGATTCCAGCAGGGTACTTGTATTACAGGGGTGCGCGGGAAGTTCCACACGCGATTTCAGCATGGTACGTGTATTTCTGGGGTGCGGGGAAGTTTTACACGGGATTTCAGCAGGGTACGTGTATTACAGGGGTGCGCGGGAAGTTCCACATGCGATTTCAGCAGGGCACGTGTATTTCGGGGGTGCAGGGAAGTTCTACATGCAATTTCATCAGGGTACGAGTATTTCTGGGGTGCGGGGAAGTTTAACACGCGATTCCAGCAGGGCACGTGTATTACAGGGGTGCGCAGGAAGTTCCACACGCGATTTCAGCAGGACGCGTGTATTTCGGGGGTGCGGGGAAGTTCTACACGCGATTTCAGCAGGGTACGTGTATTTCTGGGGTGCGGGGAAGTTTAACACGCGATTCCAGCAGGGTACTTGTATTACAGGGGTGCGCAGGAAGTTCCACACGCAATTTCAGCAGGGTACGTGTATTTCTTGGGTGCGGGGAAGTTTTACACGCAATTTCAGCAGGGTACGTGTATTACAGGGGTGCGCAGGAAGTTCCACATGCGATTTCAGCAGGGTACATGTATTTCTGGGGTGCAGGGAAGTTTTACACCCGATTTCAGCAGGGTACGTGTATTTCGGGGGTGCGGGGAAGTTCTACACGTGATTCCAGCAGGGTACGTGTATTACAGGGGTGAGTGTGAAGTTCCACACGCGATTTCAGCAGGGTACGTGTATTTCTGGGGTGCGGGGAAGTTTAACACGCGATTTCAACAGGGTACGTGTATTACAGGGGTGCGCGGGAAGTTCCACATGCGATTTCAGCAGGGCAAGTATATTTCGGGGGTGCGGGGAAGTTCTACATGCGATTTCAGCAGGGTATGCGTATTTCTGGGGTGTGGGGAAGTTTAACACGTGATTTCAGCAGGGTACGTGTATTACAGGGGTGCGCGGAAAGTTCCACATGCGATTTCAGCAGGGTACGTGTATTTCTGGTGTGCGGGGAAGTTTAACATGCGATTTCAGAAAGGCACATGTATTTCTGGGGTGCGGGGAAGTTTCACACGCGATTCCAGCAGGGTACGTGTATTTCTGGGGTGCGGGGAAGTTTTACACGCGATTTCAGCAGGGTACGTGTATTACAGGGGTGTGCGGGAAGTTCCACAAGCGATTTCAGCAGGGTACGTGTATTACTGGGGTGCGTGGGAAGTTCCACACACGATTCCAGCAGGATACGTGTATTACTGGGGTGCGGGCAAGTTTCACACGCGATAGGCCCTGTGCGAGTGGGGTATGTGTATTTCGGGGGTGCAGGGGAGTCCTACACGTGAATTGGCAGTGTGGGTCCTCCCAGGTGTTCCCTCTACACCCTCCACGGCCCCTGTAGGCAGACCACACCACAGGGGACTACCCTGCACCCCTGGTCATGTCCCGCAGGCAGCCCATCCACCATGGGCATGCCCCCCCAGCCAAGCCACATGTCACCTTGCACTAGTGATCACCAACGCATTACCCCCTTGCACCCCCACCCCACAGCAGTGCAGGGCACCTGCCAGCAGGCCCCCACTCATGTCCCCTTGCACCCCCAGCACTGAGGGGCACCTGCCAGCAGGCCCCCAGTCATGTCCCCCTGCACACCCACCCCCCAGCAGTGCGGGCACCTGCCAGCAGGCACCCACTCATGTCCCCCAGCTAACACGTCATCACAATCTAGATCCCTGGCCCCTATGGCCAGCCTCCACATGCCAAAGACTCACCCAAGTATTGCATCCACCCACATAGAAATGCAAATTACATGATACAACCCCAATGGCAAGTATGTAAATGAACACATGTCTGTCACACACACACAATGGGTGCAAGTGAATGTCAAAACCCATATCATGACATGCATGAAACCAATGAGATAATACCACACATGGAAGTATGAAGAAAAAATGTATTAAAAGCAACAAAATGGAATTAAAATCAAACAAACAACAATGGGAATAAAAAAAGAAAAGCTGCATGTCCGTAAAATAATGAAAAACAAGAAATCATAATCCAAAGGAAAGGTGTCCAAAGTCACAGTCCAACAAAGCAAAACCAAGGGAAAAACAAAACTGAAAACCATTGCTCCATGGGAAAACCAAAAAAAAAGATGAATCCAATAGTGAACTATATACAGATGAACAATCCAGGGTCCATGATCCCAACTGAAGAAATGAAACCTATAATAAATACTACCTAATGAAAAACTATATACAGTAACGTGGTGCATTGTCCAAGCGCAACCAAAAAAAAGAAAAAACAAAAGGAAACCTAACACTATCTAACTATTTACAAGGGCAGCGGGCAAGTCCAACGGATCACATGTTGATGTCCCTGGCCAGGGCATCATCGAACTCCCGCTCGGTGATCCGGAGGCGGTCCTCTTCCATGGCTCCGAGGGTTCTCACGGACGATGACATCTGGAACTCCAGGTCCCTGCGAATGGCCTCGAGGCACTCGGCCCGCCTCAGGGCCCTACGCATGGAGTTCTCCGCCCTGACCATCGTGAACCGTGCCTCTTCCGCCCGCTGCCGCTCCGCATCTATCGCATGGCCCAACCGCTGCCACACGGAAGACACTTCCCGTCCAGGGTCCTCCAGCCCTCCGGCCGATGCCTGCCCCTCCGATGATGAAGGCCCCGAGCCATCATGGCTCCCACCTTGTTGCTGCTGTGCCACTGCCTGTGCCCTGGCTCCTGCTGCCTGCACGTCCTCCTCCAGCTGGGGTGCAGTTGTTGAGGTGGCCACCCCTGCTGGACGTCCGACTGTGGCAGGTACGTGTCCTCCACCAGCCTGGCCGCAGGGTCAGAGGCAGCTTCACAGGGCACCCAGGTGACACATGGATGGGAAGATGGCACAGAGGACGACTGGCGCATAGGGGGTTCAGTTGAGGAGGGGGTCGGAACAAGGTCCAGAAAACAGAGGAATCCGGCCCTGGTGAGCTGTCCCAGTGGGTCAACGCGGTCAACGAGCTATGCGAGAAGACGTGCACTCTCCTCATGAAAAGACTGCAGGTCAGCTCGCATGGCACGTTGACGCTACGCCACCCCACCCAGGACAGGGTCAACCCGGTTCCGGATAGCCACATCCGCAAGGAGAGGAAGGCCTGTTGGTGTAAGCCAATCCCGTCCCTGAGAATGGGTCTGGACGTAGGTATCCCTGCTGGTGCAAGATGATGCAGTCACAGGATCGGGGACAGGATTACACACAGGTACCTCTGCGGCGGCCTGTGCTGCCTCCTGTCCCTGCCCCTGCACTGCACCACTAGCACCAGTGGAATCCCCACCTCCAGACCCCGTCTCAGTCCCTTGCACGGCCTCCTCCTCCACCAAACCCCCCACCAACCTGGATGACTCCGTGCCATCTTCCTCCGTCGGGCCCTGTGGGGTCTCAGCTGCCCCTTCGGCTGCCGACAAGTCTAACTCCAACCTCCGCCTCTTGGACCTCCCCTCGGCAGCTGCGACCTGGGACGCGGCACCGGATTCCTCACTCCCCGACGAGATGACAACCTGGGAGGGGAGCCGGGCCTTGCGTCTCCGGCTGGCGGTACGATCCCTGCCGCTGTGCTCCACAGCACCTTCTCCACCCTCTTCTTCAGTTGATGCTGCAGACAGGGAGAGATAGGAGACAGGCATCAGGGCACTGTACAATGGACTCATACACACATGTGAGTTGTACATGAGTGGCATTGTCAAACTTCAGACATGACATCACAAGCCCCAACACACATGCATTGCAACTCACACACATGAGCTATTCCACAGCCATATTACAACAGCCAGCACCATCCATACACATACAACAGCATGAGCAGCCGAAGGTGAGCCAGACATCACATGAGACACAGGGAGTGCACTAGACATGCACACATGCCACCACAATGACATGTATGTGTACACCTCCGTCAACTGTCGCAGTGATGAGATTGGCATCCATGTCACATCTGGCAACCAGTCTTCTACATATCACTCTCACATGCATCCATGTTGCATCACTGTTGCACCCATGTCAAATACACACACATGCACATGTGCACGGTGCAGATACATGCAGCTGGAACCAACATCCATGTGTGACACCACAACCATGCCAACTTACATACACAGTAATCCAAACATGTGTGCTCACACATCTGAATTTGCCTGCATGCTTACCCACACATACACCATCCATGTGTCTCACACATGAAAGGACTTGCATGTGTCAGCCTCACAGCCCTGTACATACACATCCATACATGGCCCTACAAAACCACATGTACAACCTGCACACTACTGGCACACCACCACACGTACAACTTCGAATCAGTATGCATATACACTTACCGCTCGACTCCAGACGGGTCTGCCTCTCAAGGACCTGGACGTGGAGCGCTGGGCATATGCGTTCCAGGACCCTCATCTGATGTTCTGACAGGTGGCCCCAGCGCCCCTTAGCATTGCTGCCTTCAAGAGGCGCCGGGCCTTGTTGAGGGTCCTAGACCTGAAGTCCTGCCAGCGCTTCTTGACATGTTGGAAGTCGCGGACTGCCACCCCCTCCGCGTTGATGGCAGTCACGATGTCCGCCCAGATCTGAGTCCGTCCTTCCTTGTCTGCGGCCGACCTTCCGAAGAGGGCATCATACTGCCCCAGGTCTTGCTCCACCAGGACACCAACTTCTGTGGCAGTGAAGCTGGTGGCCCTCTGCCTCTCTGGGTGGGGGTTGCCAGGGACAGGATTACACACAGGTACCTCTGCGGCGGCCTGTGCTGCCTCCTGTCCCTGCCCCTGCACTGCACCACTAGCACCAGTGGAATCCCCTCCTCCAGACCCCGTCTCTGTCCCTTGCACGGCCTCATCCTCCACCAAACCCCCCACCAACCGGGATTACTCCGTGCCATCTTCCTCCGTCGGGCCCTGTGGGGTCTCAGCTGCCCCTTCGGCTGCCGAGGAGTCCAACTCCAACCTCCGCCTCTTGGACCTCCCCTCGGCAGCTGCGACCTGGGACGCGGCACCGGACTCCTCACTCCCCGACGAGATGACAACCTGGGAGGGGAGCCGGGCCTTGCATCTCCGGCTGGCGGTACGATCCCTGCCGCTGTGCTCCACAGCACCTTCTCCACCCTCTTCATCAGTTGATGCTGCAGACAGGGAGAGATAGGAGACAGGCATCAGGGCACTGTACAATGGACTCATACTCACATGACAGTTGTACATGAGTGGCATTGTCAAACTTCAGACATGGCATCACAATCCCCAACACACATGTCATTGCAACTCACACACATGAGCTATTCCACAGCCATATTGCAACAGCCAGCACCATCCATACACATACAACAGCATGAGCAGCCGAAGGTGAGCCAGACATCACATGAGACACAGGGAGTGCACTAGACCTGCACATACGCCACCACAATTACATGCATGTGTACACCTCCGCCAACTGTCGCAGTGATGAGATTGGCATCCATGTCACATCTGGCAATCAGTCTGGCACACCACCACACGCACAACTTCGAATCAGTATGCATATACACTTACCGCTCGACTCCAGACGGGTCTGCCTCTCAAGGTCCTGCACGTGGAGCGCTGGGCATATGCGTTCCAGGACCCTCATTTGATGTTCTGACAGGTGGCCCCGGCGCCCCTTAGCATTGCTGCCTTCAAGAGGCGCCGGGCTTGTTGAGGGTCCTGGACCTGAAGTCCTCCCAACGCTTCTTGACATGTTGGAAGTCGCGGACTGCCACCCCCTCCGCGTTGATGGCAGTCACGATGTCCGCCCAGATCTGAGTCCGTCCTTCCTTGTCTGCGGCCGACCTTCCGAAGAGGGCATCATACTGCCCCAGGTCTTGCTCCACCACAACACCAACTTCGGTGGCAGTGAAGCTGGTGGCCCTCTGCCTGTCTGGGTGGGGGTTGCCAGTGGTGCCAGATGGTGTAGTGCCTGACAAGGCAACCCCAGAGGCAGGTGTGGGTGGGCAACTGGGTCCTGGGGCTGGGCTGTGGAGTGATGGAATAGCAGTCGGGAATCTTCGGTTCCAGCAGGGGTGGTCACAGCAACAGCACCCCGGGCTGACGTGCAGGCAGAAAATGGCAGGGTACGTGGCCAGCAGGCAATCAGGCAGCAGCAGATGGCAGGAGGGAGCGTGCTCGGGGCTCTGGGGGGCAGTAATTTGGCCTTCTGGGCAGGAGCGTGGTCTTCCGTGTGCGAACGCGTGGCCAGCTTGATACGGAGTGATTTGGCACGTGAAAATCTTGCACGTCAGCGTGTAATTCGAGGAAAGGCCCTTAGCGCGTAATCACGCGTACGCGATTTCATTGGACCAAAGGCCCTTAGCGCGTAACCGCGTCTGCGATGTGCGCGCGCGGGCTTTTCCCTGAACCCGGGTGCATGTTACACGTCCAAGAACTTCACGTCTGAGTGTCAGCTCGTGTAATTGGAGGATAGGGCCATAACACGTATACGCGGAAGTGACGTTGGACGTGTGGGCCGGTCCAAAAGGTATGTGTAGGATGTCATTTCCTTGTACGTGCTTTTCGTGGAGAGCGAGTGGGTGAATTCTGTACTTCTTGTCGGTTCACACGCGATTTACTTCACAGCGTTTCTAGTTCGTACTCCCTGCTACCTCTGACAGCTTTTTTCTGATTTTCTGTTGGGCCTGTTTCCTCAATCAGCGTTCACTTCTTCTTTTGTCCTGTCTCCTCAGACAGCGTACAATTCTTCTTTTGGCGGGGGTGTTGCCAACACGCACATGCGCGTATTTTTCACACTCTTTTCTACAGGGAGACGGTGAGTCGCGCACGTATTTACCAACTGTGCTTGCCCCGTGTGTCTTGTACCCCTTCAGAGGTAATTGTAGGCTGCGTGTAACATGCGTACGTTCATTTTTGTGTTTCTGGGTGCCACAGCGTAGTGCGGGTTCATTTTTCCACGCACGTGGTCTACGAGGGGTTGCGTGCACGTTATTTTCTGTTTTTGGGGTGCCTGTGCGTTGCTTGACCCGTCATCTTTCCCCAGGGGTCACATACAGCCTTGCTAGAGCACTAGGGTACGAATTCCATCTAGTACCCTACCCTTTTGACCCCCAATTGCCCAGGACAATAGTTTACTGCAACTCCCATACGCACAACAACATCAGTGCCATGGTTGGGAGGCGACCAAGCGGTAAGGGTGGCAAAGGTGGCCGAGCCTCAAGAGGTGGGTGTGGTTGGGGGGCGCGGTAGGGGACGTGGCCGGGATTTGCAGGGTACCCCTAACCCCCCATGTGTGGAGGACCAGTCAGGGACACCCATGCCCCCCCCCATGTTTGAGGGAAATGTGGCTGACACCATCTCTGCTCAGCCCTTGTTGGACCGGCCCATTGTGGCACCTGACCTGGCACAGGGTGACTCACAGGCAGACTTCCAGGTCGCCAAGTCTAGGCCACGTGTGGTGGTGCAAGTTGGTGTCACCAGGCCACGTGGATCAGGGGCAGCTATGTCATCTGCTGCCCCGAGTAGGCAGGGTGGGGAGGCTGCAGGGGCAGCTGCAGCTCCAGCTCCATCCACCCCAGCTCTGACTCTCCCAGCCAGGGCAGTGTTGGTCCCAGTCCATCTTGCTAACGTTCCCCCTGACTACGTCACACTTCAGCCAATGCCTGCAACAAGTCTCATGCTCAGTGTGCATTCCCACACTCCAACTACCCAGTCCACCGGTGCTCCTGCCCCTAGTGGCCAGAGCGGCGTAGGCCACTCAGGATACCCACCACCTTCCAAAAGAAAGAGGAAGAGTGCTCGTCCAGTACAGGCTGATACCCCAGACACGGCTACGAAGTCCGGCACGCCAAGGAAGCCTAGCTTCAATGATGCTGAACATGATGCACTTGTGCAGTATGTGTCCGCACATGACAGCAAAATGTTGATCACTTCAGGGCGCAAGACCACACCTGCTCGACGTCGGGCACACTGGCAGACTGTCGCGGACATCATAACTTCCCTTGGATTTGTGAGCCGCTCAGCTGGTGAGTGCTACAAGCGCTGGAATGACCTTAAGCGCAGGGCAAAGAAAGAGCTGGCCTCAAGTCATGCCGCTACTCTGGTGACTGGAGGTGGGTCTCCACAAGAGGACATTGAACTCACTGTACATGAGTCTGTTGCTGGGACCTACGTCACAGAGGAACAGATCCAAGGTGTGGGAGAACTGCCAGATTACGAGGCATTGTCCGGTGAGTGCACATGCATGTGTGTGTGATCCATGTGTATGTTGTGTGTGTGAGGGGTTCTGATTGAGTGCCAGGTGAGGGTGTGTGTGCCTGAGTGGTTTGGGTCACCCATGTGCTTCATCCAAAACATTCTGCGTCCCTGTATTTGGGTATTACAGTATCCCTTCTGTCCACAGTAGAAAATTTGTGCAACATCACGCCAGTTGCCCTTGAAGTGGCATCTTGCAACAACATTGTTCCGTATTTTTCAGTGTTCATTCAGGCTGATTGTTTCAATTCCCACACTTTCACTATGCATTTCTCAGCCCTGTTGTCAAACAATATGTGACATGCCTATGGTACATGTCATCTGTGTGATGGCATGTGTCATGTATGTGGATTGGACATGCCACTCACAGGCCAATGTGTGATGGCACTGCTAGCCAGCATGCTGCTAATGTGTTGCTCTTCCATCTTGGTGTCATCAGTGTCTGACATTTTCCTCCCCTTCAAACTCAGTGACAGTGCATGCATGGGAGGGTTATAGTCATGTGGGACATGTGTCAATCAAGTACTGGTTCTGTAGCTTGTCAGGCCTAATTGTGTGCCATGGTGCTAATGCCTGTTTCCATTTTTTGTCTTTCATGTTTTTGCAGGGGATGACGCACTTGATGCTGTTGAGGGTGAGGAGATGGTGCAGACCCAGGAGGGATCTCAGGCACGACCAGGCACCAGTGGGGCACGGGGTGTGGTGGTGGGTGAGAACCCACTCTTGCTGCAGACCGTTCTCTCCAGGGGTGTCTCTGGGTGCACCTCCCCAGACCTCTATTCAGGTGTTGATTCGGATGATGAGACCTATGTGGCTTCGCAGGTAGGTGTTTCTGGAAGGGATTCTGTTCTGTACGACCTACCTGCACCAGGGGTACAGCCCACTATGGGGATGTCAGTGTTGGTAGGTCCGCCTTTGGTGGTTACGGATGCAGGGCCACACTCTGCAACATCTGATCCTGTTCCTGGGCCAGCAGATCAGAGGGGGAATGCAGTCCTGCAGCCTCAGGCAGTGCCGACACAGCAAGGCACAGTTCGCCTTGCCCCAGACAGGTGTGGTGCCCGCTGACGCAGTGGCCGTACGCCACCAGGCAATACCACATGGGAGCAGTCCATATACGGTATGGCAAACCAACAGGCAGCATCATCTGAGATGATGGCTCAAGCAATGGAGAGGGTGGCCACTTCCATTGTCCCCCCAGAAAGGCAGATGGAGCAACTACAGCAGGCAACAGACTCCATTTGCCAATCACTCAGGGAGGACATGTTGGCGTCCAACAGGGACAGACGGCCGGCCCTGGACACTCTGAGGGAAGCCATTTCTTTAGAGTCCCAGGGCCAGAGGGAAGCACTGCAGTTAGAAGTCCATCACCTCAGGCAGACTCTTGTGGACCTTGAGGCTTCCACTGTCACGAGGACAGAACAGCTGCTG